>NC_059365.1:38350833-38681666 GCF_019703515.2 Myxocyprinus asiaticus | reverse complement strand
AATCAAAAAGGGAAATGGAACATTTACACAGCAGTCATGCTCTGGTCTCAGGAGGTTAAATCCAGCAGTGAAATTTATTAATATCATCATACTACATAGGCCCAACAATATCCACAATTATTAACATGGCTGAATAGGAAAATTGGTTTCTAAATGTCTCTCATAAATGGTTTTATGCTGCTGAAAGCCTATAATTCCCAGCACAAAACAAATTGTGATTGTCACTAATGATCTATTAATCAACCAATATTTGGCCTTTTGTGCCTGATTAAAGGAAGTGGTCATTTCACCTAGTGTCAGTTCCAAAATGTACTAACAGCCTTGTCAATGGATAGTGCACATTTTCTTTTTACATTTTTTTTTTTTTTTTTTTTTAATGTTAATAGTCATTTTATGCTGGTTAAGGTTATTGCAAGGTTATGACCCTATGTCGCAGAAATTACACAAGTCAGCTTTAAGTATGAAGATACCAAAATATATCAATAGTTTGTTCTGAACCAGAATCTTAAAGGATATTAATGTAGGCACCCCAACTTTGGAAAAACAACACAAAATAGTGTCGTCCCCCCGTCATATAATACAACACAGACTTGACAGATATGACAAATATGCAGATAACTGTGGATAATACTTGTATTCAGTAACTGAATTAATACTAGTCATTCTATATTTGTTATCCCAGCTTTGATCATATCTCCTTGCTAGAGAATTGCATGGTGACACGACTCTCTAGAGGGTTGGCTGTGACTCAGTTTGATATGACTCATCGTAGGGACAAAGGGCCATCACGAAGCTGAGAAATGCCAGAGTGGTGTTGTGGTTTCTGTGGTAGTCCCAGCGGTGAGGTCATCCTGATCTCATCCACTTATGACGGATCAGCAACAGGAGAGCCAACAACGCATTGAGATGCATTGTGTACGGCTCCCCCTGGTGGTGCAGTACTGATATGATTCATCAAGTTCTTTGCACACTGATCTAAATCCCCCTCGCTTATGTCAATCTAACACATCCTGTCATTGAATACATGGTAATGCCTGAAGATTTACCTAAGAAGCTTCATGTATGAGGGAAATTATTCTTGTTCACTGTTGGATTGTTATTGTGTGCGGATGAACAGTTGTGGCCAAAAATATTGGCACCCCTGGTAAATATGAGCAAATAAGGCTGTGAAAAAAAATCTGCATTGTTTATCCTTTCGATCTTTCATTCAAAACATCACAAAAAAGTAAAACAATTCAAACAGGGGAAATATATCATTATTACATAAATATTTTTCTCCAACACGCATTGGCCATAATTATTGGCACCCTTTTATTGAAAACTTTTTGCAACCTCCCTTTGCCAAGATAACAGCTCTGAGTCTTCTCCTATAATGCCTAATGAGGTTGGAGAACACATGGCAAGAGATCTGAGACCATTCCTCCATACAGAATCTCTACAGATCCTTCAAATTCAGAGGTCCATGTTGGTGGACTCTCCTCTTCAGTTCACCCCACAACTTTTCTATGGGGTTCAGGTCAGGGGACTGGGATGGCCATGGCAGAACCTTGATTTTGTGGTCAGTGAACCATTTTTGTGTTGATTTTGATGTTTGTTTTGGATCATTGTCCTGCTGGAAGATCCAACCAGGGCCCATTGTAAGCTTTCTGGCAGAGGCTGCCAGGTTTATCTGTTGGTATTTGATGAGTCCATGATGCCATTTATCCGAACAAGATGTCCAGGATCTCTGGCAGAAAAACAGCCCCACAACATTAAAGATCCAGCACCACATTTAACCATAGGCATTGAGTGCTTCATCTCTGTGTACGCCAAACCCATCTCTGGTGTTTGCTGCCAAAAAGCTATTTTTTTGTTTCATCTGACCGTAGAACCCAGCCCCATTTGAAGTTCCAGTAGTGTCTGGTAAACTGAAGATGCTTGAGTTTGTTGTTGGATGAGAGCAGAGGCTTTTTTCTTCTTGAAACCCTCCCAAACAACTTGTGGTGATGAAGGTGATAGCTGATATTTTTTATTTTTTTTATTTTTTGGAGACTTTCTGACCGCAAGACCCAACTAATTTCTACAATTCTCCTGCTGTGATCCTTGGAGATTCTTTGGCCACTTGAACCATCCTCCTCACTGTGCATGGAGACAATATAGACACATGTCCTTTTCCAGGCCAATTCTTAACATCTCCAGTTGATTGGAACATCTTAATTATTGCCCTGATGGTGGAAATGGGTATTTTCAGTGCTTTGGCTATTTTCTTATAGCCACTTCCCACTTTGTGAAGCTCTGCAACCTTTTGCCGCACACCAGAACTATATTCTTTAGTCTAACCCACTGTGATTGATGATTAAGGGAATTTAGCCTGTGTGTTACCTCATATTTATACCCCTGTGAAACAGGAAGTCATGGACAAACAATTTCATGTTCCTAGTCACCCAGGTGCACTGAAAAAGTTTAAATATGAATGGGAATATACTTAAGATATATTTTACTCGTAAGAATTTCTAGGGGTGCCAATAATTGTGGCCCGCGTGTTTTGGAGAAGAATATTGGATTTAATAATGAGATATTTCCCCCCTTTCAATTGTTTTACTTCAATTAAAGGTTCGATTTTTGTGAATTTTTTGAATGAAAGATCAAAAGGATAAACAATGCAGATTTTTTTTCACAGCGCTCTTTGCTCATATTTACCAAGGGTGCCAATATTTTTGGCCACTACTGTATTTGGATGATGTTGAACATCTTGCGATTCTAAGCTACACTGATAGGTCTCCTGCTAGATTTCCTTGAGTTAGTTTGAACAGAGTTTGTAAAAAATTTAACTTTCGAGTAATTTAATGCTAGTGAACAGTAAAGTCATCATGAAATTGAAATGGACCAAATTTACTTTCTTAATACATATTCCTGGCCTCAATGTGCACCATTTATCAGTGCATATTATTCCAAAGATACATTTATTAACTTGCTCTGGCTTTAAAATGACTTTTCTTTTCAGCTGTTGTCACTTAACCAATAGCCAAATATTTTGGCATTGTTTTAAGCTACTGTTGAAAAAAATCTTGCCAAATCAATTCAAATTCAATTGATCAAATTACAGAAGTAAAATGTTTTGCGAGTGCATTTTCATGTTGACTTTGAGCTTTGCCCTATGCTGTGGTGTTGGAGTGATTCTCTCCACTAGAGTGCACAGTTGAATAAGCTATTCATCAGCAGTGGTTGGAGCAACAGGACTGTTTTTGTAAAGCTTGAATGCCAAACTTCATATAATCAATACTTTGAGTAACATTTAAAATAAATTGATTTCCATTTGGGGTTTATTAAAGCCCCTATACGTCTTAAGTTCACATTTTAAATACCCTCTTATTAAATACAATATGTTGATGTTTGCAGATCCTTTCCTAAAATGCTTTTCAAAGCTTAATCTCAAGTGCCAAGAATAACACACCATTGCCAGCAAGCTTTTGCTTTTTTGTACTGCTGTCACAATGCACCTATTCACATATAGTCCTTCAGATCATTTGCAGTATTATCACAGTGTTACATTTTTGTGGTAGACTTTAACATAGGCCGATTACAAGAATTCTTAATAAAGTGCAACTGTAGAGTTTCTAAAGTAAAAATCCCATAAATGTTCTCCATAGGTGAATTAATGTTTAACTATAATCCAGTCAGTGTCCCTACACTCTCAAACTGCTTGTATATTAGTAAATATCTGAATATTTGCCATAAAAGTAAAATATATTGTTTCTATACTTACGGTCAACAACTTTAAATTAATATTTTTATATTTTTCCATCGTTTTAATTGCATTACGTCATTTGTAATGCTTCATAATCAAAATAGTTTAACATTAGCATAATAACAGCTTTCAATTCAATAATGTAACATTTTTAGTTTAATTAATTATAGTTTCAAACACTAGTTAAAAACACAATAGTTTAATACTCTCCTAATTAAAAAGTACTGTAAATTGGCATTGCCATGGTACAGTTATGGTATCAGATGGAAATACTCTGGTACTTAAATAAATACATATAAAGTACTTAAATATTGATCTTTTTCACAAAAAAGCGATTGTTTCGCTTTAGAAAACATTCATTTAACCAGTGGAGTTGTATGGATGACGTTTATGCTGACTGTCTGTTCTTTTTAGAGCTTCAAAGGTCGGATCACCATCCACTTGCATTTTAAGGACCTACTGATCTGAGATATTTTTCTATTTTTCTTCAAATGTTTTCTTATGAAGAAAGTCATACAAACCTGGAATGGCATGAGGGTGAGTAAATGATGAGAGAATTTTCATTTCTGGGTGAACTAACCATTTAATGATTTCCATATTAATTTACCAGGTTATTAGCATGGAATTCCAAAGTACTTCAATGAATACTACATTATTACAATGCTATAACACACACACACACACACACACACACACGCGTTTTTGAACCAAACATTTTGTTTGTGATCTGTGGTAGATGGTAGGTTTCCAAAAAACTAAAAAGACTTGTTTTATGCTCTCTTCTCAAACAATACATTCATGGTCATTGGGGGAAACTCTGTAGAAGATATGTTTTCCATATTCATTGAGTCTGTCTCTCATTTTACTGTAATAGTAGTATAGATAATCAATAACAGTCCAGTGTGACCCAATTACAGCTGATGTGAAAACACAGGAATCCACACTATGGTTCATTGTTGTCCAGTGCTGTGGTGCACTCACTATACATTGCTGTTGAAAAGTATTTGCCCCCATCCTGATTTCTTCTGTTTTTGTGTATTTTTCTTACTAAATTTTTTTAGATCTTCAAATGAGATATAACAGAATACTAAGGCAACTGGAGTAAAGACAAATTACAGTTTTCAAATACAATATGTTCTTTTTTTTTTTTTTTTTATTGAAGTAAAAAAGTTATCCAACACCTATATCAAACATGTGAAAAACTAACTGCCCCCTTAAACTTAATAGCTGGTTGTGCCACCTTTAGCAGCAACAACTGCAACCAAATGCTTCCGATAACTGGAGATCAGTCTTTCTAAATGCTGTGGTGGCATTTTTGCCCACTCTTCTTTGCAGAACTGCTTTAGTTCAGCCACATTTGGAGGGATTTCAAGCATGAAATGCCCATTTAAGGTCCTGCCACAGCATCTCAGTCCGGTTCAAGTCAAGACTTTGACTAGGCCACTCCAAAACTTTAATTTAGCTTCTTTTGAACCATTCAGAGGTGGACTTACTCCTTTGCTTTGGATCATTGTCTTGCTACATAATCCAGTTGCGCTTGAGCTTCAACTCACGGACTGATGACCAGACGTTCTCCTTTAGGATTTTTTGGTAGAGAGCAGAATTCATGTTTCCCTCAATTATTGCTAGTCGGCCTGGCCCTGAAGCAGCAAAGCATCCCCACACCATCACAGTACCACCAACATGCTTGACCGTAGGTATGATGATGTTTTTGTGGAATTCTTTGTTTGATTTATGCCAGATGTAATGGAACCCCTGTCTTCCAAACAGTTCCACTTTCAACTCATCGGTCCACAGAACATTCTCTCAAAAGGTTTGAGGATCATCATTGTGTGTTTTGGCAAAATTCAGATGAGCCTTAATATTCTTCTGGGTTAGCAGTGGTTTTCGCCTCGCCATTCTTCCATGGATGGCATTTTTGGCCGGTGTCTTTCTGATAGTGGAGTCATGAACAGTGACCTTTATTGATGCGAGAGAGGCCTGCTGTTCCTTGGATGTTGTCCTTGGCTTTTTTGTGACTTCCTTGATGAATCATTGCTGTGCTCTTGGAGGAATTTTGGAAGGTCGGCCACTTCTGGGAAGGTTCAATACTGTGCCAAGTTTTCTCCATTTGGAGATAATGGCTCTCACTGTGGTTCTTTGGAGTCCCAGAGCCTTTGAAATAGCTTTGTAACCCTTCCCAGACTGATGTATTTCAATCACTTTTTCCCTCATAATTCCTGGAATTTCTTTTGAACTTGGCATAGTGTGCTACTGGATGAAACCTTTTAGCCAACTTCATGCTGCTGAAAAAGTTCTATTTAGGTGTTGATTTGATTGAACAGGGCTGGCCGTAATCAGGCCTGGGTGTGTCTAGTCCAGCTGAACCCCATTATGAATGCAGTTTCATAGATTTGGGGATTTAGTAAAGGGGCAAATACTTTTTCACACAGGCCCAGTTGGTATTGGATAACGGTTTTGCTTCAATAAATAACATTATCATTTAAAAACTGTATTTTGTGTTTACTCAGATTTCCTTTGTTTTATGTTAGATTTTCTTTTTTTATTTTTTTTATTTTTTTTTTTTGAATATTTAGTAGACAGAAGAAATCAGGATGGGGGCAAATACTTTTTCACAACACTGTATATTCAGTATAGCATGCTAAATATAACTATGAATAAACCCAGTTGAATGTTTTTCAAATTAAATTTAAGGAAACTATTATGAGAAGTTTGAACGTGCACAGTTATTCTCAGTGTCAGAAAAATATCACGGACACCAAGAAATAATATGTTGGAAATCTGAGCATGATAGAAACCAAAACACTTTCATTTATTACCTTTTTTATTATTCTAAAACAAATTCATACAACTTTCAAGGTCTGTGCACATGATGTGTAATTTCTCACCCTCTCTGATGTGTTTTTAGTGATGCCTCTACAAATACATTTAGTTCCAACCAAAGAATTCAAGCAAAGGTTAAATATGCAAGCATAAGGGGAACATAATAGTGTGACGAGGAGGAGGGTGGGGCCAGGCCGTGAGTCCGCACGGCCGGCCCCCAATCGGGCTAATCAGCCGAGGAGAGGGATAAGGCTGAGCTGGACGCGGCAGTTCGGAAGAGAGAGAGCCACACGCAGCTGCTGTGTGGGTGTTTGTGTTTTGTGTCTTTTTTGTTTGTTTTCATTAAAATATTACTTTGATGCTTCGTCCAGTTCCCGCCTCCTCCTTGCCCGTCGTTTATATTGTTACAAATATATATTAGGTCATCATATGTTGTCAAACCATGTATAACATGCATTTTAGTAGACTAATGTGGTCTGCCTTACACATTGATGGTTTGCTATTAGACTCAGTCGGCCAAATATATGTTGGAAATGTGACCATCATGCTATGGGTTGGATTTATTTTGCTTTTCAGCACTTGAATAGCATATGGCACAACTGGATTCAAGTGTATTTTGTATTTGGTCATCACATGTATCTAATATCAGTCCATGTCTTATTTTCTTTAGTGAATCCATCTGTTTCGGTATTCCTCTAATGCTTAATGCTAAACACTATGTGAGGCATTTGTGGCAAGCTTAAACTATCTTCCCAGAAATATTCATTGTGTAATCTTCTCGGGCCTATTGAGTAATCTCTATTATTTGAAAAAAAAAAACCAATTAGATAATATAGCCCAATGTGACCCATTTGCAGTTTTGAAGGTAGAAGTATCCTCTGTCTTGCCCACTCTTTCTGAGATTTTTTTTCTGTGACCTGTAGTTACAACGCATTGGGAAAAATAATCAAGGTATGTTTTTCATGCTGTTTTCCACTAACTGAAAATAATGACATTTAAATGATATTTAACTATTTTCATCTGTACCCAGCTACTTTTTATAACAATACAAAGTGGGATAATAAACTGCTAAGGTTGGGTATAAATGTCAATTTTCGGATAAGTCACAATCTTAATTTGAGCCATCGCGAAATATTTATTCATTAAATCCCAAGATCGATTTTTTTTTTTTTTTTTTTTACTCTATCCCAAGATATTGTCTACTCTCTTCTGCTCAACCCTCGAGCATATGTGACCAGATTTTGTGCTATATGACTAAAAATATCTGTGATTAGCCACTGGCTAGTCAGTCTTCAGATTGAACTCACCTGTGTTTGAGTAGTGTATTGGCGACGGCGAAGAAGTTCAGCACTGTGATCCTTTCACTGAGTATTGAGAGTAAAAGTTTGGTTTGTCTCAACAAGGTCCATGCAACGCATTTGTCATTGGAAAAAGGTCGCTTTTCCCTTTTCTCCTGTTTATAGTAAGTTGTCTAAAAACAACGAAAAACCCCCAAAAACTTTTAATTCCAATCAAACATAGCACAGATGCGAAAGAAGCCGTGCATCTCCTCTCTTGTTAATATGTGCTCAACCAAAACACTTCTGTGAGATGCTCCCTGAACTGCCGCTATTTTTAAAGGGGTCATGACTTTTTTTTCTTATTTTCTTTCTTTCTTTCTTTATTTTTCATCAAAAACAGTCATAATTTTGTAATATATATTATCGTTTTTCACCCTGTCTCTGGCCCTCTGTCTGAAACACTCTGTTTTGGCCTCAGCGTTTCCTTTAAAATTCAAGGTAAACGCCCACTGTTATTATTGGCTAACATCATTCAGCCCCACAGTTCTCCTAGCCAGTGGCAGCAGTGGAATGGAGCAGAATGAGATGGGTTTTTAAAAGTTGAACTTTGCTCTTATCGCTCTTAAATCATGGCTCATGTTGCTGGAAACGCATAAAAACTATCAAAGACGTTCATCTAGTTCATGTTTTCATAGACCAGCAATTAAAAATAGCGTAGATGGGCGCAAGAACACATACAGGATGCATTTATACTAAAAACAGCAAGATGCAGCGCAACAGACTGAAACAGACTATCTCCTTTTAAAAGCTATAACTTTACCACCCCTGGAGTCGTGAGTTCAAATCCAGGGCATGCTGAGTTACTCCAGCAAGGTCTCCTGAGCAACCAAATTGGCCCGGTTGCTAGGGAGGGTAGAGTCACATGGGGTAACCTCCTCGTGGTCACTATAATGTGGTTCTCGCTCTCGGTGGGGTGCGTGGTGAGTTGTGCGTGGATGCCGTGGAGAATAGCGTGAAGCCTCCACACGCGCTATGTCTCCGCGGTAATGCGCTTAACAAGCCACGTGATAAGATGCGTGGATTGACGGTCTCGGATGCGGAGGCAACTGAGATTCGTCCTCTGCCACCCGGATTGAGGCAAGTCACTACGCCACCACGAGGACTTAGAGCGCATTGGGAATTGGGCATTCCAAATTGGGGAGAAAAGATAAAAAAAAAAAATAAAGATATCTCTTGACACAGTGTCTTTTAAAAGCGGCACTTGTGGCGCGACGCATGAAACGGTCAAAGCTGTTTGTCTAGTGCATGTTAATATAGACACACATTTAAAAATGGTACAGAGGGGCACAAGAAGGTGTCCTGTGTAAGTCCTCTTTGGTGTGGAGGAATAGTAGGCCCATCTCTCCACTTTAGCCAACTGATCGCCAATGTCCAAGGGTGCAATGATGTAAAAGTAGGCGTTAATGTCTTTTCTGTAGAGGCAGTCATGTGCTGATGTATTCATCTGTGTGACGTCACAAAGCATGGATAATCCAAACAAGCCGTTTTTGCAGCTTGGTTTAAATAAATGCTCTTCTTTATTGAGGAGGAAGTTTTGAGTTCTGAAACTTAAGTATGTTTTTATAATTCACTGACCTCTTATATGTCAAAAGAGCAAAGAAAATTTGATTACTCATGTCATGACCCCTTTAAAGAGACCGTACTGGTTTAGCAATTGTTTCACGAATCAAAGTAAATACAAAAAAAAAATAGTAATTATGCATGTAAACAATAAACATGTAACTATATATGTGTATGTGTGTGTGTGTGTGTGTGTGTGTGTGTGTGTGTGTGTGAATCAGGAAATCTGTACCAATACCCAGCCCTATAAACTGCAATGTTTTTGGATATGTGAAAAATGCCTTGCAGGGACTTCCATTAACATTTTTAAGTGATGGTGCAAACAAATAGTTTAATCAAGAGTTTTTAATAATTCACTTGGACAGTTTGATTCATGGAATGCATTGAATTTCACTGCTAATAAGACTATCTTAACCAGCATGCATTTCCCATGCTGGTAGAGTTGGTTTGCTGGTTTGGCAACAGGAAGTTGGCATGTTGTTACCAAAAGTTCTGCTACCCTAGGATCGGCGACATTAAAGCGACTCACTGACAATCGGCATCTCCCATCAGACATGTTTGCATCTGCTTGACATAAAATATGCATTTCTGTTCATTGTATTACAGTCTGTACAGCCTGTATTACAGAAAATGGCTTGCTTTACAATTCGCTTTTCGTGCTTTTCGAATTTCTGTCAGCATAGACCGATCTTTGCTAAAGAAAAGTCAACCTACTCTTTCCGATTTCAATGTGAGGTCAGTCTGGGTTTGGGGCTGGTCTAGATGGTGGTCCAACATAACCATGCTATTCACAAGCAGAACTTAGCTGGTGAAGCTGGTTGACCAGTGTGGTTTTTTTGGTAATGCTGGTAACCAAGCAGTCTTTCTGGTTAAGCTAGTCAAAAAGCCTTGTTGGAACACCAGCACCCCGTGTTGTGGACAAACATTCAAAACGCGACATTTGCTGGTGACCAGCTATACTTTTATTTTCTAAACCAGTTGCCAACGAGACACGACACTAAAGCTACAAGCAATTAAAGTCTCTTCCAAAGAGTTTTTAAGGTTTTGTCCTAACCAGCCACGATAAGCAATGATTGACAGGACACTTCGTTTATCACTTGATTTCTATTTTTGTGGCGTCATGCTGGATAGCCCTGCCCATTGAAAAATTTAACTGGTCCAAAATCCCACTCCACTTAACTATCCATTAAATATTAAACATCAAGGACATGGTTTAATGCTGTTTTTGATACTCAAGTTGAAATTAAACCTGCTATTACAACACCGGTTTTAACACTCTTATACTCATGAGACAAGAATGGATTGCGATAATAGTCTAATGAGTCTTTAGGATACTCAATGGCCAAATACAATGCACATTAAAATCATTGTGACATTCACAATGTTGCATTATTTTATATCACTTAACCCTTAAAGCTCTGAAGGTGTTTTTAAAGATTTCCTGTTTCAGTGGCATACCCAAAATTAAAGGATTATAACACAACCAAAAAACAAGGAGGGTCAAGTGTTTGGTATCATTGTAAAGAAACTTTGTCAGATGTTTTAATGATATAGATTATTATACATTCTGTGACTCTCAGCCTAAGAAACAGCAGAAAAATCACAAAAAAAAAAAACAACTTAGCCAAATTTTTCCTTATTTTTCTTATTTTACATTATATATCTCTGGGTGTAAATAAGGTGGCTCAGAAAAACTGCTTTTGTTTTGTTACCAATCATGTCAACTGAATCTGAGATAAATGTAATGTTGATACGACAAAGCAATCAAAAGTTACAGCATTACAAAAATAACTTATCCTTGTGTCCAAAATGTCTCCATGTGCCTCTCCAAACAAATAAAACATAGTAATTGTACATAAGAACTAAGTACACAAACACAACAATAACTCAAGGTTTGCATAGCATGCAGACATGATTTTAGTAATGAGATTTCACAGAATGAGTGCCTTTTGACTCAATGAGTCTGCATCACTAAGACTGTGTAATTTACATGGCACCATCTCCTGGTGGCCATATGTAACATTGTGCTTTGTGTAGATTATCTAATGATCTAAGCATCTGATTACCTTGTGTGTGGGCTTGTTTGAAAGATAATCACCTCTAAATTATGGTATGTTATATTTTATGTTCTGTTTATTTTCGTGAAGTTATAAGTGAAAACGCGGCATACAAGCAACACCAAAATAATTGTCAAAGACATATACTTAGCTATATTTTCGTCTGTGAGTAAAATAATAATAGGTTGGTTGTATTCTACTCTGAGAGCTTTCCAACAACATATAACACATGGCTGTTTGATGAGTTTGATGCTTTTACTGATTGTAATAATCTGAACAGTAATTTTTGTTGTTGTTGTAAATGATCAAAAATTAACCACCTAAAGTTCTCCAGTCTTCCAAGCTACCCACATCCTGTCATCAATGCTGGTGATTTCAATTGTCAGCACACCAACTGAGGCTATCGAAAGAGCACACCGGAAGGCAAGGCCCTAGCCGACTGGGCATCCATTCAAGGTTTAACTCTGCTGTTCGATAAGAAACAAGCCAACACGTTCTCTGCCAGGTGGCAAAATGGAACAAACCCGGACTTGGTGTTTGCCTTCACCACAACGCTCAGTGCTGAGCAGATTTCCAAATCGCAGCACAGACCAGTAGTCACGTTCCACCCAGCACTTGTGACACCAACTCCAAGTCGTCCATCCGCTCGCTGGAACTTCCAAAACGCAAATTGGACCGAATTCACCAAAGAAACCAGCCCCTTTCTGCTTAAACTTCCAGATCCAAACTCAACTGATGTTAACGACTCGTACTCAAGGTTCTACAATATGATTATCTCCACATCTAACAAACATATCCCAAGAGGTTTCCAAAAGAACTACATTCCCGGCTGGGATGAAGAATGTACTAACCTAGCCTCTGAACTTGATTCAGCAACCACAACAGAAAGAGCGCAATCCATCGGCTCAGCTCTAATAGAATACCTGGACAACAAAAGGAAACAAGAGTGGAACAACACGGTCTCTGAAATCGACATGAAGCACTCCAGTAGAAGAGCCTGGCAAACCATCAACCGACTGACTGGCCAAAGCCATAAACCACAAATCCAAAACCAGGTCAAAGCCAAAGACTTCACAAAGGTGCTTGTTGACAACGGGAAACCAACCCACGTAGACAAGCAGTTTGCCATGAAAGTTAAACAAGAGATTCACGACAACTGGCGAGCCAGCTCAGCAGATGATAACAGTCACAGCAGCTTCACTTATCCTGAACTGATTGCAGTGATTTCCACCCTCAAGGCAGGAAAAGCTCCAGGGCCTGACCACATGCATCCTGATCAGCTTACCCACCTCTCTGCACCTGCCTTAGAATGGCTACTAGCATTTTTCAACAACTGCCTGTTACTAAACAAAATGCCTAAGATCTGGAGAACAGCAAAAGTCATCGCTATTCTTAAATCAAACAAACCACTTAATGACCCAAAAAGCTACCAGCTAATCAGCCTCCTCTGCATCAGCTTCAAGCTTATGGAAAGGCTAATATACAACAGAATAAGCTCTATCGTAGACCCACAGCTCCCAAATGAACAAGCAGGTTTCAGGCCAAATAGTTCAACAACCGACCAGGTCTGTTGTATGGTCGATGATATCGAACAATGCTTCCAAGAAAAAAAGAAAGTGGGTGCTGTTTTTTGGACTTAACAGCAGCTTATGACATGGTCTGGCATAAAGGACTCATAATCAAACTGCTTTGTATCATCCCAAACAAGAAATTGGTCCTCTTTATCCAAGAACTAATCTCTAACAGATCATTTACCTTAACACTGGGCAACAACACCTCCAGGAAATTCTACCTTAAGAATGGCGTTCTGCAAGGCTCGGTGCTGGCGCCAATGCTGTTTAACATTTACATAGCTGACCTGCCATGTACAACTGCCAAAAAAGTACATATATGCAGATGACATCGCTATTATGCATTGCTCTACAGACATCAAAGCAATAGAAACTACATTATCGATTGACCTAAACAAGCTGAACTGCTACTTCAAAGATTGGAGGTTAAAACTTAATATCACCAAGACAGTGAGCAGCATTTTCCACCTCACCAATCGCCTTGCTAACATAACAATCAACATCAAGTGTGAAGACAAAACTATCCCATTTGAGAAAAGCCCAAAATATCTAGGAGTTGACCTTCAAACAACATCTTGAACAAACAGCAGCAAAAATCCAAGCAAGGAACAACCTCCTGCAAAGACTAGCTGGCATTAGCTGGAGTGCAAATTTCACCGCATTACACACCTCTGTGCTTTCTCTAGCCTTCTCGGTAGCTGAGTACTGCTCTCCTGCCTGGCACAACAGCAGCCACACGAAGAAGGTAGACACAGCCCCGAACAACAGCATGTGCATTATCACCGGGTGCATTAGATCTACACCCACTGAGCTGCTACCGATTCTCAGTGTCATCTCTACACCAAATCTTCACAGAGAAGCAAGTTGCATCAACCTTGCACTGAAAGGCTTGGATGACCCTAACCACCAGCTGCACGATGCCATATGCAACCGAAACACCACGATCCTCCACCTAGAAAACCAGCACCCACCTTCTAACGCAATGAGGCGCATTATGAAAGATGCAAATAATGACAATAGCACCAATTGGGCTAACAAAAAATGGCAAGACATGTTGAATAATAACCACAGACTGAAACAGTTTATCGACAAAGTATCTAACAAACCAACTGGAAATGACCTACAAGCCTGGGTCAAGCTGAACTGACTAAGAACTGGACATGGCCGTTTCCAGGCCACCCTTCACAAGTGGGGTCTCACTGATGACCCAAGCTGCGAATGCGGTGATTCCTGCTCCCACTTCAGGTGCCCCGGCAACTTCACCGATTTGGATGATGCCAGCCGTGTCTGGCTGAGGCACCTGACTGTGACAGTATAACTATGTAATTTCTGCATGTTAAGCTCATACGAAAAAAAAAGGAACACTTCTGATTTGTCTGCAAATTTCAAAGCATTTGTTCTGTTTTGGTCATAATGCTTAATGCATTGTAAAGTACAGCTTCTAAGCTTTCAAACAATACCTATTTTGTGTTAGTCAAGACTGTAGCTGTTAATATTTTGAAGATTATTAATTTTTCTCGGGCCCATCCAAGCTTAAAGGGTTAAAGTCACTGGGAATATTCAACATATCGCCAAGGCCAACAACACGGGTTTCTTTGCGGTGCCACTCAAGTGAATTTCATTTGGTTCTTATGTCATCTGGAAGACATCCTGTGAGCACTATGGCAACTGTGGAATGGAGGACACAGGCCAAATGATTCCAGAATTCAATTTGAGGTCTTTTCTCACCAAAGAAAAACAAAACCTCATCTAAAAAAAACTTTTACATTCTTGGCTCAGAATTCGCCTTGTGACCTGCAGTTATGAATGGGCGGCTCAGGCAGCTCTTGGCAGTGGTCGGGCCTGATGACATTCACTCACACACTGGCTTTCACTCACACGTGTCCTCTCTTTTGTAGCTCACTTCCCTTCTCACTGTCTCTTTCTTTTTTACAAGCTCAGAGTGGTCTCTAAATTAGCTTACCTGCATGAATTTAGATGATTTTTGAACAGGACAAAAAATTAAAGGAACATTCTGGGTTCAATACAAGTTAAACTCAATCAACAGCATTTGTGACATAAGGTTGATTACCACGAAAATGAATTGCGACTTGTCTCCATTTCTTTAAAAAAGCAAAAATCTGGCTTATACTATGGCACTTACATTGGAAGTGAATGGGGCCAATCTGTGTAAAGTTATTTCAATTCTGTGAAAAGTTATTTCCAATTTTACAACTTCATTGCCATGACGATGTAATTGTGAAAATGACCACAAAAATGACGATAACTTTACAGCTTAAATAATACACAAGTTTTAAGGAAAGTATAAAGTGCTTTTATAAAATTACAAGCATCATATTTCTGCTTTTAAATCTTCCAAAACTGGCCCCATTCACTTCCATTGTAAGTGTCTCAATATAACCTTGATTTCCTTGAAATCAAGGTTAAATGCTGTCGATTGAGCTTAACTTGTATTGAACCTGGAATATTCCTTTAACAATGTGAGGGGTACTTGGAGTTTAGAGTGGTTGCTAGGACTATGTAGTTTTTAAGGGTTTTGGAGTGGTTTTTAGCACATTGCTATGCAGTTGGCATGTGTTGTGAATGGTAAATTACTGCCCAAAGTCAAAAGAGCCCATCCTAAAATCTCTATCATATTCTGGTCTCTAGATATAGCTTGAATGCCTCCTTCAATGTAAGATGAAACACTTGGAATAATGACATTTGTTAATCAAATTTAGTCATTGTAACAGGAGGCCTAGGTAGCTCAGTGAGTATTGACGCTGACTACCACCCCTGGAGTCGCAAGATCTAATCCAGGGTGTGCTGAGTGACTCCAGCCAGGTCTCCTAAGCAACCAAATTGGCCCAGTTGCTAGGGAGGGTAGAGTCACATAGGGTAACCTCCTCATGGTCACAATTAGGGGTTCTCACTCTCAATGGGGCGCGTGGATCTCTGAAAATAGCATGAACCTCCAGTGCCGTGAGTCTCTGCGGTGTCATGTACAACGAGCCATGGGATAAGATGCGTGGATCGACAGTCTCAGAAGTGGAGGCAGCTGAGACTTGTCCTCCACCACCCAGATTGAGGTGAGTAACCGTGCCACCACAAGGACCTACTAAGTAGTGGGAATTGGGCATTCCAAATTGAGAGAAAAGGGAATAAATAAAAAAATAACATTGTAATGGAAGCATCCAAAACCATCAACTAACATCTATACTGACTTTATGAAATCATGTAGAACCACTGCATAAAGAACTCTATTACCTCATATTTCAACTATAATGAAGGCAGTATCTTTGAAATCAGATTGCATGTCATGCTTGGAAATGCCATCTTTTAAACATTTCAAATGCTAGTTTCTTTAATCCGTGTCTTGCACATCCATTGCACGTCTGGATACAGCATTTAGCAGTTTCCCAGAAAATATCTGCCAAGCCTCTTAAAGTTCATAGACTAACATAATTCAGCCAGATAGACAGAGCTTGAATGGTGCGCTCACTGAACTTATTTCTGCAGTGAGTGAGAACAAAATCATCAGGTTTTCATTATTCCAGCTTTTTTGTGCCTGAATAACAAAGAGCCGTCTGTCTCTGATAATGATGATTATACAGTAATGACTATCACAACAATGACAAAAAATCTGTAGCCTGGATATGCACCCTCATTAAATAAAATAATGTATATAAACAACTTTCCAGCTTTTTGGAACACTCCCCAGCCACACACACACACACAAATCCCCCCCACCCCCCACCCCCATCTGTGTGTGCACAATATTACTGTTATTCTAGCTGATTAAAGCATTGATTGCAACTGTTTTTAAGGGATGGAGCTGCCAGTTTGCTGCAGGAAACTGGCAAATGTTTATTTTTATCCTCTAGCACCTGTGTTACATTGTTAAAACATTGTTTCAAAGAAATAGCCTAGATCTCCCAAAAATGTTGTCATAATTTGCTAGGGCTGGGTATTGATACGGATTTCCCGATTCGATTCCAAATCACAAGCTCTAAATTCGATTCTGATTAATTTGAGTATATTTCAGTTATAATGTGCATTTTACTTACATATGAAAGCAATTTGACAAAACATAATACCGATTTCGATATCACAACAAAATTAAAATTAAGTAAACATTGTTTTAAGTAATTAATCAAGACGAGTAAACATCCTGTAATAAAATAAGAACAAAGAAACTAATTACAAGCAATAGAACAAAGATACAAATTAAGAAAACTGTGTTTAAGTTTTTAACAACAGAATCAAGTATTCAAGTAAGCATTCAGAAATTGAAAAAAGTAATGAAATGTAACATAAAACTACTTGAATTACTGGTCTTCACAGTATGATTCTAATACATTAATACATTTTAAAGCTCCTAAAGTTATCCAGCCAAAAGCAGTAAGTGGTTTTTGTGTATGTTCAATGACGTCAAATTTGGCTCTTATGTGTGATGTATCCGGGTGCCACACATTTAAAAGCGCCATTTTTTTAATTGACCACAAGTGCAAATGAGATTTGTGAGCCCCAGTGGAAGGGAAGATTAAAAGTGAATAATGACGAAAACTCAGTCTGTTCCTCACACAAACATTTATATGGCTTCAGAAGACTTGGAAAATAGTGCATCACCATCCACTTTCATTATATTATAAAGAGCAGTGTGGACATTATAATAAACATCTCCTTTTGGGTTTCTTGGAAGAAAGAAAACAATATGGGTTCAGAATGAAATGAGGGTGAGTAAGGCTACATCCACATTAGTCAAGATCAATTTGAAAATGGGTTTTTTGTTTTCGAAATGCTCTCCATCCACACTGCCGTTTTCAAACGTTTTCCAAAAGTTGCTCGTCCACACGGAAACGTCTGAAAATGCTCAAGTCCCCTTACTGCACATTCGAAAAAACAACAACATAATAAGTGTGACCCTACGTCATTTCCATGTACGGTCTGAAATGCAATTGACCAACGGACAGCCATTCTGAGTAAACTTCCGGTCACCTTTGAAGGAATGCTATGTGAAGGTTGTACAAAGTAAAATTTGTATTTAACAACGCTATCAAAGTGCATAGCAGGCACAATAATGCCACTATAACACTTGATTGTTTTGGGTTGAATGGATCACATGACTGTGTCACATGACAACAAATATGTTTTCTAAATATCTCCGTTTTCCCTGTCCGCATTACAATGCGAAGACTGCGTTTTCAAATATATCCACTTGGGAGAGCGCTTTCAAAAAGCGTAGTTTTCGCTGGACAAAAATGCCGTCTCAGTGTGGGCGGAAGGCCAAAACTTAGTTAAATTAATGCGTTTTCAAACGAAACGTATTAGTGTGGACATAGCCTAAATTTCATTTCTTTTATTTAATTGCGTTCTTACAACTCAAATTGACAGTTTAAAAGACCTAACATAGTCTTCGCAAAATGGCTGAAAAGGAATAGGCTGAAGCCAATGCTTATTATGCAATATAATGCAATAAATGCAATGAAGTAAATGATGACAAAATGTTCATATTTGGATGAACTATTCCTTTAAGTGTGTAATGAAGACAGGTATGCCTCTGCTGTTGCTTACTGGAGCCTAATTTAGGCAATATGAATCAATTTCTCACTTTTTAAGCATTTGCATGTCTAAACAGTATTTCCATAAAATGGGCTATGTTATTTTAAATCTGAACCAATATAAGCATTTATTTTCTTTCCATTTATTAAATTCTGCCACAATAGTGTTTCCAAACTACACACATCTGAGCTAAAATCGCCCTTTTCTTGCATGTCTGCTGTGAGTTACAACAAAGCAGGGACTCCTAAATCACCCCTGAATGGGAGTCAGGACCCGGACCCCGGGAATAAATTACTTAAATATTATATTGCTCAAATCATGATGAAGTTTCCACTCCGGGCTGCAAGCCAATGCCCATGTGCTGCGCCACTGTGGAAATGGAGTTCACAATGAATGTGGTAGTGATCTTGAAATATCACTTATTATCATTCTGTTCCAAAACCTTGTGAGGTGCCTTATTTCTAGCTCCTACATAGGCAGCTACCTTCTAAGGCAACAACCTAGCTTATATGGAACCTCATAAGTTACCGATAAATAGATATATATATAACGGTGATATATATATCACAAAATATAGGATAAAATAGTCAATTTTTAATTCAACTGAACTATTTTTATCAATACGTTCGGTATTGAATTAATTATAAGTAGGACTGTCCATCGATTAAATGAGTTAATTACATGATATGTCGATTAATTAATTGAATTATTTGCATATATCAATATTTGTTGAAAAAGGCCCTCAAATTAAAATAATTAAATGTATAATGATTAAATAAATCTATATACACATCTATGTCTTTCTATGTACACATGAGTCAGACAGGAGCTTTGGAGCGTCTCACGTCAGTAAGTGTGGTTTGGTGCCTGTATGACTGTAGATGCGCTTACTGCCCCCTGCTGACTGGGACTCTAGAAAACATGTAGGTGGTACTTTAAGCTTGAGTTGATGGTAGAAATATTCCTTATTATGGTCAGAGGACATGACTTATTATGTAGAATTTTGTAATGTGTTATTTTTTATATATAATTAACTGAAATAACGTGTTTAATCGACAGCCCTAATTCTCAGTATATTTATAATCGGATATTTGTAATATTTCTCTTGCAACGTCCACCATCTTTATTGTGAAAGATAGATGCTGCCTTAAATGGGCCAAAACAAGATATATTAAGCCCAAAGTATACTTCATTGAGACGCAAACACTGAGGGTCTGTGTACAGGACACGTGACGCAAATCTCGTCATCAGCCGAGTGCTCGAGCACTGAACACGCGCAGCCTGATTTTTCTAACTGCGCATCTGTGAACGCGCAGAATGCACATGTGCCTGGGATTAATTGCACTAATTACTGGGTCCACAAGGTGGCAACACTCACAATTGAGCCATTGCTGTCACGAAGAAACACTAGAGGAAGATGTAATCGGTGGTAAACATAGCAGAAAAAGGTAAAAACTACAACAGTGGATGTGCACATCAAGATCGTGTGTGTGAGGAGGTCTGGAGATACCTGGAGTTATATTTGTATAACTCAAGTCTGAAAGACTATACAACCATCATAATGGGTCTAAACTCTTTAAGAGAAATAGTCTGGTATCTCATAGCATTCATAGTGCACATGTGCCAACCGCTTGTGTATGCATGCATAGTCATTTAGAGTATACTTTGACGGGCTCGCGTTCGTGTCAGAATTGAAGTATACTTTGGGGTGTAGAAGGCAAAATAAGGTTGCTAGCTATCTTGTGGAGCAGTCTTTGCATTTAGAGCATGCCTATGATATTTTAAAATGTTGCCTATGTAGCGCTTATGAAACCAGGCCCACATATCCAGTATTTCGAATATTATGATTGTCGTCTAATGGTTTTAGAGAGAGGCAGGATTGAAGACAGCTCTTGTTGAAAGATTTTTGGACAAGGCTCAAACTGGTCTCGCCAAATGTATGGTGCTCACATTAAGACCTCTACGATAAAACTTTCAGCACTGCGCTCATGGCTAAACTATGATTAGCCTTGACGAGGAGAGCTACATGGGCCTCAGAGTGACACAGCATATGTTACTGCTAACCAAGTGCTTAACATACACTATGGTCCCATGGATAGGGTTTGGACAAGAGTGCTTCGCAATCAGACCATGAAAGTAAGGCTAGGTGTGTTTGAAGCCAGTATACATTGATTCTACTGTGTTGATTATGAGAGCTCAACTCAACAAAGATGTTACGGTCATCTCTCGGCTGTGAAAATGGTAAAGGGCAATAGAGAAAGCTCTTTCTACTCGTCCCAGGTGTCTTTGAAGAGCAGAGGCGTTTCCCTTTAATTGCATGGATTGCAATCTACTTCACATGATGGATTCTGTTTGAAACGGCTGTGCTGAGCTCCCTAATGAAGCAGTGAAGAGCGAACGGGCCCTTGCTCAGTGGCAGGATGCCTGAATAAAGCGACCTAGTTGCATAAATTCAGCACCGCCTCTGAGGCAGAGTTCTAATCGAGTTCAACGCCACTTTCACAGCTATTGATCTTGCAGGCTGATCAAATGTCCTATTTTTTGTGTCTCTTCATATTAAATTATGCTTTCAGTGTTCTCTGGAAAATATGCTTGGTTTTCAACTTGGCCTCATAGAATCACACTACTATGCCTACATACAGTATTTGCTAAATTATTTTACATGCCTAGTTGTACATATCACAGCACTTTTCGGGTTACATAAATGCTAGAGACGCTACAACAATGACTTTTATTCAATTTCACAAATTAAGAGTATAACGGTTTCTAATTAGTTTCATAAACACTTACTTTTCGCCCTGTTCCTCACACAATGCTATCTTATGACATCTAAATACTTTTAATAAAGTGTCGCATGACATGACCAACTACATTTACAAGCTTGTTCGAGTGCGATCAAACTGCACGGTAACTCAACTGATAGAGCATTGCACTTGTGATGCAAAGGACCGGGAAATGAGTCCTGAAGAGCACAGGAGCTGACACGTGAAAGTGACATAGAAGCTCCACAAAATGACGTGGTTGCTTCAGCAATTGCGTTTTTCCTCACACATTTGCTTTTATGACACTGTCACAGGGCTCCAGACTGCGATTTAAATGGTCGCGACCAAAACTAATTAAATGCGACCAAAACTAATTAATAGCGACAATAATTAAAAATCCAGTCGCCATGTTATGTCACCTAATTTATATTCATGAGCAAAGCTGATAAGGTTTACAATGTGCTCACAACAAGCACACCTTTCAGATACACCCCTGATAACAACTGTGTCAGATGTCTTCAGTCGTTCTAGTTTTCTGAATCGTCTTTTCATAAACGGAACTGTTCTGTTTAGGTTTGACAGCATTGAAACCTTGTTATAAATGCTGTGGTATTCATACTAACAGAAAGGAGGCAGGAAGACACTATGCAAGGCTTAGGAAACCTGTCAAACAGCTTAATTTCTCTCTATTAAAGATCTGCTTGTAAAAAAAGGCCAGCCTATAAAAAGTTGTAGAACAGGATAGAATTAGAATAGACAGAATTTGTGTGTGTTTTGGGGAGTAAGGCGAAAACAGTTGTTCCTTTTGAAGACCAAAATTCAGAGATAGCCAATAGGGATGCGTATTTCAGTCATTTAGACTGCTTGAGTACTCAACAGACAAATTAGCCAAGTGTTTGAGGACTCAGCGTGGAATGGGAGTGATGAAGTGAGAATTGTCTGTGGTATTTTAAGGGCTGTTGATAAAAGGCATTAATTTAGTTTGATTAATTATATACAAAAATAATGGCTTAAAAAATGTATGCAATTAATCTTACCTACGAAACCAAAATCACAGTACATAAATTCTGTAATAAAAGTTCATATTTTCCTTTGTAACTTGGTGTTTTTACGAGCCGCGTCAACCAGAGGAACTCATCAAACCTCTGTGCACAGGCTGCACAGCCACTGAATGAGAGCCGATCACACAGGACACGTTCTTGAAAAGGATCTCAAGACGTGATTTTCAAAGTTTCAGCTACTTTTTACTTTACACAGCATCCTAAAACTAGGGATGTGTATGAGTAATCGACTAATTGAGTGCTTCTTTCTGCACCAGCTAGTCGACTATTAAAAACTACTACTCGAATATTGCAAATTGATTTTCCTTTGTGCATTCGCTTGCCATTGGCAACACTGAATTATACAGTATGCTCTCTCTGGATCTCTCGCCAAATCTTGCACTTACTATTGAGTCCACTGAGGGGCACTGTGGATGTTTGTTGTCAAGGTGTTGGATGAGAGAAGACATCATGGTGTCTTTGGTGTGTGCTTTCACACACACAAGTGTGGCAATGCTTTTAAAATTTTGATTCATAATGAATTCTACTCTCTTGGTATTTGGTTCTTGTTATGTATCACTTCTTGTTATGGACAAGATCTGCATTTATAGTGGAAAGGAAATGTGAAGCGGTACAAGAAACTCTGAAGTTTATCAGACCATTATATGTGTATGTGTGTTAAATATCTGAACACGGACAGAACGCATTTTATAATAAGCCAGCTTTAACAACATTTTTCTGAATCACAACATTTGAAAATATAGCTGCAAGCAGCAATTAAGGGGCCAAGCATTGCACAGCATTAACCACAACCCAAAGTTCACATATGACAAAGCACAAACACACACAACATTACACATCACCTCAGGATGGATTTGAAACTACGACTTTGTTCAACATGTCATTGCACAGTCCATTGGTCCACAGAGCCACAACATTGACAGCCACCAAAGGGACATACCAAGCATAGAGCAATCACAGCCAATCATCGTATTCACCATAATCAACTTCGTATTCATGTAACTTTACAACAAAATTAAAAACAAAATTTGATTGGAGAAAGCCCAGCAAACATTTAAAAGCACAATGCAAAGATCTCCGTAACACCAGAAATTTTTACTGCTTGATTTGTCGAGGTGAGGATTCGAACCCACAAGCCTTGAAACCATAAAATAGCATTTTAACACACTGAGCCGACATGTAAGGCTGATGGCAATGAGACATTGCAAGGCAAGAGTCAGCACACAAGTGTGGATTATCTTTTGAAGTATAGTGGCACTGTCTCAACTGCTCAGATATCCTCAGGACATGATGTTTATGATGCATAACATTTTTGTTTTAAATCTGACAATGCTTTTAAAAGATAAATCACTTTTTAATTAAATGTATTGTGGCAGAGGGACAGTATGGCTGATATGAGAAAAAGTGGTATTGTTGAAATCTGCATGACCTAATGAATCCACAGACACCAACCCCATGATTTTAGGGCATACAGTTCAAAAGTTACAGGAAAAAATAGCTGTTTTTTACATCTTTTGACCCATAGGTGTCGCTGTCTCCAGAATTTGCCTGTACCCTCAGATCATGGACCTGATTAAGCATACCAAGTTTAGTTTTGATAGGACAAACCGTTGCCGAGATACAGCCTCACATCCAGTTTTACATCAACCTTGTTAAATTTGCGCTGCCATAACTTTTAAACAAAGGTGAAAATCAAAATTCTTTACTATCATTTTTGTTCGACTTGATCTGGAGATTATTTTGAGCCACTGTTTGGACAAATTGGACAAAGTTTGAAGGATGTGAAACCTTTACATTTTAAACATCATTATCCAAGATGGCAGCTACTGTAATGAGTGGAGTTATAATGTATTGGTGTGCATATGAAACATCAAGAGGAGAGTAATCAGAAAAAAATTATTTTGTTTCTAGGACTAACGGTTCAAAAGATGGTGGTGGTGGTGCAATGGAGTTTGTGCAAGAGGTCCCAAATTTGCCATGGCAACTATTCATGACCACTCCTATCAGTGTGTCAAATTTAATCATTTTTCTACGAACAATTCTATGGGCTGCCATAGACTCCCATTGGGAAGGAATAATAATAATAATAAATATAGCTGAGAGCAGCAATTATGGGGCCAAGCACCAACATGGCAATCACTGCACAACCTAAAGATCTCACAGAGCATGAATAGATAACATTGCCCCCAGATGGTTTTGCACCCACGACTTTCCATTCTACAGTTCAGTGTGCTATCCACTGCACCACACAGCCACAACATTGCCACTCAACAAAGGGACATACAAAGCTTAGAGGAATCACACAAGTGTGGGTTATTTTTTTAACTATATGTGGCACTGTCTCCAAACATTTAAGATAACCTCAGGACATAATGTTGAAGATGCGTAACAATTTTCTTTTACATTCAACAATGCATTCAAAAGATATATATCCCTTTTAAACAAAACACATACAGTATATCAGAAGAGCAATACAAATAATAATAAGAAATATAGCTGCAGGCAGCGATGACAGGCCCAAGCACTGTGGGTCCATTTCCACCTGGCGGCTTTTGGAAAACAATGCAAGATGGACACATATATTTGACATTATTCTAAACCATTTGATTCTGATAAATATAAGAGGACTATTTTAAAATATGTTGTAAGAGCCACACTTCCTGCTGCCAGGTGGTGGCGCTATGACCATGACCCAAAATAGTCACATCCATGTGATTAGCCCCCAAAACTAAACATAAATCTCAAGTTTGATCTGAATCACACATTGCACTCAGAAGATATGTGACAATTCCTCACCATGGCAACACTGTTCGATATATCAAAAATCTGTTCACAATTTAGCATCTTCAATGTCATGGCATGATGTTGCACAAATTTGATGCCAGTCACATGAATCCCCTAGGACAAGTATTTAAAAGTTCAGAGCCTGCGATTTTCAAAAAATCAAAAATGGTTGACTTCCTGTTAGGCAGAGCTAAAGAGCATGGCCAAGCGTCATCGGGGCAGATCGAGGCCAGAGACATAAGTGGTAAATGAGTTCCTGTATGAGTAAAAACTGTAATTTTGAAAGTTGTCCAACTTGATGAGAACAATATATGTAGACTACAGAGCTCCCCAGCCATGCCCATGTGTTAACTTTTGTCCAGGCCTAATGGCCGCCAACTCTTATGTTTGTGCAATATATCATGAAAATTCAAGCATGCCAAGTACCTCAAAAATATGTGAATTTACATAAAAAGGAATGATGACATTTAATGCATTGCCATAGCAACACTGTTTACAATATCAAGAATCCCCTTAGAATTTTAAATCTGCACTGTCTTGACATTATTCAATTTTTTTTTAAACAATTCAGGTAAACAAAAAAGGGATATTTCGAAGTCTGTTAAAAATGCAACACTTCCTTCCACCAGTTGGTGGCACTACGACCATGACCCACAATAGTCACATCAATGTGATCAGCCCGCAAGGCCAAACATTTGGCTACATTTTTATGTAAATCACACAATGCACGCAGAAGATATTAGACACTTCCTTTTTCCCATTTATTGATGTTACTTTATCGCATCGCCATGGCAACATCGTTAGATATATAAACAATGTGTTCGCAATTTAGCATCATCAATGTCTTGGCATAATGTCACCCACATTTGGTACCTGTAACGTGAAATTCAATCCAAAAAGAGCATATGACTGTCAGTACGAAAGTTGTCCGGCTTGATGAGATCTATATGTGTACAAAGTTTGGTGATGGTAGCACAAAATTAATGTACTACAGAGCCCCCCGAACATGCCCATCTTCTAGGTGGCGCTACAGAGCCCCGTACTTTGCCAAGCCCTAATGGCCGATGACTCTGATGTGTGTCTTTCAAGAGTTTTCACGCAT
Organism: Myxocyprinus asiaticus; assembly: GCF_019703515.2. NCBI lineage: Eukaryota > Metazoa > Chordata > Actinopteri > Cypriniformes > Catostomidae > Myxocyprinus > Myxocyprinus asiaticus. The sequence goes on along the minus strand of NC_059365.1, from coordinate 38,655,338 downwards.
GTTAAGTACCCCAAAAGTACCAAAAACCTTAGGGTTTCCGCACTTTCAGTGATTGGGCCCTAATAAATATACAGTAGTGGCCAAAAATATTGGCACCCCTGGTAAATATGTGCAAAGAAGGCTGTGAAAAAAAAATCTGCATTGTTTAGCCTTTTGATCTTTCATTCAAAAAATTCACAAAAATCTAACCTTTAATTGAAGTAAAACAATTGAAACAGGGGAAATATCTCATTATTAAATAAATATTTTTTCTCCAAAACGCATCGGCCATAATTATTGGCACCCTTTTATTCAATACATTTTGCAACCTCCCTTTGCCAAGATAACAGCTCTGAGTCTTCCCTTATAATGCCTAATGAGGTTGGAGAACACCTGGCAAGGGATCTGAAACCATTCGTCCATACAGAATCTCTACAGATCCTTCAAATTCAGAGGTCTCTTCAGTTCACCCCACAACTTTTCTATGGGGTTCAGGTCAGGGGACTGGGATAGCCATGGCAGAACCTTGATTTTGTGGTCAGTGAACCATTTTTGTGTTGATTTTGATGTTTGTTTTGGATCATTGTCCTGCTGGAAGATCCAATCAGGGCCCATTGTAAGCTTTCTGGCAGAGGCAGCCAGGTTGATTTTTATCTGTTGGTATTTGATAGAGTCCATGATGCCATGTATCTGAACAAAATGTCCAGGATCTCTGGCAGAAAAACAGCCCCACAACAATCAAGATGTAGCACCACATTTAACCGTGGGCATTGGGTACTTCATCTCTGTGTACGCCAAACCCATCTCTGGTGTTTGCTGCCAAAAAGCTATTTTTTTGTTTCATCTGACCATAGAATCCGGTCACATTTGAAGTTCCAGTAGCATCTGGCAAACTGAAGACGACTGAGTTTGTTGTTGGATGAAAGCAGAGGCTTTTTTGTCTTGAAACTCTCCTGCTGTGATCCTTGGAGATTCTTTGGCCACTTGAACCATCCTCCTCACTGTGCATGGAGACAGTATAGACACATGTCCTATTCCAGGCCAATTCTTAACATCTCCAGTTGATTGGAACTTCTTAATTATTGCCCTGATGGTGGAAATGGGTATTTTCAGTGCTTTGGCTATTTTCTTATAGCCACTTCCCATTTTGTGAAGCTTAACAGCCTTTTGCCACACATAGAACTATATTCTTTAGTCTAACCCTCTGTGATTGATGATTAAGGGAATTTGGCCTGTGTGTTACCTCATATTTATACCCCTGTGAAACAGGAAGTCATGGATGAACAATTTAATGTTCCTAGTCACAAAAAAAATTATATATTATACTCATAAGAATTTCTAGGGGTGCCAATAATTGTGGCCAATGTGTTTTGGGAAAAATATTTATTTAAAGGTGCAGTATGTAAGATTCAGAAACACTTGTTATTGATGACACCTGTGGCCGTTATGTTAACTGCAGCCAGCTACGTGTTGCTCATCCACACACTCCATAGGGACGTGAGCGAGTGAGCATCGGCCAAAACAATGACGTAATGTACAAAGAGACTGAACGTGATTCACCAGCATCATGCTGACAGATGAGGTGGCATAATTAAAATTACACAGTTATGATTGTTTTACTACACGAGACTATACTAAAACTACTTATCAGCTAACATTGCATACTGATACACACATACAGCTACATACTACCGAACTATACCAGACAGTTTACTGTTGCACTGCACTGTTATGTTGCACTATTGTATGTTTTGTATGTCATATGTTGTACTACGATCAAGAAACCAGTGTATTTGCTTAAATTTATCTTGACTTTTATTATAAAGAGAAGATCGTTGAAATTATTTTAAGGTAGCTTGCAATTAGTCAGCATTAGCAGGCAAGATCAAGTTAGCTAAAATTACACAGATCAATCCTTATGGCACTATATTTCACATGCTTTGCAGTTATATAAGCTTACCTGTCCAATAAGAATGTCAATTCGGGGTCGGTTTTGATCCCCAAAACCGAACGAAGGTCCCTCCAGAAATCAAATGCCCTGCTGATGTTCTCTCTAGTTTTCGCTCAACCATGATCACGTTCCCGCTTAGCCAGACGGGATTCAGTAGATAAATGTTTTTTTTTTTTTTTTTTTTGGCTTACTCTGAGTTTGTGTAGGAGTCAGTGTTGTACTGGGAGCCGGATGTTTGCTGGATTCCATCTCTTAAGATAACGTTACCTAGTGTTGCATTTTGTTGTCGCTATTGAAGAGCGGAAGAGAAGCACTGAGGCAAGGCTCTCGGGAGCGCGCATAAACGTCACATCCTTTGGAATTTCAAAACCAACCCGCTACAGGCTTTAATAGGCAACCTAGGAAGTCCGGGAAGGGCTCATTTTTTAAGTTGCGTTACAAGCCGTTCACACATTGGCAAAAAAAGGCGAATATTACATGAAAATTGTTACATACTGCACCTTTATTAATGAGATATTTCTCCTCTTTCAATTGTTTTCCTTCAATTAAAGGTTAGATTTTTGTGAATTATTGAATGAAAGATCAAAAGGATAAACAATGCAGATTTTTTTTCACAGCCTTCTTTGCACATATTTACCAAGGTTGCCAATATTTTGGCCACTACTGTAGCTGCAAGCAGCGATGACGGGCCCAAGCACCATGGGTCCATTTCCACCCATTGCCATTTGGAAAACAATGCAAGGTGGACACATGCATTTGGCATTTGACATTATTCTTAACAATTTTTAAGCAAGTTGGGTAAATATAAGAGGACTATTTTAAAGTCTGTTGTAAGAGCCACATTTCCTGCTGCCAGGTGGTGGAGCTATGACCGTGACCCAAAATAGTTAAATCCATGTGATTAGCCCCCAAGACTAAACATACATCTCAAGTTTGATCTAAATCACACGTTACACACAGAAGATATGTGAGACACTTTTTCCATTTTTGCCATTAATTTAATGCCTCGCCATGGCAACACTGTTTGATATATATCAGAAATCTGTTCGCAATTTAGTATCTGCAGTGTCTTGGCATAATGTTGTCTAAATGTGGTGACAGTCTCATGAAAACCCTAGGAGGAGTATTTAAATGTTCAGAGACTGCAATATTAAAAAAAATCAAAAATGGCTGACTTCCTGTTGGGCTGATGTAATAAATATAATTTTGAAAGTTGTCCAGCTTGATGAGAACTATATATGTACCAATTTTGGTGACTGTAGGTGAAAATCTGGGTGCTACAGAGGCCAGCTTACATGCCCATTTAAAGGGGGCGCAACAGAGCCCCCCCTATGTGCCCATGCGTGAACTTTTGCCCAGAACTAATGGACAACGACTCTGATGTGTGTGCAAAATTTCATGAAATTTTAAGCATGCCAAGTGCCTCAAAAACAACCAAATATAGGAAGAAAAGAATAATAACAATGTATGCGTTGCCATGGTAACAGTATTTAAGATATCAAATATCCCTTTATGAATTTACATCAGTAGTGTCTTGACATTATTCTAAAGAATTTTGAAGCAAATTATGTAAACATAAGATGGCTATTTCAGAATCTGTTAAAAGTGCCATACTTCCTGCTGCCAGTTGGTGGTGCTATGACAGTGACCCATAATAGCCACGTCAATGTGATCAGCCCTCATTAGCAAACATACAGCTGAATTTTCATCAAAATCATACAATGCACACAGAAGATATAAGGCACTTCCTGTTTTCCATTTTTTACCATAAATGTATTGCTTCGCCATGGCGACACCATTCAAAATATCAAAAATCTGTTCACAATTTAGCATCTACAATGTCTTGGCATGATGTAGCTCAAATTTGGGGCCAGTCACATGAATCCTCTAGATGGAGAATTTAAAAGTTCAGAGCCTGCGATTTTAAGAAAATCTAAAATAAAGTGAGTATGAAAGTTGTTTGGCTTTATGAGAACAATATACGTTACAGTTTTGGTGACTGTAGGTGAAAATGGGCTGCTACAGAGGACGTCTTACATGCCCATTTTAAAGGGGGCGCTACAGAGTGTCAGGTGCTACTTTCAGTGCTTGGGCCCTAAAAATAATAATAATAATCCTTAGAAGAACAACAGGGTCTTCGCACTTTCAGTGCTTGGGCCCTAATAATAATAATAATCTTTAGAAGAACAATAGGGTCTCTGCACTTTCAGTGCTTGGGCCCTAATAATAATAATAATCTTTAGAAGAACAATAGAGCCTCCGAACTTTCAGTGCTTGGGCCCTAATAATAATAATAATCTTTAGAAGAACAATAGAGCCTCCGAACTTTCAGTGCTTGGGCCCTAAAAATAATAATAATAATAATAATAATAATCCTTAGAAGAACAATAGGGTCTCTACACTTTCAGTGCTTGGGCCCTAATAATAATAATAATAATCTTAAGAAGAACAATAGAGCCTCTGAACTTTCAGTGCTTGGGCCCTAAAAATAAGAATAATAATAATCCTTGGAAGAACAAAAGTGCCTCTGCACTTTCAGTGCTTGTGCCCTAATAATGATACCAGTGGATACAATAGGGGCTACGCACCTTCGGTGCTCAGCCCCTAATAATAATACTAACAGATACAATAGGGGCTATGCACCTTTTGTGCTTGGTCCCTAATGATAAAAATGTGATGGCCTTTATGTAGAATCAGAGTTTGTATATGTGCATTATTCTAATGCCATCAGTATTGGTTTCTGTGTAAGCTCCGGGTGAGTGCAAATGTTTTGTTTTTTCTCCATTTTTATAAATACATGTTGTTCATAAATTTTTTTTCCAAAAATATAAAGTGTAGTTTGTTGAAGTTAACTTATTTTGAAACTGTTCTTACATGTCATACTTGTTATTTTTAACGTAATTTTAATTAACAAGTAACCAATTACTTTTTTTTTTTTTTTTTTTGTGAGTTAGAGTACTCGACTACAAAATTACTACAAAATGCCCATCGCTACTAAAAACGGTGTTTCTGATGCTGAAAACTAGTGAGATGATCCAAAAGTGTCCATCTGACTGTGTACATAAACTGACAATTAAAAACATTGCAGACTGAATGCAAGTCTGTGTATACAAGTTATGTATTTGTGTTGAATTATAATTTTTAGGGGGCCTTTGTCAGCAAATATTAGTAAGCAAGTAATTGGTATTAATTAATCAGCAGGTCATGTAATTAATTTAATTATAAAATGTTATTGATTGACAGCCCAAGGTATTTTTTAATTGTTGGTCAATGTATATTTGTGTCAGACGTAGCGTTAATCTCGTCAACGAAATTACTGACGAAAATATTCGTTGATGAAGGGGTTTTTTATTTCGTCAGCGATGACAAGATAAAAAAAAAATGCATCATGATGATAATCAAATGATTTTAAAGCATACTGTTGAGAAAAATATGATGAGAAAAAAAAATGTTTCAAAAACAGTTGTGTCCTCGATGTTGTGTGTAGGGCAGTGCTGCTTCAGAGAAGAAAAAAATACCAAATCTTCATTACTTTGGATGATTCTGCCTTACGCTACCATGCATGGCTTAATATACTGTGAACTCCATGCCAGTAGTTTATTTGTTCTCTTATCTATAATTTATAATCATATTATTCCACATTCATTATATGTACAGAACTCTTAAACATACATCTGGCAAAAGATACACTGGGCTGCGTAGTATGTTGAGAACGCTGAGCTCAGGTACCTAATCAATGCTGAACTACTTCCTGTATGGTGTTGAGCTTTGGGCTGAGGCTATTGAGTTGTGGTTTGGCAGAGGTCATTCTGTGCTGTGTATTTATTTCATAAAGGGCCATAATTGTTCACTGTTTGCTGAAATTGGGCTAGGGCAGGAGGAGTCCAGAGGCCTGGCCTCATTGGCAGCAGCCTGGCATTAGCTCTGACTTATAGAGTGTACACATGGTTTGCTCTCCTGGTGTTCAGTGTACATGCAAAATCCACATGTAAGTTTTTAAATTCTCATTGCTTTAATTTCAATGGGCCATATTCAACAACTGTGTAGCTTTTTTCACCTGAAATCCACTTGTGTTAGTCAAGGTTTCTTGCACAAGAAGCAGTTGTTTAGTTTTACATGGCCATTTTCCACCCTCTCTCTGAACTCAGGGCCTGAAATTCATTTCTACGGCTCATATGGGGGATTTATGCACTTTGGGGTGGGGGGAATAAATCTCGTAACACTAAAACATCCAAAATTTTACAACATACTCACCTAAATCTCACGGGGGGCTACTTTCTCAATTCCTGTATAGGTCAGATGGAACCAGGGTCAGAAATGAACTTTTCCATTAAGGGGCTATATTTGATTTCCAGGGGCATCTTTTGGCATTTTTTTTTTTTTTTTTTTTTTTTTTAAGAATTTTATTAGAACGTTTTTCTATTCTAACCTTATAAAATGACCCTGTCATCCTTTATGTTATAATTTAAACAATTCAATTTAAAAAATGGCATGTTTCAATAATTACAAAATTACACGATCTGTACATTGCATATGTGCATTGTTAAGGAAACAACCCATTTTTTTCATTCACATATTTCCAGATGTTTTGGCTATTAAATTAACATAGCCTACAAAACTAATGCACTGACACAGAGGAGATGACAGCATTTGTACAGGTTTGGAATTAGGAGCTTAAAAAACTTGGCAACTCCTTCATGCCACTCCAACATTTCACAATGAAAATTAGTCAGAGATTTGATTCATACACTAAACGTGGTTAATGTAAAATTATTATTGTATCATTAGTAATGTTTTATTTAACATCAAGGCTATTTATCCAGATATTATTTTTGTTAATATTATTACTAACTACATTGTAACATTTGGTTACATTATATTTTGTGTTCTCTCAGACCTGATTAACTAAATAATTCCCTCCCGCACTTTTGGCTTCTAGCTGGTGAGGAGACTTTTCAGACAGACAGATGCATAAGTTAGAGCTGATGGGCAGGACAGTAGGCAATAGCACAGTGTCACTAGGACAGTATATTTTGAATAGATGGTCCGAACTGTCACATAATTTAGTGCATGAGCACGACACCAAACTGATGCGGAGTGTGTGAAACGGAGTGCCCATCTGTGCGCGTTTATGGCACGAGCATCCACCACTGACTCGACAACATCTGCACAATGGACGGCAAGAAACAAATAATGTTCAGCGAAAATTCCAATGAAGATCGCGATGCATGTATTTGGAACTATATCAGATGTTATGAATAAAAAAACAGGAAGTCTTTGCAGGGGCATTTTTTGCCCCGATAATTTGATTTTAGGGGGCATTTTTGCCCAGAGCCCCCGTTAATTTCCGTCCCTGGATGGAACTCGTTAACAGCTTTGTTAATTATAAACAGGAGCGATAGTTTTATCGCGTCGCTCGCTAATGGCACTGTATAACGCAAGGGCGTAGATTTGGCTTGAACATTGGGTTGCAGCGTGAAGCATTTACATGTTTCCATTGATCATGGTATAAATAATGGAAGGGTTGTAATGGCTTGTTTGGATTATTGGGGGGTTACCTCCCCCCGGAATTTACGCCCCTGCTATAACACCATTTGCATGTCGAATTAACAGGTTTAGAAAGGTTTATACATCTGTAACATCTTATGTTCAGTAATTAAAAGTGCTCCCTCACTGCATGCACTTACACTAAACTCAACAAGTGCTCAAACACGCTATTGACAGCTGCACGTGAGAGAGAGGGCGAGATAGAGCAGATTTATTCACGCATCTTCTGGAATTACAGTCTGATACAAAAACACGTTGATTGATTTGATTTGTTAATCTGTATCTATTGGTTTAATAATTCACAGCTGCACTGTAAATTGAATGAAATTGTGCGGGAATTTCCCGTGCTATGAACGTGGAGCTTGCGGGAATGATTAAAATTGTGCAATACCCGCAATCCCATGCCAAATTTCAGGCCCTGGAACCAAACTGACTGTTTTTGCTACTGTATTTTTAAGACCACATAAAAATTACCAATAACCTATGCATACCAGCGTAGTTCACAATGCCATTCATCTGGGTTCTGAATGCTGATAGCCAATGATATGTAAACATGGGTGGTCATATGTTAATATACTCATGATTGTGTACATGACAGGCGCTGGATGGGAGTCTCTGGCTTTGGCATACCACGCCCAGGACGTGCCGCCCCCCTTGGGGCTTCGGGCACACTCCACCAGGAGGCCAAACAAACCGAGCTCTGACATCAAACAGAACTGGCTCCGCCCAAAATGTCTAGTGTGAAAATGCCTTTAGGTGTTTGACAATTCCATGGTGCTATGGTGTTAATCACCAGTTCAGGTCATGGAGCAATCTACTATTGAGTTGAGTTGAAACAAATGCGTTAGATAATGAAGACATAAAAAATGTGCAGTGCTTGTGGTCCCTGGAGCAGAATTGAGAAACACTGCTATAGAACACCACCAAGTGAAAGTACCTAGATCAAGAAAGTACAATGGCATGGAATTACATGACTTCAGCTGAGGATTAAACCCCTGACTGTTTTCATTGTTGCTTAGTTGTTTAACCTTGAGGCCAGTGCCACACAATTGACTTGATTGGAAATGATGGCCAATAAAAATATTCTGCTCACAAGTGACATTAACTTGAATTTTCTTTGGTTTCTTTAAACATCACTTACATGTCTCATCTCAAGCATGCTCTTCACTTACACTTTTGTTGACTTTGTGGTATCAAGGACACTAACTTTAAAAAAAACTTTATTACTGTATGGGCAAAATTGTTTGGTGTGGTGGTAGGGCTGTCACAATTATGAATTTTGGCTGACAATTAATTGTTCTGTTTTAGGGCTATGACAAGTAATGTCATATAAATTCTCATATTTTTTAAGGTGCATGTGTGCTTCATACACCTTAAGAAGTTATTTTTAGGGATTTAACTTCAAATATATAAAACAAAAAATAAAATAGGGATATATGATTTCCTTAAGGCTTTAAAAAAACTTATGAATGACATGAACAATAGTGTTTTAAATATCAAAATATTTCTAAATACTTAAAATATGTCTCATTTTGGTTAATTTTAGTTTTGGTTAATTTTACATACCCTGATGTTTTTATATTTTTTTCAAAAAATCTAATATAATTTTTTTTATATATATATATTATATTATGCAATAGTAAAATATATCTGTCCTAATTTCTTCACTTTCATACGTTATTTTAATGCTCTTTTTTTTTTTTTATACCCACGAGTCCTTATTTCTCATAAAGCAAAACCTGAGATTTCGTTTCATAATTTTATCACTCCACAGATATAAAGTAGGCTAAGTGTGTGTTTCCTCCTCTGTGTCACTGCGTGTCATTAACATTGCTTGTATGAACCCGCTATAACCAGGAACATTTGCCATTACACGATCATTTAAAGTGAAGCTGGAGCGCTTTGCGTTCACTAACAAAGTTTATATTTCTTCGTTTATATTTTTGCGGGAGTTTGGTGCAGGCGCGCACATCAGAGCGCTTGAGAAGCACTTCACACGCACTTCTGGACAGGAACAACTCTCGTTGACATCTGCAATTTTAACAAAAATCAACCTCTGGCACATGAAATTGCCTGAAGTTGAAGAAACACCTCATTATACAGGTGTGTAATACAAGTATATTCCCGAACGTACTATAGTACATCTGCCATGTTGGCATTGTCCTTTGATCTGTATGTCTGTTGACCTATGACATTCTAAAAACGTGCAAATAATTTACTCAGGCCTGTAAAGTACATCTTAACTATGAATAACAACTTTCTTGGTACTTTTAGCACTTAAGGCACGCTCACACATACCTTTGCACGGTGAAATTTCATGGGCGAAATAGTCATGTCATTGGGAATCAGACGGTGAAGAATTTCCCCTCATGGATTTCGCGTGGAGTTAAGGTTTGGTGAACTTTGAGGTGAACTTTAACGGCGTTGACCAATAGGAAGTTGCTTGGTTTGGCAGTGACCTCTGAGTGGGCGTTACTTCATACACAGTGACACTGAATATACACAATAGACAAGGATATCATTTTAGTGGCGAGTTTCTTTTCAACTTCACTGCCAGAGTATGAAGTGCAGCATTAAAAAGAGGCTGTTTGGCACTTTTTTGTTTTTTTGCCGATTTCAAAAGCGCTCAGCATCCGCCCATGTCATCTTCGCCCAAGGAATTTCGCCATGCAAAGATATGTGTGACCACACCTTTACACTTGACAAAAAAGCTGACTCACTGTTCTCTGCTGTTTTTTAAGAACTTTTTGAATATGGTGATATCTCAGTTCCCGTGGCCTTGCACACTTCAGAATCTCAGCCAATGCAGTACAGTAGGTTTGTTCTCTTTTTCATGAATACCGAGTATTTGGACATCCTTCTCATTTGACATGCTTGGGGTTTTTTTGCGTACTATATGGTAGGGAAGTACACATCTTCAGATATGGGGCTAGAATTGGAGAGGAGTTGTCCATTTGCTTATTCAGTGAGCATTTAGTGATTTGTGGTATAATTGGAGGTGGAGCATCAGTTCAGTCCTAAATAAGGGCAAAGAGCTATCTGTGTGGCTTGGAGCGCTTTCTGACACACACTAATGGCAGCATGTTTGGGATTGTTTGGCATGGGAGCAGTGTCTTTTTTTATATTACTGGGAGACATGAGAGTGCAGTTTGGTTAGAAAGTAGGGGGCAGGGTTGATAATTCAGAACATATTTTCCTAAGGCTTTTTAAGGGGGTGGGTTCTTGCTGCTACACGGGTGCTTCCCACGTTTTGAAAACCCCCACAGCCTACAGTTCCAAATGTGGGTTCAGTCAGAGAAAGAGGACAGGCATGAAATGACAATGACTGGGCAGAAGCCAATACCAATGTCAATAAAAGAATTGAGACGATTACAGGGATGCTACACCAAGGTGCTTTAAAGAATACCATTTTATTACCATTGTACTTGTCCTAAAAATACTTTCTGTTGTTCATACTTAGGGTTAGTTGGGTGCACTTTTTTATGATTTTTACGGTCCTTTACGATTGTTGCTTGTCAGACTGTACGATATAATCACAGTAAGATCTTTGGTAAAAGCCATGGCACACTGTGTGATATTATGTCAGACTGAACAATACACATTGTAGCAAAGATATTGGTCCCAATTGTACCGACTGACAGCGCTGACTGGGTGTTTTATCTCATCTGCCCGTCGAAAGAGCAGCCACTGCATGACTGTGATGAAAAATTTCAGACACTGCCAGAACTTCATCGGAGGCTAAGATTCATCGCAAAGGCAATTAATTGGTCATAGGTGAACATGTCACATTTATTGATCAAGACTGAAGATTATGCCCCACGACAAGTGAAATCTTTTATTATCCTGGAAATTTGCTCAGATGGCAAAATTGTGGCCAAAATCGTTCAACCACTCAAAAACAGTTTCAACCACATAACAATGCCCTTGCAACAACCCATAACACCCTAGCATTGTGGTGGCAAGCTTTACACGGCTAAGCGCCAGTCAAATTCTGTTTAAAAAATGTACAAAATCTAATTTACGTTTTTTGCTTCAATTTTAAACCTTAGACTGTGAAAACTATTTTGGCTCGTCTCAGTTTAAACAGATCACAAACCCTTGCGGTGTTTTCAAAAGCAGTCTGATTTTAAAGTCATGTTTAAGACTCAATCCCCTCCAGTCCTCCCACCATACGCATTGTGCACTACGCTTCACTAACACCCTCTGGGGGTCACGCTGTCAGTTTTCTCTGGAAGGAAAGACATGTGCTCCATAGGCCCTCGTTTGCATTCCTGTCATCAGTGGTGGTCCTGACATAACACAACCAAAAATATGAGCCACAACAGACTGAGGAAATATGAACTCAAACCCAGAGATTACTGCATTGGGGCAAGACACAGAGAACTTCATTGCGGCCCGGCAATGGAGAAGTCTGAAGAATGAGGCGTTAAGGGTTTGCAAGGCATGAAATGGCTGCAAAGAGTTTTCCAGTAAAACCATTTTGGAAAAGATGTCCATGCAGTGGAACACATTTATTGGTTGAGTCAGAAACAACAGTTGGATGTAGGGATGCACCAAAATTTCGGCAGCTGAACAATTTCAGCCGAAAATGCTATTTTCAGTTTTCAGTGGAAAGAGAAAAAAAAGGCTGAAATCTTGGCCGAAATTTTTAAAAGAAACTGTTACTTTAAAATCCGGTAACAGAAACACTCACATGGCGAAAAAGCATTGTTTATGTTGAATATTAAAGTTCACATCCCCAGAAGTGAAGTGATCGCTCTCTTGGTCATTAGTGCATTAATAAAGAGCATTTTCCAGTTCTCTGATATGTGTGTTATTGTGTGTCATAGCCGTTAATGTCAAGCTCCAATATGACATTAAAGAAGCATAAAAGCACAATTAAAGTAGTCCATATGACTCGTGTACAGGGTTGGGGAGTAACGGAATACGTGTAACAGGATTACGTATTGAAAATACAAAATATAAGTAACTGTATTCCACTACAGTTACAATTTAAATCATTGGTAATTAGAATACAGTTACATTCAAATAGTATTTTGATTACTGAAGAGATTACTTTGCATTTTATTGACATTTGTTTCATTTAATATTTAGTCCTTTCAGATGGAAAACATTTATACATTTAAATGATGTGATCCAAAGTGCATTTGAACAGCGGTGAAACACTTTCTTATGATGTGTTACATTCATACGAGCAGACAGAGAAGTCAGTTTGAAGTAAGTTTGGAGCAGAAGAAATAGAAATAAAACTTGTATAAACTGTCAGCTTTATGCTAAGCTAAAATGCTATTTCTAGCCATTTTACATGCACGTTACCAAGCACGATCATATTTTTTTATCAAGAAAATTCACATTGGATCATCATTTCTTTTTTTGTAGTAAGACCTTTGATCTTAAGGCAAAAATCATATTCTTCATAATAATTTTTGTATTGTTTTCCTGTAAAAATATCTAAAATTCCTTAAAACAAGATCAGTTTGATTGATCTTGTTTTAGAAACAACACTGCATAAGATATTTAGGTTTTTCAGAGAATGTATTTTTTACGTGCATTTTGTCTTACTGTACTGGCAGAGTTTTTATAGTCAAAACATGTGAAAAAATCTACCAGTGCTGAGGAATTAATCCAAAGTATTTAGAATATGTTACTGACCTTGAGTAATCTAACAAAATACGTTACAAATTACATTTCACAGCATGTATTCTGTAATCTGTAGTGGAATACATTTCAAAAGTAACCCTCCCAACCCTGCTCGTGTATTATGTTCAAAGTCTCTGGAAGCCATGCAAAAGTTTTGTGAATCGCAAAGGATTCATTTAATATGGTTAAATTAATAAGTAAGTATATCGTTTGCAAGCGCTGTGTGCTTGCGTTAATGGGCACTTCTCTGTTGTTGACACACACTCGTAGCAGCAGCATGCTCATAAACCTACTGTTTTTAGCGCAGCTCAAAGTTCTTCCTGGAATATCCTGCCAAAATAAAAGCCAGAATTGTTATTATTATTGTATAATATAACTTTATTATTATTTTTATAATTATTATTATTTTCAGTATTTATTATTATTACATTACAGTAATGATAATGTGATAATCATATCACAACTAAAATGAACACAAAAGAAATCCACTAAAGAATCCAGTCCACATACAATGTGTGGAAAAACAATGTGCCAATAGAACTGGCTTCATGTTCACTGAATATTTTTACTGTAATTACTGATAAATTTGCTGCTGCATTATCCAGTAGATTAGTTTATAATAAGGTTTTCTTAATAGGCTACAATTTTTTTTTATTTTTTTTTACTCTATATTGAAGTGTGTATAGAAAAAGTGGTTCCCTATCTGTCACTCACTCGATGTTGTGTCGATGTAGTGACACTAGGGGTCACTCTTGGGAGCCCTAAACACCTCTGATCTTTGAAAAAAGGCCAGTGGGATTTGGCGAGTGGAATTTGCATGCCACTATAAAAGGAGCTGGTATGCAACCACTCATTCAGATTTTCTCTTCGGAGCCGAGCGGTTCTATTCATTGAAGCTGAATTCATCCGCGAGTTTATTCACCTCATCTGCTGGATTTTACGGCGCATTTCAGCGGCTACTCCCCCTCTGCACCAGTGGAGTGCAGAGAACGCCGCTAGGCACTTCGGCAGAATAACAAAGAGAGTATATTCTAAAAAGAGAATATTTGCCTTCTAAAAGAGCAGCACACACAGAACGTCTTTTTAAAGATGCCTTTCCGTTTGTGTGTTATTCCTGGATGCGGTCATTATTTCTCCGCTTCTGACGGCCACGATCGCTGTCTTACGTGTCTGGGTGCTGCCCACGTGGAGACATCGTTTGTGGATGGGACTTGTCCTCATTGCAAGAACATGACCATGGCAACGTTGCGGTTGTGGCTTGCATTCGTAAGAAAGCAAGCCACCCCAGCGGCTCCCCGCCTTGGTCCTTCTACCTACGGGTATGAGGCCGTGCCGGTTAACACTGAGGGCGATTTGGGGACCTCAGTGGGAGGGTAAACCCCCACGGACCTCCCATTCCCCAGCACGCTCGCTTGCCCTAGTTGGGTTCTCAGATGAGACCGCCGGCTCGTCTCGCGGCGAGTTCAACCTCTTATTCGGAGCCCGGGAAGACGATGAGTTATCGAGCGCAGCATCAGAGAGCGGGCTCATCCACTCTGACGCAGACACCTCTGCTGGGCTCCTTCCTTCGGGTGTGGTCGCCCAGTCTCAGGCTGACGCAGAGATGACGTACATGCTTTCCTGGGCAGCTGCGAGTGTCAGGCTAGAGTGGAACCCTCCACTAACCCCTGAACCTCACAGCTCGATGATTGGTTCCTGGGCCCAGAGCGCCGCTCAAGGCCGTGCCCCGCCCCGGTCCCTTTCTTCCCGGAAGTGCATTAGGAGCTGACAAGATCATGGGGGGCACCTTTTACTGCCCGATCCCGATCTTTCAGCTCCCCCGCTCTCACTACCCTCGATGGTGGGGCGGCCATGGGGTATTTGGTGATCCCAAGGTGGATAAGGCGCTCGCGGTGCACTTGTGCCCACAGAGCGTCGCCACCTGTCATGGACGTCCGAAGATCCCGTCCAGGGCCTGTAGGTTTACGTCGTCCCTGATGGCTAAAGCCTACGGTGCCGCTGGACAAGCTGCCTCCGCCCTGCACGCCATGGCTCTCCTGCAAGTTCACCAAGCCAAGGCACTAAAAGAGCTGCACGAGGGTAGTTCTGACCCGGGATTGATGCAGGAACTGCGCTCGGCGACCGACCATGCTCTCCGGGCGACAAAGGTCACGGCACGGTCTCTCGGGTAGGTGATGTCCACCCTGGTGGTCCAGGAGCACCACCTTTGGCCCCTGCGTGCCCAGCTGTGGCACAAACACGCCCACACCGGGTTGGCTCCGACGGACTGCAGGGACAATGTTCCTCCTCCCCCTCCTCAACCAATCTTATGGTGGGTATCAGGAGCCAGGTAAGTCCTTCAATGTCCCTGGACTCAGCACGGCCACGGGGCTCAAGCCCCCGTGATATGGCACCTCAGGCTCCGCCCCGCCGCAAGACTCCTCCCGCCGGTACGTCTGACGTGATTATTCCCTTGGTCCCCCTCGCCCGGAGTTTGGACACGTGGCTTGCGCTTTCCAACCCATCGCGATGGTTGACCCGGACCGTCCGACTCGGCTACGTGATTCAGTTCGCCACACCTTAACTCCACGCGATTCAGTTCGCTGGTGCGCTGCTACCTTGCATGCGGAGATCGCGACACTTCTGCGCAAGGGCGCGATAGAGCCTGTTCCTCCAGCCGAGATGAAGAAAGGGTTTTACAGCCCTTACTTCATCATACTGAAGAAAGGCGGTGGGTTGCGGCCAATCTTGGACCTGCGAGTTCTGAACCGGGCCTTGCACAGACTCCCGTTCAAGATGCATTTTAGCGAGCATCCGGCATCAAGATTGATTCACGGTGGTAGACCTGAAGGATGCGTACTTCCACGTCTCGGTTTTACCACGACACAGACCCTTCCTGCGGTTTGCTTTCGAGGGCCGGGCGTACCAGTACAAGGTCCTCCCCTTTGGCCTGTCCTTGACCCCTCGCATCTTCACGAAGGTCAGAGAGGCAGCCCTTGCCCCGCTAAGGAAAGTGGCCATTCGCATACTCAACTACCTCGACGACTGGCTGATCCTAGCTCACTCTCGAGAGTTACTGTGCTCACACAAGGACCTGGTGCTCAGGCACCACCGTCTAGGGTTTCAGGTCAACTGGGAAAAAAGCAAGCTCTCCCCAGTTCAGAGCATCTCTTTTCTCGGCTTGGAGTTGGACTCAGTCTCGATGACGGCGTGCCTCACGAACGAGCGCGCACAGTCGGTGCTGAACTGTCTGAAGACGTTCTTTTTCAGAGGCTCCTGGGGCATATGGAATCCTCTGCGGTTGCCACACCGCTCGGGTTGATAAATATGAGACCGCTTCAGCACTGGCTTCAGACTCGAGTCCCGAGATGGGCATGGCGCTGCGTGACACATCGCGTGGTCATCACGCCAATCTGTCGCCGCCTCTTCAGCCCTTGGAACGACCTAGCATTTCTACGGGCAGGGGTTCCCCTAGAGCAGGTCTCCAGGTACGTCGTGGTTACGACAGACACCTCCAAGATGGGCTGGGGTGCCATATGCAACGGGCACACAGCTGTTGGCTCCTGGACTGGCCCACGGCTGCATTGGCACATCAACTGCCTCGAGTTGTTGGTAGTATTAAGCTCCCGTTGCATGTCACAACTCGCCTGCCATCTCCTCCTCTGGAGTCAGCAGCGCCTCAAGTCGCTACGAGCCATTCACATCCCGGGTGACCTCAACACTGCAGCGGACGTGCTGTCACGACAGGTTATGCTCAGGGGAGAGTGGAGACTCCACCCTCAGGTGGTCCAGCTGATCTGGAGTCGATTCGGTCGAGCACAGGTAGACCTGTTTGCTTCCCAGGCATCCTCCCACTGCCCGCTTTGGTATGCCCTGACCGAGGCACCCCTCGGTATAGACACACTGGCACACAGCTGGCCCCCTGGACTATGGAAATACGCATTTCCAGCAGTGAGCCTACTTGCACAGACCCTGTGCAAGGTCAAGGAGGACGAGGAGCAGATCATCCTAGTAGCACCCTACTGGCCCACCCAGGCATGGTTCTCGGAACTCACGCTCCTCGCGACAGCCCCCCCCCTGGCGAATTTCCCTGAGTATGGACCTTCTTTCTCAGGGACGGGGCACCATCTGGCACCTGCGACCAGACCTCTGGAATCTTCACGTCTGGTCCTTGGACAGGATGTGGAAGACCTAAGTGGCCTACCACCCGCGGTGGTAGACACAATCACTCAGGCTAGGGCTCCTTCTACGAGGCGCCTGTATGCTTTGAAGTGGCGTCTGTTCGCTAAGTGGTGTTCTTCCCGACATGAAGACCCCCAGAGATGCGCAGTCGGATTGGTGCTTTCCTTCCTGCAGGAGAGGCTGGAGGGGCAGCTGTCCCACTCCACCTTGAAGGTGTATGTAGCCGCTATAGCGGCACACCACGACACAGTGGATGGTAAGTCCATAGGGAAGCACGACCTGATCATCTGGTTCCTGAGAGGCGCAAGGAAGTTGAATCCCTCCAGACCACATCTCATCCCCTCATGGGACCTCTGTGTAGTCATTTGGGGTCTACGGGGAGCGCCCTTCAAGCCCCTGGAGTCAGCTGAGCTTAAGGCACTCTCTTTGAAGACTGCCCTCCTGACTGCGCTCACTTCCATCAAGAGGGTAGGTGACCTGCAGGTGTTCTCTGTCAGCGAATTGTGCCTGGAGTTCGGTCCGGGCTACTCTCACGTGATCCTGAGACCCCAACTGGACTATGTGCCCAAGTTTCCCACGACCCCGTTTAGGGATCAGGTGGTGAACCTGTAAGCACTGCCCCAGGAGGAGGCAGACCCAGCTTTGGCATTGCTGTGTCCGGTGTGTGCTTTACGCATCTATTTGGATCGCACACAGAGCTTTTGAAGCTCCAAGCAGCTCTTTGTCTGCTTTGGTGGACAGCGTTAAGGAAGCACTGTCTCCAAACAGAGGATCACCCACTGGGTCATTGATGCCATCATGATGGCATATCACGCTCAGGACGTGTCGGCCCCTGTGGCGCTATGAACCCACTCTACTAGGAGTGTAGCGGCCTCCTGGGCCCTGAGTGGGCTGGGTGACACCAAACACCTTTGCGAGGTTCTATAATCTCCAGGTTGAGCCGGTTTCATCCCATGTGTTGTCAGGTCTGAACAGGTAAGTTCTGGGACAGCTGGCCAGGTGTACCGCTTGCGTATAGTGCCTTTCCCCTCCCATGAGGTGAAGACGTGTGCCTTTGACTCCCAGTCATGTTCACAAGTTGTGATCCCTGGATGATTTTCCTCCTTAGCCTTGTGGCAGATGAGTTTGCGGAGAAACTCTCTGCCGGCCCAGTACATGTGCTAACTAAGCCCTGTACTGGAGTAGGTGCTCCACATGCGCTGGTTCCCCATAGGTGACCCCATGTGATATATCTTCCGCTAAATCGTTTCCCTATCGGTATACTGCATCTTCCTTGGGCAGAGGCCCATCTGCCCCTGGTCACCATGCTTGTAGAAACTCCTCCCCTCTTGGGTAGGACCTACTAGGCGACTTCTCCACATGACATACTTCTGACAAGACTCGGTAAGACCATGTGACATTTCCACTTGAAATACCCCCCCCCCCTTCTCTGGTTGGGGTGTGGTCTCCGTGGTGTCTTCCACTTGGGAGTGACACCCCCCGACGTAGACATTTATGGCCTCCAGTCGGTTAACAAATTCCACTCTTTTTGGGGAGAAAAAAGAGGAAAAGAGGCCACGGCCGGGCTAGCCTGTCCCTATTTGTTGGGCAGTCGACTTGTTCCCAAAGGACCGTTCAGCGCTCATAAGAATGTTGGGGGAGGTTACGTGATGGCCTGGTGCACTGGCTACGAGGCACACAGAGGTCAGCCCGTCTCGCACTGCTAGTCCATGTTACACAGTTCAGTAGTCGTGGCATTTTGTATAGGGACCCCTAGTGTCATTACATCGACACAACGTCGAGTGAGTGACAGATAGGGAACATCCTGGTTACTTTCGTACCCTCTGTTCCCTAATGGAGGGAACGAGACGTTGTGTCCCTCTTGCCACAATGCTGAACTACCCACTGAAATGGCCGGGACCTTGTCTCGGCTCCTCAGCACAAAACCTGAATGAGTGGTTGCATACCAGCTCCTTTTATACCCGTATGTCCGGGGGAGTGGCATGCAAATTCCACTCGCCAATTCCCACTGGCCTTTTTTCAAATTTCAGAGGTGTTTAGGGCTCCTAAAAGTGACCCCTAGTGTCACTACATTGACACAATGTCTCGTTCCCTCCATCAGGGAACGGAGGTTATGAAAGTAACCAGGACGTTTTGGTGCATCCCTAATAATAACATGTAGAATTTGTTCAGTTATTCCAAACAAAGTCTAATTTAAAATAATCATTTTCGGTTTCGGCCCAGTGTGTTCAGAATTCTCAGTTTTGGCCAGGTATATTCATTTCGGCGCATCACTATTTATATGCACTATATAGATGCACACAAAAATAAACAACAGATCCAGCCATCTCAGCATTCAAGGAGTTTAGCATATGAGAACTGGGGTGCCAAAATTGGTCAGAGAATATTAAACTAGCAAATCCTGACAATCTGAAAGATGCATTTTACATATATGCATTTGGCAGGCACTTTTATCCGAAGGAACCTTGGGAATCGAACCCATAACCTTGTCGTTTCCATCTTACCTGTTGAGTTACAGGAATGCATACTGTATCTAGTTTGATAAATGTTGCAAAATCTAGCTAGATGTGTTGTCTTCCTCTAATCTATCAAGAAACTCATGGAAAGTTTTTGCCAAGACTCCTGCAAGTCTGTACTTGCGAGCCAAGGTTGAAGTTGACCTACAGCAGGTTTCTGCCTCCATGACTCTGTAGTGTTCCATTAAGAACTCTGTAACCCAACACCAACTGGCTGCAAAGCATCAGCACTCTACTACATCACTTCAAAACTCAGATGACACAAACTCTCACAACACTTTATAGTTTGATAGAATTGGGAACAATATTTGTTTCTTTCTTTGAATTATTCCTTTTTTCTGACCTAAGTTCTCTTTGTTTGGATAAGAAAGTGTTCAGTGCCTGAAATTCATTTCTGAAAATTGGGGGGAATTCCCCTCTTACATGGCTCATATGGGGGGAATCTCACCAGGGGCTACTTTTCTCAGTTCTTACCTCTAGTTTTATTCAGGTGGAATGATATTTAGTATACAGCCTACATGGTAGATGTGATGCAATCATGTGCTGACTTAAATTTTTGTTGTTGTTCTTGGCAGATACCTTTAACAGATACTTCAACAGATAGCTAAAGGGCAGTTCACCCAAAAATGACATTTCTGTAATCATTACTCGCCTTCTATACCTTTAAGAGTACAAGTAAATTCTCACCAGTTACATAAAAAAATGGCCATTTTATGTTGACAAATGCACTGAAAATTTTAACAGATTAAATCCTGAGAGAACATTGCTTTTATAATATGTATATTAAAGATAGACAGATAATATATTTTTATAGTAATATTATAGTTTTTATATTACTATATTATTATTGTGTATGCATATTAATACATATTTATTAAAACTGACTGATTCACATGTTAGAGAAAGTACCTTTATAGTTCAGATGGAGCAATAGTCTAGAGAGATGTAACAGGTGTTTAAGCATTTCTTTTCACCCTTGCAGCTGAGCAGTCCTGGTTGCACAAAAAGCATTTATCTATTTCTGCCTTTCTTGATGCTGTGTTATTATGAGGGAGCACCACGACATGATAGGCGGCAAAACTAGATCGCTCCAACGTTGTGCGCTTGCAACATTGACAGCACTGTTGATTATAAACAGGAGCAACAGTTTTATTGCATCCCTCGCTTACAGAGACATGATACAACGGTGTTCTAATGTCAAATTAACAGGTTTATAGATATGTAACATCTTAAATTCAGCAAATATGCGTTTCCTCGCTGCACTCTCACACTAAACACATCAAGTGTTCAATAAGCTGCGAAAGATGCACGAGAGAGAGAGAGAGAGAGAGAGAGAGAGGGACGTTGAAGAGCTGATTTATTTGCACAGATTTTGGAATCACAGTTTGATAAAAAGACAAGAATTATTGATTATTGATTTGTTCAACTGTATGGATTGGTTTACCAATTCTCAGCTACTGTACATGTTGAAGTGAATAAAATAGTATGGGAATTTCCTGCATTATGAATGTGGAACATGCGGGAATGGTTGAAATTTTTTTGCACAATACCCGCAATCCCGCGCCGAATTTCAGGCCTGGTGTTCATCACATTAATTTTAATATAGACCTTTTCTTTTGTTTCCATTCAATACAATTTCTTCTAGTTTGGAAAAGATACAAAATTATTTTCACAAACCTATGGCCACAGATTGCTGATGATAATGAGAGTGATGATGGAGGTTTGTTTTTGTTTTGGATGGCTGACCTTTCACCTCTGACTTATTGGAAAAACATTAGTTTCTCACTGCTCAGTTGGCTGGACAGAGAGGAAGTCCCCCCTCTGATTAATGATCTGCCCCAAGGAGTTAAATGAGACAAAGAAAGAGAGAAAAAGTGCAGGCTAGTTAAAGGAACAGTTCACTCAAAATGAAAATTCTGTCATTATTTACTCACTAAGTCATACGGGTTTAAAACAACTATCCCTTTAAATTGAGCACCACTGCAACAAAGTCATTGAAATCAGTCTGATCATTTTTCCAAACCTTTATAGGTGCTTTTGTGTCCTTTTTAAAGTTTAAAACTCTGGATATTCAATTTGTGATGTACGGCATTGGGCTGTTCATATGGACCTCTGTGGTTTCTGTATTCCTCAATCCCCAGTGCAACGCTGAGTAAATAATGCAATGTGCATTTGCACTGCATGAAAGAGAAAAAGTCTCTGTCGCTTTTTCACTCTGTCAGAGGGTGATTGGCTGTGTTCTCAAACAGCTGCGCATTTGCTGTCCTGACAGGAAAGGTAGGGAGGGAGGAGAGAGAGAGAGAGAGAGAGAGAGAGAGAGAGAGAGAGAAAGCATACGAGGGAGGGAGAGCTCCATTCACCATTCCGCTGTGCTCCCTGAACCCCAGTTCCCGCTCTAGCTGCAGTAGAGAGATTTTTTTACTTACATTCCCAAGGAATTTCTCTTGCAGTTGGTGCTTCGACCATCAGGAATAAGTGAGAATTGTAAGTGAATCTAACTGTGCTTTGAAGAAGGAGGGCGTTTAGTTGAAAAGAGCAAAAACAATTAGAAAAATAAATTCTGAGGGAAAGGAAAGGGAGATTGCGGGACAGTTCAAGCTGCAGCTCTTTTGTCATCCCTGCCTTACTGATAAGGGACATCTCTTCTTCTTTCACCTCTTGATACTACAATGGTTTGACTGGCGCAGGAGCTTGTGAGACATTGTATGTAAATAAAGCACCATGCTTCTATTGGCTGGGCAGACTGCCAGAAAGAGAGAACCAAAAAGAGACGACGAGAGTAAGCCCTAGAGGTTTTGTTGCGAGAAGCGCACCCTGACTGAATCTACAAGTCTGATGATGGACAGCCCCTCCAAAAGCATCAACGTGTGGAGGCCAGGAGCTGCATGTGCCATTCAGGGTGAGAGTATGTGTTTATGAGCCTGTGGTGCACGGTTGGCGAGTCAGACAACACAACCTGGAGAAAGATGAGAAGACGTTCTGCAACTTGCAGTCTAGGAGCTTTCATTCTGTGAAAGTCCCACGCATGCATTTGCCTCCATGTTTATCTTTGTCACGGGCATTGAATGCATCAGAGATCTGCTCTAGATTTGTTCACATAGTCCTGTCTCCCATCCTACTCCAGGACAACAGGATGTCTTTCTGTGACATGATATCTTTTTAAATGGATCGAGCACTCTCTTTCCAACCTTGCATTTAAAATGGAAAGGGGGAAAACTTGGATCTTATGTCTCTCACATATACTCTGCATGTTATTTCTGCATGGTTAATGGACCCCTGCCCTGCACACGAAGAGACAGACTGAGACTTTGTGTTCTCTGTGGTTCTTCTGTCTTAAAAGTCTAATTTGTTTTTGGGGGTGTCTTTTGTCTCGATGTCTCTGCACTAGTGGAGTGAATCTTGGCTGAATTGATCTTTTGTCTGGATCCAGGATTCTTCTCACGGTGTGAAAACCCTCAGCCCCCACTTCGACCCCTCTGCAATCCCCCCACATCCCAGACAAATCCCCTCCCTCCATCCTCCCACATGAGTTCCCTCGTACCCTTCCTCCCTCAACTCCCACACACCTCCTCGTCTTCCATCCACATGCTGCTGAAATAGCAAAGCATGTGAGAGCGTGCATGTGTGCCTCTCTTCACACGTGAAGCCAGAAACTGTTTAAACCAGGATTAGGAGCATGTAGGGCAATGCATCGGTAGATGCATCTGTGGCCAGCAGATTCAGC
This sequence comes from Myxocyprinus asiaticus, assembly GCF_019703515.2. Lineage (NCBI taxonomy): Eukaryota > Metazoa > Chordata > Actinopteri > Cypriniformes > Catostomidae > Myxocyprinus > Myxocyprinus asiaticus. Next base: position 38,631,820 of record NC_059365.1, on the reverse strand, counting down.
ACTGAGAGAGGAGGACCCAAAACCAAAAAACTTAAAGGGTTCCAGGACAGCAGCTTTGCAAACCAAGCTTCTGTGATTGCGTGTTGTGGTGCATGCACTTCCCTGCATTCGTGTGTTTCAGACTACTGGAAGAAGAGTGAGGTGGAGAGAAAGTGTCAGTGGTGGAGTATCTCATCATGTCAAAAGTGTGATTGTTATAGTGTGATATTAGAAGGTGGGCAGAGGCGGGCACAGCCAGTGGCAGTGTACTGCTTTTATCTGGGCTCATCATGAAAAAAACACGCAGCACCACACTGCGGAGGGCCTGGCCCAGTTCCGAATTCTCAGACCGGGCCTCCGAGCACACCCGGTCACGGAGCGAGAAAGACTACCGGCTCCACAAGCACTACCCTAAACACTTCATCACCCACTCCCCCAGAGGATTCATGATAACAGGTCAGTCCTTTCTCCACTCTACTGGCGGTGTGATGCTTCATTAATTTGTGTAACTTATTTTTAAGCTCTCCTACATTTCTACTAATCCCACCTATCTAAAGCTGATGCAAAAATTGTAGCATTCTTTTTTTGATTGCTGAATTTCAGTCAAGCATGGTGGGATGATTATGTCTTTTGTATGACAGATGCAGGTCATCTATTTTTTATATTCACTCCACACTGTCTGAACATTAAATTGCATGTGTGTGTTGGCCGAGTTTTATTTTGTCTGGAGCTTGTGGCCACTCCAAGTGTTAAGAACACTAGATAAACAACATTAGTTAGTGGTGTATGCTAAGGCAAGGACTTTTGCCAGTAAGCAACCACCCAGACCACCCTAGCATTATGGCAGTGAGTTTTACATGGTTTTTCTGCTTTTTGTTCAGAAGAATATTTGATATATTTGTTAGTTGTATGTCCTTTGCTAGATACAGTTTAAGTCATGTTTCAGTCTCAGTATCATCAAAAAGCTCATGATGTGCTGTAATCAGATTTTCTGGATGTGCCGAGACCAGTTGTAGCTATATCATATTTAAGCTATGTTGATTACACATGTGTTCAGTTTGTGATAATCTACAGGGCTTGTGCAGACCCAGAAGGCACTCTGTAACAGGATAAACTGCATCTCATATTTTGATCGGCTAATTAAGGTTTCCTGTTGGATGTCATTATACCAAATCACTGCAGACAAATCCCAGACCCAAGCTTAAGGCCTGAAACAACAGTGTTCTCCTATAAAAATAAATACTCTTATTGTCTCTGTGCCAGAACCCCCCACCTCATTACAGCTGCTCTCCTCCACACTAACGAGAGATTTAGGAGACGATAACCAAGAATTACCCCATCCCAGTTTGATAAGTCTACGTCCAGCAGTCACACCAGCAAAGTCCAAGAATAGACATACTCGCTACCCCAATGTGAGCCAACAATAGGAGGATACCACAGCATGCTTCTAGCCTAAAGTAAAGAACCCCTGGTCCCCAGAAATATTCTTGGGCAAATTATGGTTTAACGGATGATGTACATGAAGATACATATGATGCATCTTATAGTGCACATTTCTGCACTATTCTATGCCATTTTGTAGTGTAAATAGTTTGAGTGTGTGTCCACACTGAAATTGTAACAGAAAGAAGTTGTTTCCGGATGATGTACTGCTTCAACCAAAAAACAGTTCATGCACTCAGTGGTAGCAGCTTCCCTACATAGTGGAAGGGACGAGGTTATCTGGACCGTGGTTGTTGTAAATGACTGAGTTGGTGGACATTTTGTCAACTAGTTGACCATCCTGACCCATCCCTATAATGTATGTATAGCTAGTGTGCATAAAATCATGTCCATTTGCTTGAGTTGAAACTGACAGCCTAAGCACTTTCGGCTTGAGGTAAAGGAAAAAAAGCTGAACTGAAGCATGGCTAAACCACATTGGTTTGATGACTCCTCATGTTTCCTAGCAACAGTAGGGGTCAGAGGTTAAATTATGTTGTCATTGTAGAGATTGGGTGTCATCTGGTGCACAAAGCGCTCACATGAGGTTCAGTGGGCCTCATTCATGAAACTTTCATAAACATATATAAGTAAAGTCTGAGTAATTTGTGCGTAAAATGGACCTTCACAAAAACGTTCCTTCAGATTCACAAATGCTTTGTACCCCCCAGATTTTTTAGTTAAACGTGTGTGTTAGTGAATTCAAAACATTCGTAAATAGGGGGTGTGTGTACGTTCATTCACAATTATCAGAATCAACCCCTATGAAAACGGCCTATAAGGAAGGCATCAGACGTGCTAGTAAATGTGAATAGAGATATGCGGAACAATCAATGCCTATACTAATTTATGACACTTAAATTATAGAGCTTGTATCAAATGAAGAAACTGTCCAACCACATTAGAGGGCATTAATTTTTTTTAAGAAAATTAAACAACTACATTTTATTTACAAACTTTTCACAAACTTATGCTGGAAAAACTATATAAAATGTATAAAGCGGAGTTGGGAATAAACTTTACTATGAAGAAATAAATGCAAGCATCAAAGAAACTTTTATATTAAGTATATGGTTTAAAAAGAAAACATCAAACTGCTTTTTTCTTTATGCAAATTTGTTATTTTTAAGGTAAATTTTACTCATTTAATTTAACTTCCATTAAAATGACATGGCAGTTTGTCTGAAAGGACACTGTCTTATGGGATGTTAGGAGCAGATGTAAAGAGTATTTCCTTCAGAACTGCTTTACAAATGATTTACACAAAATCGTTCTGCTCATGTTTCATAAATGAGGCCCAATGTGTGGGGCTGTGAATCTGCCTGTTTCCGCTTCACTGGCTAGTGGGAGGTTCTGTTTTAAAGTGTGTTAAAATGGTTGGGCAGCTCCCTCTAGATTTATTGTCCTTGTGAATCTAAAATTGATTGTACTGTACAGTCCTTTAAAACACAGTGAATCTTTATTGAAGGACTAACCACTGGCTATTAAGAAGCCATTATTCAGAGAGGTCTGAGGACTTATACCAAAGCACTGTCATTTTGGTTGTGAAATCAGTTAGTCTATGTTGAAGAGGCAACCTTCTTTGGTTGTTAATGATTCCTGCAGTCAGAAGGAATAGAAATGACTCACAGTAGAGCCATATTTAATTTTTGATGTAAATAAAAATGAGGCTGTGAGGGACAGACTTGTAGTCCTTTCAGTGGCATACACTGTATAAAGCTCATAGATCACATCTAATTTTCCACAACTCATGTTTTCTGAAGTTTTTTGTCAACTTTTTGAAAATATGTTTTTTTCAATGTTTCGTCAGCAGAACGATCCAAAATACTTTAAATCCATATTTCAGTGAACGCAATTGGCATTTGAGAGCTTTGACGGGGTGAGGAATGTTGGGTTGAGGTACAACGTAAAGGTGAGTAAATGACAGAATTTTCATTTTTGGACGAACTAATTGGATGAAGATTTTTGGTTAGACAGTTATACATTCTTGGAACCATTTGGTTCCTGATATCTGTTATAACCTACAGAAAAACGAATTACTTCAAATTCCTCACATGGCTTATGTGGTGGCGGTGTATTGCCGGTTGAGTAAGCTTGTGGATTGTACAAAGCGCCTGACTTCTGGCCTACTTTCTTGTGGTTGGTTTGGGGTGGGAAGGTAAAACCATAAATGATGCAGGCCTTTGGGTTTATGTTAAACTAGATCCTATGCTTTTTCTTGTCTTTCGGTATTCCTCTGCATTTCCTGTCACACAAACCTGGTGATAGGCGCTAATCCATGCAAGTCAACGGGGAAGCCGCAGTATGCAATAGCCACATGCAAATATGAACGCAGTTGGGTCGAGGTACAAGATTGATAACAAGGTTGACAGCTGTTGTTAGACGGTTTTGTGTATTTAGATTTTCTTTTCAATTGTTTTGACTGGCTTCTCCATGTACTCCAATCATATTTTTTGCTGCCTGAAATGTCTCGTTTCCAGTTTAGTGTTTTCTCAGATGAGGAAAGTTTTATAACAGTTATAGGGATTTTTTATTTGTCATTAGTAAGTTAGGAGAGAGATTTACTGTTATCTTACCTGGCTATCATTCAGCACAAAATAACCCAGACTGGCTACAGGGGGCTTTTTGGAGGCGTTCCCAGAGTCATTAGGAAAATAATGTTAGTGTGTGCTTTCAGGAAAGTCTGCATTTGGTTTTGAATGGGTAATTAATTTGTAGCATAAAGTAATACATTTTTGGTTGCAAAGCATTCCAGTGAAAAATTTGTGTAACAGTAAGAGGAAAGATTTGTGGATCGCAATTTCAGGAAAATCCATCATATTATTTTTTTGCCTAAAATGGAAACTTTTAATGTGAAAAAAATATCAGACTAGGACTGGATATACAGTATGACGGTGTGTTGATACAAATGTGTCAACCAGTAAAGACTGTGTTAGATTTGCATGGCTGTCAGTGGGCAGATCTGTTTTATGTTATTTAGGCCTACATGTCAGAGCAAGAGTTTAGTTGTTTATGGCTGCTGAGCAACATTGCAACTTGATGCATTAAATAATTCAGATGAAAATATTAGAATGTGGAGCTGGTTTTGCATTAATCCCTATCATTAATTTGTTATGAACAATCTTATCTTTTGGTTTCGCACTCAGCAAGTTCCAAATAACAATGATAAAAGACTAGCATTTATTCAGCACTGAGCATTTATTTCACTGGATTATCCAGATACAGGCATAATTACATGGTTATTTTATATATAAACCATTTTTTGTTGCATTCAGCAAAAATAACTTCATGATATATACCGTTACAGTGATAAAAGATGACTAGGGCTGAGAAATGTAACAAGTTAATTTATGCAATTAATAGTTAGTGTTCAAAAAAATTAATGCAGTATCCTTTTTTCAATGACCCAGTGGGCGATCCTCTGTTTGGAGACAGCGCTTCCTTTCCGCTGTCCACCAAAGCAGACAAAGAGCTGCTCGAAGCTCTGCGTGCGATCCAAATAGATGCATAAAGCATGCACTGGATACACCAATGCCAAAGCTGGGTCTGCCTCCTCCTGGGGCAGTGCTTGCAGGTTCACCACCTGATCCCTAAACGGGGTCGTAGGAACCTTGGGCACATAGCCCGGTCGGGGTCTCAGGATCATGTGAGAGTAGCCCGGACCGAACTCCAGGCACGATTCGCTGACAGAGAACGCCTGCAGGTCCCCTACCCTCTTGATGGAAGTGAGCGCAGTCAGGAGGGCAGTCTTCAAAGAGAGTGACTTAAGCTCAGCTGACTCCAGGGGCTCGAAGGGGGCTCCCTGTAGACCCAAAGGACTACAGAGAGGTCCCATGAGGGGATGAGACGTGGTCTGGAGGGATTCAACTTCCTTGCGCCTCTCAGGAACCAGATGATCAGGTCGTGCTTCCCTAAGGACTTACCGTCCACCGTGTTGTGGTGTGCCGCTATAGTGGCTACATACACCTTCAAGGTGGAGGGGGACAGCCGCCCCTCCAGCCTCTCCTGCAGGAAGGAAAGCACCGATCCGACTGCGCATCTCTGGGGGTCTTTGCGTCGGGAAGAACACCACTTAGCGAACAGACGCCACTTCAAGGCATACAGGCGCCTCGTAGAGGGAGCCCTAGCCTGAGTGATTGTGTCTACCACCACGGGTGGTAGGCCACTTAGGTCTTCCGCGTCCCGTCCAGGGGCCAGACGTGGAGATTCCAGAGGTCTGGTCGTGGGTGCCAGATGGTGCCCAGTCCCTGAGAAAGAAGGTCCTTCCTCAGGGGAATTCGTCGGGGGTCTGTTGCGAGGAGCATGAGATCCGAGAACCACATCTGGGTGGGCCAGTAGGTTACTACAAGGATGACCTGCTCCCCGTCCTCCCTGACCTTGCACAGGGTCTGTGCAAGTAGGCTCACTGGGGGAAATGCATATTTGCATAGTCCAGGGGGCCAGCTGTGTGCCAGCGCATCTTTACCGAGGGGTGCCTCGGTCAGGGCGTACCAAAGCGGGCAGTGGGAGGATTCCCAGGAAGCAAACAGGTCTACCTGTTCTTGACCAAATCGACTCCAAATCAGCTGGACCACCTGAGGGTGGAGTCTCCACTCTCCCCTGAGGGTAACCTGACATGACAGCATGTCCACTGCGGTGTTGAGGTGCCCGGTATGTGAGTGGCTTGTAGCGACTTGAGGTGCTGCTGACTCCAGAGGAGGAGACGGCGGGCGAGTTGTGACATGCAACGGGAGCGTAGACTGCATTGACGGTTGATGTACACTACCGTCGCTGTGTTGTCCATCCGGACCAACACGTGCTTGCCCTGGATCAACGGCCGGAACCTCCGCAGGGCGAGCAGTACTGCCAAAAACTCGAGGCAGTTGATGTGCCAACGCAGCCGTGGGCCAGTCCAGGAGCCAGCGGCTGTGTGCCCGTTGCATCCAGCACCCCAGTTCGTCTTGGAGGCGTCTGTTGTAACCACTACATGCCTGGAGACCTGCTCTAGGGGAACCCCAGCCCATAGAAATGCAAGGTCAATCTGAAGAGGCGGCGACAGATCGGCGTGATGGTCACGCCATATGTCCCGCGGCGCCATGCCCATCTCGGGACTCGAGACTGAAGCCAGTGCTGAAGCGGTCTCATATGCATCAACCCGAGTGGTGTGGCCACCGCTGAGGATGCCATATGCCCCAGGAGCCTCTGAAAAAGTTTCAGTGGAACCGCTGTTCTCCGTCTGAACGCCTTCAGACAGTTCAGCACCGACTGCATGTTCTCGTTCGTGAGGCGTGCTGTCATTGAGACTGAGTCCAACTCCAAACTGAGAAAAGGGATGCTCTGAACCGGGGAGAGCTTGCTCTTTTCCCAGTTGACCCGAAGCCCCAGTCGGCTGAGGTGCCAGAGCACGAGGTCCTTGTGTGCACACAGCAACTCTCGAGAGTGAGCTAGGATTAGCCAGTCATCGAGATAGTTGAGGATGTGGACGCCCACTTCCCTTAGCAGGGCAAGGGCTGCCTCTGCGACCTTTGTGAAGATGCGAGGGGACAAGGACAGGCCAAAGGGGCAATACGCGTCCTTCAGGTCTACCGCCGTGACCCAATCTTGATGTTGGATACTCGTTAGAGTGTGTTTTTGCATCAGCATCTTGGATGGGAGTCTGTGCAAAGCCAGTTCAGTACTCGCAGGTCCAGGATTGGTCGCACCCCCCCACCTTGTGCGATGAAGTAAGGGCTGTAGAACCCTTTTTTCATCTTGGCTGGAGGGACAGGCTCTATCGCACCCTTTCGCAGAAGGGTAGCGGTCTCCGCACTCAAGATAGCGGCGTTCTCGCCCTTCACCGAGGTGAAGCGGACGCCGCTGAACCTGGGCGGGCGCCTGGCAAACTGAATCGCGTAGCCGAGTCAGACGTCCCGGGTCAGCCATCGCGACGGGTTGGAAAGTGCGAGCCATGCGCCCAAACTCCAGGTGAGGGGGACCAAGGGAATGATCATGTCGGACAAGGTGCCACGTCGAGGGGACTCGAGCCCTGTGGCCGTGCTAAGTCCAGGGACATCGAAGCACTTACCTGGCTCCTGCCGCCCACCATAAGATTGGCCGAGGAGGGGGGAGGAGGAATCTCGTCCCCGTAGTCCACTGGAACCAATCCCGTGTGGGCGTGTTTGTGCCACAGCTGGGCACACAGGGGCGGGGGGTCCGCCGCTGAAGTGCCATACCTGCCAAAATGGGATGGTGGACGGTGGTCGTGACGACGGCCGTGCACACCGGATATGTGACACAGGAGACGAGGGAACCATTCTTTTGTCAGGCTTTTGGGTGCTGCAGCCTCCTTGGCATGCGGCAACAAAAGATTTTCCTCCCAGCCCTCCACCAGGGATGGAGTGGTCTGTCGACCAGCCCCAGAAAAGTGGGTCTCCTCGCCCCTGGGTAGCCCGTCTCGGGGGCGGGCTGCAGTGGAGCCGGTGTTGTTGCTGCAGGAGGATGCCCTTGGCAACGGGCAGACAGGGTGCGGGGTCTTAAGCCACGCCAGGGCAGGATATGTTGTAAGGCCTCCATCTGCTTCTTCACCGCCGAGAACTGCTGGGCAAGTTGAGCCAAAGGTGGTGCTCCTGGACCACCAGGGCCGTGACCTTCATTGCCCGGAGAGCGAGGTAGGTCACCGAGCGCAATTCCTGCATCAATCCCGGGTCAGAACTACCCTCATGCTGTTCTTTTAGCGCCTTGGCTTGGTGTACTTGCAGGAGAGCCATGGTGTGCAGGGCGGAGGCGGCTTGACCAGCGGCACCGCAGGCCACAGTCGTCGACGACGTAAACCGACGTAAACCTGGCACTGGACAGGAGCTTCGGGTGCCCATGCCAGGTGGTGGCGCTCTGCAGACACAAGTGCACCGCGAGTGCCTTATCGACCTGGGGGATCACCGAATACCCCCTGGCCGCTCCACCATCGAGGGTAGTGAGAGCAGGGGAGCTGAAAGACCGGGACCGGGCAGTAAAAGGTGCCACCCACGATCTTGTCAGCTCCTCATGCACTTTCAGGAAGAAAGGAACGGGGGCGGAGTGTGGCCGTGGGCGGCACCCCCGAGCCCAGAAACCAATCGTCTAGCCACAAGGGTTCAGGGGAGAGTGGAGGGTTCCACTCTAGCCCAACGCTCGCAGCCGCCCTGGAAAGCATGTCCGTCATTTCCGCGTTGACATGAGACTGGGCGACTGGTCCCGAAGGAGGAAGCCCAGCCAAAGCCTCTGCGTCAGACTGGATGAGCCCACTCTCCGATGCTGCGCTCGATAACTCATCGTCTTCCAGAGCTCCGAATGAGAAGTCAAACTCGCGCTGAGATAAGCCGGCGGTCTCGTGCGAGAGACCGATCTGGGCGAGCGAGCTTGCTGGGGAATGGGAGGTCCATGGGGGTATATTCGGCGGAGGTGGTCCCATTGATGTCCCCAAATTGCCCCCAGTGCTAACCGACGCGGCCTCAAACCTGTAGGTAGAAGGGCCGGTGCTGGGAGCCGCTGGGGTTCTTACGAAGCAAGCTGCGACCGCAACGTTGCCATGGTCATGTTCTCGCTTTGAGGACATGACTCACCCACGAATGATGTCTCCATGTGGGCAGTGCCCAGACACGTAAGACAGCGATCGTGGCTGTCAGAAGCAGAGAGATAACGACCGCAACCAGGAATAACACACAAACGGAAAGGCCTTAAAATACATCCACAGGTACACCTCCAATTGATGCCAATTAGCCTATCAGAAGCTAATTTGCTAATTGCCTAAAGGCTTGACATAATTTTCTGGAATTTTCTAAGTTGCTTAAAGACACAGTTAACTTAGTGAATGTGAACTTTTGACCCACTGGAATTGTGATTTATAGTCAATTAAAAGTGAAACAGTCTGTCTGTAAACAATTGTTGGAAAAATTACACGTCATGCACAAAGTAGATGTCCTAAACGACTTGCCAAAACTATAGTTTGCTAATATGAAATCTATGGAGTGGTTAAAAAATTGTTTTAATGACTTCAACCTAAGTGTATGTAAACTTCAGACTTCAACTGTATAAATTTCCAGGAGTTACACACTCGACTCGACTGCACATCCTAGCACAGAAACTGATTGTTTGGAGCAGTGCACGCTTTTTCGTTACGCATGACACACGTCCAGGTCATAATAAACACAGGAGCAGATTTACTGTACAGAGAATGGAGACTTCACAGGCAAATCAAGTCTCCACTGGATGACAACGTTAGGATATTATAGCAGAAGTTTATTTTAAACAAAGTTCCTGATCGTGTCAATGTGGGATTATGTGTTGTTCTGGACATTTCTCTAAGGATTCTTTTGAGAACTGTTATGATTCAGACTTTGCCCCATCTTTTAATATAAGTTTCTTTGCAGTGCCAACTATATTGGACACGACAGTAATGCTGGTGAGTAACAAATTTAATACTACTGTTTCTGTCTGTGTTTGTCTGATATGTAAGGAATTTAATAGTCAGCCGTTTTAATCGCAAAATAAACCATGATCAGGACTCCAATGCTTATTACACGGTTACTTACCAAAAAAATACATATTTGCTCACGAAATATTAATGTGAGTTTAAATTGTTTTATTATGTAAGAAGAGCACGTAGCGCAGAGTGCAACGATAGACAAAGGTGTGGTATATGCTAGTGGCTTCTGTCCCATCTGTCTCAGAACACTCCGTATTTTGGCTGAAAGGAATGCATCAGGACGCCCATTATCTTGTATTGAAGCATTGAAAAAGCAAAACGTGCCTGGAGTTCGGTCCAGGTTACTCTCACGTGATCCTGAGACCCTGACCGGGCTATGTGCCCAAGGTTCCCACCACCCCTTTAGGGACTAGATGGTGAACCTGCAAGCGCTGCCCCAGGAGGAGGCAGACACAGCCCTGTCATCGCTGTGTCCGGTGCACGCTTTACGCATCTATTTGGATCGCACGCAGGGCTTTAGAATCTCTGAGCAGCTCTTTGTCTGCTTTGGTGCACAGCAGAAAGGAAGCGCTATCTCCAAGCAGAGGATCGCCCACTGGCTCATTGACGCCATAACTATGGCATATGTCGTCTAGGACATGTCGCCTCCGGTAGGGCTACCAGCCCATTCTACCAGGGGTGTAACGGCTCCCTGGGCCCTGGCCAGGGGTGCCTCTCTAACAGACATTTGCAGAGCAGCGGGCTGGGCAACACCCAACACCTGTGCAAGGTTCTACAACCTCCGGGTGGAACCGGTTTCGTCCCAGGTAGTGGCACGCAACACAAGCGGATAAGCCCGGGATAGCTGGCCGGGTGTATCGCTTGCACATAGCGCCTTCCACCTCCCTTGGAGCTGAAGACATGCGCCATTAATTCCCAGTAGTGTTCATAAACTTTGTTCCCTGGTTGACTTCCTCCGAGCCCTGTGGCAGTCGAGTTTTCAGAGAGACTCGCTGCCGGCCCAGTACCCGCGCTAACTAAGAGCCCTGTTCTGGGGTAAGTGCTCCGCATGTGGTGGTTCCCTGTAAGGCTAACCCCATGCGATCTATATCTTCCGCTAGTTCATTTCCCTGCTGGCAAACTGCATCTTCCTTGGGCAGAGCCCCTCTGCCCCAGTCTCCATGTTTGTAGTAACTCCTCCCCCATTGGGCAGGATCTACCTTGAAGGCTCTCCACATGGTTGGAAAGACCATGTGACGTATTTTTCTACTTAAATATCCCCCCCCTCTTTGGGCGAGGTGTGGTCTCCGCAGTGTCTTCCCCTTGGGAGGGACACCCCCCGACTAGACCTGGCGGCCCAGTCAGATAATCCCCTTCTTTTTTAGGGAGTGGAAAAAGAGAAAGGGAAAAGAGGCCACGACTGAGTTAAGCCTGTCTCTATCTTTGGGTAGTCGACTTGTCCCCAAAAAGGGCCATTCAACACTCATAACTGTGTCGGGGGAGGTTACATGTTGACCTGGTGTGCTGGCTATGAGGCACACAGCAAGTCTGCCCACCACACACTGCCAGTTCACGTAACACAGTTCAGCCTTGTGGCGTTTTGTATAGGGACTCCTAGTGTCACTACATCGACACCAATGTCGAGTGAGTGACAGATAGGGAACGTCATGGTTACTGGTGTAACCTCCGTTCCCTGATGGAGGGATCGAGACGTTGTGAACTACCCGCTGGAATGGCCGGACCTTATATCGGCTCCTCAGCATAAAACCTGAATGAGTGGTTGCATACCAGCTCCTTTTATACCCGTGTGTCCGGGGGAGTGGCATGCAAATACCACTCGCCAATTTTCATTGGCCTTTTATCAAAGACCAGAGGTGTCTCGGGCTCCCAAGAGTGACCCCTAGTGTCACTACATCGACACCAACGTCTCGTTCCCTCCATCAGGGAACAGAGGTTACACCAGTAACCATGACGATTTCCTCCTGAAATTCCTTCATGCTTTTAATCGACCTAACTCATGCACCATAATATTCCAAGACTATCTGTGTTAAGGAGTCTTAAACTTTTTAGGCTTTTTAGGAGTATAATGGTTTGTAAACTATTTATTCGGAATAGTTAAGCGCCCAGATCTTAGACTTTTTCATCTTGAAAGGCTTAAATTTGCAATCAGATTGACTTTTTGTATACAGCCATTATTTTTTATCTGATCCCACTGGTATCCTATTTGACATGGTGTCACATAACAGCTCTAAAATACATTACAGCTCGCCCTGCAGTTTAGAGCACACAGAGTAATTCTGTAGTTTGTTATTTTCTAGATGGGACCAGCTTAGATGTCAGTGAACCATATGACTTTATTTGGCCAATTAGCTAATCAAGCTCTCCAAATCTTTTTTACACAAGGGAAAGTGTTGTGCCAGATAGGGGTGTAAATCGCAAGTTTCATCAAGATACGATCTTATAACGATTCTTTTAGCCAGCGATTTGATGTTTGCAGATACCTCAAAGTCTGCGGTGATGCGATTTCAATTCAGTTCAGGGGCCTGCGATAGATATTACGATATTATGTGCCATATTTTACACAATCAATTACATGTATTATCTCACAAATGCAACCAAAATATAATTTGAATATTTTATTGAGCTCTCTGAAAAGTGCAAATCCAGTATCCAGATTGGGGCATCCACAGCAAAATATGGTACTTTAGTTGTTAAAATAAAATAATACAGAAAAAAAAAATACAAACAATACTGTCACATACATGTAATCATCAGTCGTTTGATGACAGATCATTGCCTTGTGGAATAAGGTAAACACTACAATGACAATTTGTCATCTCTACAACAATCAAGCAAGTCTTACAATCCAAAATACTTACGACAGGAGAGTATGTGCTATCCTTGTTTTTTTTCTTGGCTACAACTTCCACAGTTGTATTGAAAAATTCTGTTACAGTTTTCTGTTGTATAGTAAGGGTGTTGATGTGAAGATGTGAAAAGTCTTGTAATTGCTGTTGGGGCAGGGCAGGTGCATTCTCTTACCCTCTTCAGCACTGTTCAGAATATCTTGGCTGTTTAGCCATTTTAATTGGTTGAATTGCTCCATAGCGCTTTAAAAAGGAATATTCTCTTGTGGAATTCAAATGGTCGCATGTGCCACGATATCGAGGGAAGCCCAATTTCTAATTGCACATGTGAGCCGCTTTGCACTATCCTGTTACCAGAGCTCGCAGCCCTGTTGATGTGCGAGCACGGATTGAGCGCAGCACAACTTCAGGCTTCAATCACTCTGCTCGCTCACGTCCGTGTGGCCACATGAGAAGCAGATTTAGCACTTCTAAAATGAGATGAATATAATAAGGTTGCTGGATTTCCTTACAGAAATTGGTACGGACATGGCTGGCAAGAGAATTTCAAAACAAAGCTGCATCTTAAAAAATATATACATTGATGTTTACGCATTGACTCGATGACATCGTATCGCTGGAGATTTGATCGATGGATCGTTACACCATTTAGTGCCAGAGAAACTAGCATGCAGCTATCTTGAAAATTTTGTCTTGGAACTTCCGGTCTAGTGGTTGCTATATAGATTTTAAAACAAGAGTACTTCATAAATCTACAAGATCCTTCCTTCACACTGTGGACATAGTAATATGCCTCTGTGCTCATGAAATTCCAAGAGACAACACAAAGTCATTAAAAATACCTCTGTACGACACCTCTTACCTTCTTCTATTGTTGTTCTATTGTGAAAGTGAGCAGAATTTTTTGTGTTAAAACAGGATGGGGGAAGGGGTGCCACTATATTCATACACACCAGTGTTTCCGCAACGATCCATTGAAATAAAATCGAAATTAAGATATGACCTTATGAATATTAAACTGCAAAGGGCTGTGATTTAATCAAGAAAACAGTCTGCACGCGCTGCTCTGCGGAGCTCTGTTCTGAGCGCACGTGAGGTGGTTCTGTCTGTGCTTCCTCCACTAATCTCATGCACAGAATAACAAATGTGTTGCATTCAGTTGTATTTAAAGCGCTCTAAATTCACTTTAACTGGCTACTACAAGTTACTTTACAATTACAAATCAAAAATCTCATAACACCAGGTTTTTTTGTGGACAGAAGCTGCGATGAGAGCATTTTACCATATTGGAATTCACAGGTGCTTATTCAAAGGCTTTTGTTGACGTGAATTCACACAGAAAACGACTGCATTTTTTTTTTACCAGATCCCATAGCAGTGTCGCATACAAATTAAGAAATGATGAGAGAAATATTACTTGTATAATAATAATAATAATAATAGTTGTTGTTGTTATTAGTTATTATAATACATTTGTAATAAGGGCTCGACATTAACATTTGTATTTTATTTCGGCCAGACAAATAGCCTGATTAAAACTTCAATAACGAAATAACAGGCTGTATTTGTGATATAGTCTAGGCCTGTGCCACATATTACAAAGTTAATATTCTTAATAATAATCCAGAGTTCATAACTGTATAATTCGCTATCGATCAGCTTATGTGTGTGTGCTGAACATGGGCGTGCTCGTGGTGATGCGTATAAGTGACTGAACGAACAAATACATTTCAAAATTCCGCCAAAATGCCCGTCTTGGTGAGGTATTCATGTAAACACAGAGAGTGATGTCTAAAGTGAACGTAAACATTGGGGGAAAAGCAGATTTGTATTAAAATGTCGGATTTGTAAGTGTAAATGTAAGTTAATAGACCTGCTGCTGTCCAGTGTGTCATTATAATAATCAAACAACCATAACAAGAAAATGAGAAAACAAATCACTGCTCTTGACTGAGTAACTTTAGTAGCTTTAAAAAGTATGAATGTATTATAATCATACAGTGAAGACCCGTAGTAGTTTTATGTTGCATTTCATTCTGAATGTTTACTTGAGTACTTGAAACTGCTGTTAAAACTTTTTCTTAATTTGTTATTTTTTGTTCTATTATTTTTTATCTATTTCTATTCATTGCTGTTTTTATTGCTGATGGTTCACTAGTCTTGAATAATTACTTCAGAACTTGAAACAATTCTTACATAGTTAACAAATTAGTTAGTGTTATTATTTGTTGTGGTACTGAAGCTGGTATCAAGAATCGTCAAATTAATTTACTGACTACTAAAATTGTGTGCATTGTGACAATGTATCATAATACAGCGGACAAGTAACTTTTTTAATCGGACAAGTGAATAACCAATTTACTTGACAATGCTTAATGCACTGAATCAGTGTTGTTCAATGTTCACGTGACAGTAGCTATGTTTCCATCAAAGTTTTTTTTTATGCACATTTTGGGATATCGCATAAAAACTGCTGGATGGAAACACCAAGATGAGAGTAAATCTCCAAAATCTGCATTAAAAAAAAGTCATAGCTGTCCAAATGTGATGCCAGGTCCAATTTACCTCCGCAGGTGTTGGAAAAAACAGACATTTAGAATGACAAAAAATGACCTCACTAGCATTTTCACGTAGTAAAGAGGTGTTGTAGACTCGCACCATCAACTCTAGGTAAAAACAAATACTTTCTGTGTTCCCACACGTAATCCATTTTGATCGACTCTTCTCAGTAGCTTCAATACAAACAGGAAGTTAGAAGACAAAATTCGGAAGAGGGGAGCACTGAAAAGGGGCGGGCTGAATAAGGTGATAATAGTCTGGTGTTTCATCTGGTTAAGCTTTACTGCATGTAAATAACATTTTTGACTTATGGTTATCCTCATTGTGATATAATTGTAATGGCCAAAATCTGAATATTGTGTGCTTGTGAATGTACAAGCATTGATGGGAGTAAAATGTTTAATGGAATGAAAAGTATGGTAGCTACCCTTTTTTTTTCCACAGAAGCTTGTCAGGACATGATGAATTTTGAACCGTTAATTGAGAACAGAAGCACTTTATCTGACACAGACCACCATTATCTGACACACTTTGGCAGGGCTGAACAGCATCACTGACTACTGTGATCCAGACACCTGAATCATCTCTTTAACACACCGAAAGTGCGATTGACTACACTGTGCATCTGGATAAATGCTACGTTACAATGCTCTTCTCAAGCATTTGATCATTATTTGATGAATTACTGCTAATATCAATGATAGAAAATGTACACAAACATCTCTTTTCAAATCGAATGCATTTACCGCCTGCTTTCATCTGGCATTAATAGTAGGGCCCAGGGAAATCTATTTTATATTTTTCCAAATTCAGTTTTTTCCGTTAAATTTTTTCTGTATTACGTGTTTTAATTATATTTTAACATAAAAAAAAAAACCTCTCTGATCAAATGAATTCATAGATCTTAAATCAAATGAAAACAGAACAATCACTTTTAAACATACCATTGCATTATTTTTATAATGTGCCTTTATAAGTGCTTCTATGCAGATCCTCGGTACAATCAGAGACATTTTGTTTTTGAAAGAAATGGATGCTTCTGTTCACCAAGGATGCATTAAGTTGATGAAGAATTACAGTAGATATTTATGTTACAGATGACTATTTCTATTTAAATAAATGCTGTATTCTTCAAACCTACTGTTCATCTGAAAATTGCAGCAATGCAAGTGTTTGTATTGTTCATTGAAGCTGCTAGTGAAGGACATTTGAGAAGTCTGTTTCTCAAACTAGAGACTCTGGTGCACTTGTCCTCTTGTTGATGTGCATTTGGGCTGTCCACTTCACTCTCTGTCATGGTTAGATGCAGTTTTATTTCTTTTTTCAAAACAGTAGTGCATGAAAAAATACTTCACCTCTATAAAAACACCTTTACATTTAGTCATTTAGCAGACGCTTTTATCCAATGTGACTTTCAAATGAGGAACATAGCAAGCAATTTGTCATACAAAGTTCAACAACATGTATAGTGTTGTACTGCCAAGCTCTCAAGGTGGCTGGAGTAGTATAGGCTCTAGCGCAGAAGAAAGAGACAGAAGTATTTGTGTGTGTGTGTGTGTGTGTGTGTGTGTGTGTGTGTGTGTTTACAGTAAGTGCAAGTTAAGTTCAATAGTAAGTGCAATTAGTGTGGATTGGTTAAGTGCTCGTGGAACAGATGTGTTTTTAGCTGATTCTTGAATGTTGAGATGGTATCAGCAGATCGTGTGTAGTTTTGGAAGCTCATTCCACCACAGTGGAACAGATAAAGTGAACAATCGTGAAATAGACTTTGAGCCTCTTTGTGATGGGACCACCAGGTGCCGCTCATTCATAGATCGCAGAGAGTGAGTTGGAGCATAGACCTGGAGAAGTGAATTGAAGTAAGTGGGTGTGGTTCCATTGGCTGTCCTGAAGGCCAGAGTCAAAGCCTTGAATTTGATGCGGGCAGCTAAAGGTAGCCAGTGAAGTGAAATCAAGAGTGGGGTGACATGAGCCCTTTTTGGCTGATTGAAGACCAGATGCGCTGCTACATTCTGGACCATCTGCAGTGGCTTAATTGTGTTAGCTGGGAGGCCAGCCAACAAAGCATCACAGTAGTCCAGTCTTGAAATGACAGGAGCTGTGCAGCATATTCAGACAGAAAAGGTCTGATTTTTCTGATGTTGTAGAGCATGAATCTGCAAGACTGGGCGGTTGATGAGATGTGGGTGGTAAAATTAAGCTGGTCATCTACCACCACTCCCAGGTTCCGAGCTGTTCTGGTTGGTGTTAGAATATTTGAACAAAGATGAATAGTGAGGTTGTGGTCAACAGATGGGTTGGCTGGGATCACGAGGAGTTCTGTCTAAACCTGTCAAGGTTGAGCTGAAGGTGGCGTTTCTTCATCTAGGCCAAAATGTCAGAGAGGCAGGCAGAGATACGAGCTGAGACAGTAGGGTCATCAGGCTGGAACGAAAGGTAGAGCTGCATGTCATCTGTGTAGCAGTGGTAGGAAAAGCCATGCACCTCAATGATCGGTCCGAGTGATGTTGTGTATATTGAGAAGAGGAGGGGTCCAAGCACTGATCCTTGAGGAACACCAGTGGTCAGCTGGTGTGACTTGGACACCTCTCCTCTCCTGGAGACCTTGAAAGATCTGCCAATGAGGTATGATTCAACCCATCCAAGCCCAAAAACTGTAGAATGATTAATTTCAGGAGAAATGTGTTTCTTTCTGGCTATATTTAACACCAAAATTTGACTTGCAAGTGTAAAGCGACTTGTAAGAATTCCAAGTGTGCACAATATCTCAGCAACTTTCAACTGTTCTAATAAAAAATTGTTGAGTACCTAGTTAGCATATTAGAATGATTTCTTAAGGATTAGGTGACAGTAAATTTTTAGTAGACTGGAGTAATGACTGCTGAAAATGCGGCTTTACCATCATGGGTAAAAAAATAATTTTAAAATAAATGTTAATATAACACATTTCAAACAGTAATAATAATTTTGCAACATTCTGAATGTTTTGGCAGTATTATTGCTAAATAAAAAACAAAAAACAATAGTGTCTTTGTGTTCTAAAACTTATGAACAGTAGTATATATACCAAATACATTAAAATATAATTTTTATAAAAGTAATTTTTAAAGTAATTACTTGAGTAGTTTCTAAGCAAACTACTTATTTTTACTCTTACTTGAGTCATATTATTTCTCAGTACTTGTGCTCAAGTGAATTATTCCTGCTGTAGAGATACTTTTACATTATAAAGAATTTCAATGCTCTTTCCACCACTGATTAAATCTCAGCCTTTTGTGGTTTAATCATCACACTAGTACGTCACAATTTGATTTATTGTGCATTCATAAATTCATTTTATCCCAATTATGTCAAATTCTGTGACATTCTGTGTTTTATAGCTAATTCCATTTTTATGACTGGATTCCACGATTCCGTTCCTGTTTTCTGCCCTATAATAGCGCAATGTTTTGGGCCAGCCAATTTTTGTGAATGGATCGCAATCTATAATAAGCCTAATTTAGCTAAGGAATGCTAAGGAATAGCAATTACTTAATTAAATACTCAGGACGTAGCAATTTCAGTGCTGATTGCGCCTGCTTAAACTAGATTACTGTTGGTTAGTTAATAAAAAGCAGTTTTTTGCATTGAAATACCAAGTACAAAAGTGTTGCAACTGTTTAGTGAATTTGCCCCTAAAGTGCACCTCAGGAAAAAAAAAATATTGATATAAAAAAAAAAGTATGGAAACAAAGGATTTTTGAGCCATTTGTAAAGGGGAGTCCTTTTGCACATATACAATAAACTCTGCCCGCAAATGAGAGATAAACTTTTACATATTTTTGGCTGCTCTTAAATGGATTTCGATGTCATATGTCCTTGTCATATGTGTTCCATTTACTGTCTCACAATAACAGCCAAAATAATGTCATGAACCAGTTAGGTCCATAATGAATTAATGTGGGTGTGATGGGAAAATGCTCCACACTGTAATTCCCAGTCACTCATCAGATTGGCTTTTGAGACACTGTTATTTACCACAAGCTGTTTTGATTGTTGGAGAGTGTTTGGGCATGATTGTCATTTTTAAATGCTTAAGTGTTTGTGTCCTGGTGCTCCGAGCTTTTCCTTCCAGACTCTTAGAGAGATGCTTTGGATGCTGTGAAAAGGCAACAGTTCTATAGCTGTCTGATTGGATGGGAACACTGAAGTGTTGGCATGCCGCTCAGAATTGCTGTGTACCCACCACCCAAGAGCACAAACACACACGCAGTTGCACACTATGCTTTCATTGTGCATGATTTATTTGGATTCTGGAGATGTCGTAAAGTTCTCAAGAGACTTTACTCTCTGTCTCTCTCTCTTAATATTTCTGTCACAATACCAATGTGAGTGCCTTTGTATGTCCAGTCATGGCAATTCAGCTTTAGCGTATAAAGTGCAATGATATATTAATTTTTGTAGCTATTATGGGGCCCTAATAAATCCAATTTCTGATTTATTTTATCAAATAAAGTGTTTTTATACAGATCCTCACAACACAATCCAAAACACAATATAGGAGTTTTTGTGTGTGTGTGTGTGTCAAATACAGTGCTGCACAGCAGAGAATCACAAATTTAATAAAAATGTTTATGAAAACTTTTATTCAGTACAACAGCACTCTTGCTTGTGAGAGATTATTATTGATTTATTATTCTTACTACATTGAATATTACATTTTACTATACAGTAGTAATACATTTATTTTGCAATTTCTTAAATTTCATGCTTCTAGTTAAATATAGCTTTTATTTTGGTGGAAAGCTGAATTAAGCACATATCAGTTTATATGTTTTTGATGACAGCTTTTCATCTCCGGATAAGCAGTTGACTTTATGGCTTAAATGTGCTTATTAAACCACAAAAGGCTGTGATTTAATTACGTATATAAATATATAGTCTGCATGTGCTGCACGCTTCAAGGCTAACGAGGGCTCTGTTCTCTGTCATCTACACACACAGAGCGTGCGTCATACTCATGATGCGTGTTTGTGTATGAGTGGCCGGCTTCACACATTCCATTTGAAGTGCGCAGCACATGTGGACTGAATATTTATTTAATTAAATAGCAGTGTTTTGGGATTTAATCTTGGGATTTAAATGTGCATTCATACCTTTTTCATTATACCATTAACCTATACCATTTTATTCCATACATGTCAAAGTCTGTGACATTTTGCATTTTTAAAGTGAACTCCTTTTTTACGACTGGATTTCATGATTCTGTCAGTATTTTCTGCGTTGCGGAACTCATAGGGCTGTACTATTGCGTATTGGCGTTCATATACAGTAAATCACTGTAATCCAATACAGGTAGAAAAGTAGAAGACACACTAGGTATTATTAGGCATTAACCAAGGATCAAAACCTAATTTTAACTTAAAGACCACATGAAATCTTTGGACGAACACAGATTTCTTTCAAGTGTTGACATATTTCATGATGGAAACAGGAAACTGGGGCAAGACACATCGAAATACTTGTCCCTTTTTCTTAAAATAGCCAATCGCCTTTCATTTATATTCACAGTCATGAACAATTATTTGCTTTTGCTTCTCAGAGAAAGGTGTTTTATGGGTAGGAAAATTCTCAGTCTAAAGAGCATTTGATTGTATAAACATCAGATTTCGGTCAGATTTCAAAGAAAAACTGTCAATTTTAAACCATGGAAGTTTTGTCAAATTTTAGGAGGACTCTAATATATATTTGGCATCATAATATAAAAGACATACACTAAACGCCACAAATATCCATTTTAATTTCATGAGGTCTTTAAGATTACGATTTGGAACACAAATGATAGCTGGTAATCAAGTAAAATACCCATATACCTATAATTGGCAACAGGTTCAACTATATTGCCTCAAAAAGTTTAGATATCCAGTCCCTCCAGGATTTTGCGATCTTGCAATCGCAAGAAGTAATGCAAATTCAACCATTCTCTGCATTATTTGCTGTAACTTGCAATTTTGTATAATTTCTGCAATTATTCCACTTTAATCGCAATAGTAATCAGATCACTTTTCTCAATGTTTGATAGCAGGGAAAAAAATGCTTGAGAAGCTTGGTGAGCAGTCGAGACATATCCAACTGCACACCCATCATTCTTCATCTCCACATTGGGTCCAACTGTCCCATATTAGCGGGATGTCCCATAGTTTGGCCGAAATGGCCACGTACCATATGGGATGCCTATTGTCCCGTATTGTAGAGCCTAGACACTAGAGGGGATCCTATTGGGTTCACTATCAAAATCCTTGTCTAAGTTTTTGTGGGACCACAGAGGCCGTTCATACATCACAGCTAGCATTTAATCTTCAGGGGCTTCTCTGAATGCAGTGCGCAGTGCAGGTCGATGACGGTCAGAGTTCATTTGGAGTGCTCACATAATGTGCTGTTGCACCAGAAAATGAGACATGTCATATATATTTGCTTAAAATTAATAAAATGTGATTAGAATTTAAAGTGCTCAGTTATTGCAGTTATCTCAAATAATCCTGGTTAGATCAAATTATTTTTATTATATTGCCATCATGCAATATAATAATCGCAACAGGTCTAATTATTAATATACCTGCATTTTTAGTTTACAGTTTTATTAAAGGTCTACTATTTTAACCATACCAAAGTTTACTTGCAGTCTCTGATTGTCTGAATTTTTATATAAAAAAATTAAGGATCTTCCATTGAACTCGTATTGGCCATATGGGTCCTCTTAAATTTATAGATTTATTATTTTTCCCTTGCTTACGCAGATAGTTATTATCCACAAAATATTTTTACTGGTAATTGCACTTATACCATCATTGACACAAATTACACAAGTATACTATATATGTTTTTACTTTTCACTGCAAAACTAAACAAAAAACACTGCAAAAACATCGCATTTTATAAAAAAACTGCTGAAAATTCATTTTTGGGCCACAATAATAAAGAAAAAGTGCCACGAAATCCTTGTGGGAATGGATCATCTGTATTAATATGATACCTGGGATTTGGTGTACTAAAACAGATTTATCTACACTACCGGTCAAAAGTTTTAAAACACTTACTCATTCTTTATTATAATTTTTTTTTCACATTTTAGAATAATAGTAAAGTCATCAAAACTATGGAATAACATAAATGGAACTATGGGAATTATGTTGTGACTAAACAAAATCCAAAATAAATCAAAACTGTGTTATATTTTAGCATCTTCAAAGTAGTCACCCTTTGCCAAGATTTTGCAGACATGTACTCTTGACATTTTCTCAACCAACTTCTTGAGGTATCACCCTGGGATGCTTTTTAAACAGCATTGAAGGAGTTCCCATATATGTTGGGCACTTATTGGCTGCTTTTCTTTATTATTTGGTCCAAGTCATCAATTTCAAAAACTTTTTTTTTTGTATTAAATTTTAGTTTTATAATGAAATAAATTAATATGTTGGCACAATTATATTTTTATCTACAAAACTAATTTCAAACATTTAAGCCTCACCTTCAGATCAAAAGATTTTTAAGATCATGAGAAATATTTCAGTCAAGTGTTTCAAAACTTTTGACTGGTAGTGTATATGGAAAATAGAAAAGGGCCTAAGACTGACCCCTGAAGAACACCCTTAGCAATTGGCAAAAGAGATGAATTAAAGCCATCAGATAGTTTTCTAATCTTTCAAAAGCTTGATTTGAGAACTCAAACCTATGACGTCTCTTTAACAAAGTGCAGTGATCAATGTTGTGAAAACCCTAGATAAATCCAGCAAAATGGCTGTACTGGTCTTTATACAATCCAGAGCTGTCTCCATCTCTCTCGCCTCTCTCTGAATTGGTCTATCACACATTTTCTTCGTTGTCTTTTGTTTCTACCCTAGCTGACACAAGATTTCAGTAAACTGCAAGATCTCAGTTAGCTCCAACCGAGGGGCCCCTCTTGAGTTCTCCAGCTCACAAAAAATCTGCTGTGCACCCCCTCTGGAATTTATAATCACCTCACTTTTTCTTTATTCTCCTTTTTGGTCCTTCAGTTATTGCGGAAGTGACTGAAGCCGTAAACCTTGATGCTTTTAAAGATGACTTTAGCCTACCAATTTCTTTTGTTTCTTTTATTTTCTCACTTTGTTTTTTCCTTTTTAAGTCCCAGGCATTCGTTTAATCTTTGCATTCATCAAGCCTACTTTGAAACTCAGTTCAAGCCATAAATTGCAGATTGTATGACAAGAATACAGCCATAAAAAACAAAAAAACGTTTTAACATGGGCAAGATTGTCATCACCGGCTTTTGAGAAGGGCTGTGCAGTGTCTTCCAACCATTCTAATGAAAGAGCATTAGACTTCAAACATATCCAGAACTCTTTGTGGTTTTCCCAACTTATGGCTCTAAAAGGGACAGCATTCATTTTGAAATGTGTCATATTTATTGCGATTAATTAAAAAAGTTTAACGCCTTAATTTTTCTTAATCACGATTAACGCATTTACCGTTAATACAGCATAAACACTGGTGTGAAGGGCAGAACCTTTGTAATGTGTCCGCCCGGAGTCATTACACTGATGCACACGCCACAGCACCAGAGCCCTTCTACCAAGATGAACATACAAACTTAGCATAAAATAGCATAATAAGGTGGTCCTATAGACATTCTAGATGACTGTTATGCTCTCTCCTATGATAGAGCAGTGGAGGTTGTTATCTTAGTAAATAAAAGAATCTCTGACAGTGCTTCCCTGTCAGTGATAAAATCATATAGAGAGGAGCTCTTAACAATATTTTATGTACAAAACAAGCCCAGGTGGGACTTGTGATATAAATCTAGTTTCAGAAGCATGTAAGGCATGTTTTAATAACCACAAAAGCACATCACCAAAATGCAGAATGAGACATTTGTGTTTGCAAGCGTTTTCATAGTGAAATCAAAGCGGCACTCAGCACTGCCGTTGTCGCCCTGACGCAAATCATGAACCCAGCTTCATGATTGCAGTAACAAAGCAGATAGCCACAGTCTACCGCCAGATTAATATTGTGATGGATGACCGTTTGAGGGATTTAACCCTCAGGTGTCGACGGACGCGCCGGCACGTCCTGCTGGATGTTTTCCTCATAACAGCGGAAGCAACTTAAAATACTCCATCATTTTTGGGAATACAGATAAGTGTAAGACATCATTAGAGACTATAAAGGGTCTACTTTTATTTGTGTACACTCACAATAACAACAAAACCTTGTGCTTTTGTAAAATAAAGAAAAGAAACAGGGTGCGATTTCAGCCAACTTTGTCTCCGCGAACATCTTTCTGAAACAAAACAAATGAACTGAAACTCTGCGAATACTTATCACACAAACATGAAACATATGTCTAAAGAAAGCTTAAAATGTCTACCTTTAAATGAAACAATTCAAATTTAAAACAAATATTCTCCTGCAATGTAATCTATATGAAACAAAGCGATGTACAGTTTCTCCTGGCTCAGCTAATTATCGCTAATGTGATCACACCCACCAACAGAGCGTGCTATTTATACGCTAATGTGCTGAGACGATCAATGCAAATGGTAAACACCCCCCAACAATGCCTTAAAAAACATGAAGTTCATCATCCGATTTATTCACTTTCCTTTGCGTTTGGAAGATGGCACACTACACAGGTGAGGAAGCTCCTGGATAGTGACGAAGAGTTCACATTTTCCTCAGAAGAAGAGTGGGACTCCGATGAGGGTACAATTTCGGATGAGTAAGTCTTTACTTACATTAGTTGACATGCTATTTTATATAAACATGGACATATTTAAGCAGGTATTTAAATTGTATGCTGTATGATATGTAATATGATATAAAAATAATATGAATGTTTAGATTATATTTTAACTAGTGTTTATGCTGCCTCATCATCAACAAAGCTTGTGCTTGCAAATATCTGTTTGGGTGTAAATTTGTAAAATGTGCTGTAAATATGCCCATATTAGAAAATCAGCTTTCTGATTTCTGAAGGATGATGCAGTAATGATGCTGAAAATTCAGCTTTGATCACAGGAATAAATTGCATTTTAAAATATATTCAAATAGAAAAGTTATTTTAAATTGTAAAAATATTTCACAATATCACTGTTTTTGCTGTATTTTGGATCAAATAAATGCAACCTTGGTGAGCAGAAGAGACTTCTTTTAAAAACATTAAAAAAATCGTACAGATCTAAAACTTTTAAACGATAGTGTAGGTCTAAAGTTTTTAAGTAAAGTCTTTATGTAATGAAAATGTATAGTCAGATTACTTGTTTTAACTTAAACTTGATTTTGTGAATAAGCTACAAACAATACATTCAATCATTAAGTCTCCTCACATTCATTCTCTCTCAGGGGAGGGGTCTTTTTCTCCTCAGGTGTGAATCACATCAATATTCATGATCATCCACGCCTCCTCGCATATGGCCTTTCTAACACTAAAAGTGTCTTACAAAAGTTAAATGACTATATTGTTTTTTATGTGAGTGATCAGGATGGTTTTCATATCATTTTATAGCAAAAACTCTAGGCTACAAAATCCAGTTCTCAAAAGTCTTGTGAACAAATGTTTAGTATGTGTTATATGGCCTTATTTCAGTGACTTAAAATTTTTGTTTTTTTCAAAAACCACGCATAAATGTTATTTTCTCAAAAATACAAACATGTACATACATGTTGCTCACATATTGTTGTAGCCCAGTTTGTGCTGAATACAGTGTTATCAGACTTTAGCCATTAATATGTTTTAAGCAACTGAAAAAAGCACAAATGTCAAGGCATGTCAAAACTTCTCCAGGGCCCAAAACACCCTCAGACCCCAGAGTGTTAATGCCCATTGTAATGAATATGCAACCTATGTGGCCTCTAAGTAGCCTCTTAGATGGTGCCGCAGATGGCTGCTCTGGTGTGGAGCTCTCTAGCATTTTTGTTACTTTTGTTAGTTTGTCATGTTTTTTGTCACTCTTTCCTGATCAGTTTCACCAGTGATGAACTGCTGAATAATCGGTAGAGCATACCTTATCATTTCTTGCCAGTGTTTGATTATTTGGACATTTTATTAGACATCTTAGTTGGAGGTGATGTGTTGCTCTACAAGTGATCCAAAAGATGCATGCGAGGGAAGCGAACCGGCGCACTTGTGAGGCTTCGTCAGTGTGGCTTTAGGACTCCGCTGCCGATTATTCATCTGGCAAATGTCCGCTCCCTCGCCAACAAAATGGACGAACTGCTTCTGCTTACTCAAACAAATAAGGACTTTTCTAACTCCGCTGCTCTGTGCTTCACAGAAACCTGGCTGAATGAAGCCATCCCGGACAGCGTGTTTCATCTGCCGGGCTTCTAGCTGTTCAGAGTGGATCGTGTTGCGGAATCATCGGGGAAAACGAGAGGCGGTGGAACATGATTTTACATCAATGAAAGGTGGTGTACAGATGTAACAACGTTAAAGAAGATGTGCTGTCCTAATTTAGAAGCGCTCTTCATCAACTGTAAGTCTTTCTACTCGCCGCGGGAGTTTTCCTCGTTTATTCTGGTGAGTGTTTGTATCACGTCGTGCGTGAGTGCCGCACTGCAACAGCTGGCTGATCACATCACAGACACGGAACAACAATACCCGGACTCAGTTATTATTATTTTTGGGGATTTTAACAGAGCAAACCTCACACGTGAACTGCCCAAATACAAACAGCACATTACATGCCCAACCAGAGACAGAAATATGCTGGATCACTGCTACACAACAATAAAGGATGCTTATCGCTCTGTCCCTAGAGCAGCTTTGGAACTCTCTGATCACTGTCTGGTTCATCTTCTTCCAACCTACAGACAGAAACTGAAATCAGCTAAACCTGTAGTAAGGACTGTAAAGATATGGACCAATGAAGCAGAGCTGGAACTACAAGCCTGCTTTGACTGCACTGATTGGAGTGTTTTTGAGGCTGCAGCCACCAACCTGGACGAGCTCACAGATACTGTGACATCATATATCATTTTATGTGAGGATATGTGCATCCTTACTATGACATTTTTATCATTCAATAACGATAAACCATGGTTTACAGGAAAACTCAGACAGCTTCATCATGTCAAAGAGGATACTTACAGAAGTGGAGATAAAATATTGTACAACCAGGCCAAGAACACATTGACTAAGGAAATCAGAGTGGCTAAAAGAAGCTACTCTGAGAAGCTGAAAAACCAGTTTTCAGCCAATGGTCCTGCATCTGTGTGGAAAGGCCTAAAAAGCATTACCAAGTATATGACACCTCCCCCTCGCTCTGTAGAGAGTCAACTAATGGCTGATGAAATTAATGTGTTTTACTGCAGGTTTGAAAAGCCCAGTCTCACACCCCTCCCCCGCTCTGATCTTCACACACACCAACACCTTCTGCAACACCCCTTCTCCCCCCTCAAGCTAGACAATCTGCACTTATGATCTGTGAGAAGGATGTGTGCAGGGTCTTTCGGAAACAAAAGACTAGGAAAGCTTCAGGCCCAAACGGTGTTTCACCTGCCTGTCTGAATGTCTGCTCTGACCAACTGGCCCCCATCTTCACACAGATCTTCAATAGATCACTGGAGCAGTGTGAAGTTCCATGCCGCTTCAAACACTTCACCATCATTCTGGTCCCCAAAAAACCCAAAATCACAGGACTAAATGACCATAGACCTGTCGCTCTCACGTCTGTGGTCATGAAGTCATTTGAGAGACTGGTTTTGGCCTACCTGAAGGACATCACTGGACCCCTACTGGACCCCCTTCAGTTTGTTTACTGAGCAAACAGGTCTGTGGATGATGATGTCAACATGACTGTATTATATCCTGCAGCACCTCGACAGACCTGGGACTTACTCAAGGATACTATTTGTGGACTTCAGTTCAGCTCTTTGTGCCCACCCCAATCTGTCAATGAATCACCAGCTTTCTGACAGATAGGCAGCAGCTAGTGAGACTGGGGAAACTCACATCCGGGACCCTCACTATTAGCACTGATGCTCCTCAAGGATGCATTCTGTCTCCACTGCTCTTCTCCATGTACACAAATGACTGCACTACAAAAGACCCCACTGTCAAGCTCCTGGAGTCTGCATACAGATGGGAGGTTGATCAGCTGGCTGTCTGGTGCATTCACAACAACCTTGAGCTGAACACACTCAAAACAGTGGAGATGATAGTGGACTTCAGGAAAAATCCCCCCGCACTCACACCCCCACCCCCCCCCCACCCCCCCCACACACACACACATAGACTCCATTGTGAAGAAGGCTCAGTAGAGTTTGTAATTCTTTCATCAGCTGAGGAAGTTCAACCTGCCACATGAGCTGTTGCCAGGACATCCAGGCAGAAGAACAAGAAGTTTCTACCCTCAGGCCGTTTTCCACATGAACAATTAAACTGCCTCAGGACTCTCACATAGTGCAATAATGTAAATAAATATCTCATGTACATATGTAAATTCACTCATATTTAATTCAATATCAGTACATACAGTTGAAGACAGAAATGCATCTGCTATGTGCATGACACAGGTAATTTTTCCAACAATTGTTTACAAACAGATTGATTCACTTTTAATTGACTATATCACAATTCCAGTGGGTCAGACGTTTACATACACTAAGTTAACTGTGCCTTTAAGCAGCTTGGAAAATTCCAGAAAATGATGTCAAGCCTTTAGACAATTAGCCAATTAGCTTCTGATAGGCTAATTGGCTAATTGGAGGTGTAACTTCAAACTCAGTGCCTCTTTGCTTGACATCATTGGAAAATCAAAATAAATCAGCCAAGACCTCAGAAACAAAACTGTGGACCTCCACAAATCTGGTTCATCCTTGGGAGCAATTGTACAAACAATAGTACGCAAGTATAAACACCATGGGACCACAAAGCCATCATACTGCTCAGGAAGGAGATGCATTCTGTCTCTTAGAGATGAACATAGTTTGGTGCGAAAAGTGCAAATCATTCCCAGAACAACAGCAAAGGACCTTGTGAAGCTGCTGTAGGAAACAGGTAGACAAGTATCTATATCCACAGTAAAACGAGTCCTATATCGACATAACCTGAAAGGCTGCTCAGCAAGGAAGAAGCCACTGCTCTAAAACTGCCATAAAAAAAGCCAGACTACAGTTTGCAAGTGCACATGGGGACAAAGATCTTACTTTTTGGAGAAATGTCCTCTGGTCTGATGAAACAAAAATGGAACTTTTTGGCCATAATGACCATCGTTATGTTTGGAGAAAAAAGGGTGAGACTTGCAAGCTGAAGAACACCATCTGAACTGTGAAGCATGGGGGTGGCAGCATCATGTTTTGGGGGTGCTTTGCTGCAGGAGGGACTGGTGCACTTCACAAAATAGATGGCATCATGAGGAAGGAAAATTATGTGGATATATTGAAGCAACATCTCAAGACATCATCTGGAAGTTAAAGCTCGGTCACAAATGGGTCTTCCAAATGGACAGTGACCCCAAGCACACCTCCAAAGTTGTGGCAAAATGGCTTAAGGACAACAAAGTGGGCAGAACTTAAAAAGCATGTGTGAGCAAGGATGCCTACAAACCTGACTCAGTTACACCAGCCAATATGAAAAAACTGTTTTTTTATTTAGAATTAATTAGTGACACACTTTTTTAAAAAATCTCTTTGAATTCAAATGCACAATCCAGAAATAATAATAGCCACAATATGAAGAAGGGTTGGCACTCTTAAGAACATGTAATATTTAGTTTTTATTCTTTCTTGTTTTCACGTTAATGCAGAAAAACTGCTATAGACGGACGTGACAGTTGTGAAAGTGGCACTTACCTATAGGCTACATGATGAGGGAAACCTTAAATGCTTTGAAACCAGCAGACTTCTGAGACATCGGTATGATATCCATTAATGCTGCATGATTGACTGAATTAAGATTGAAATCGCAATATGGCCTTTTGTGGTTACTAAACCTTAAAAGGCTGCGTTTTAATTATAAGACTGCATTTAGCGCTTCTGTCATGGCTTCAGTCAGCAGAAGTACCAAATAAAATTTTTCATATCGATCATCATTAGGGGTGTGATCTTGTGCCACGAGATCTCGCGATATTAAAACGTGACTATATTTCCCGTTGAGGTGAAAAGCTGTCTCATGATATCAGCATGACGGAGTGTGAGGGTGAAATTAGCATAGAAGATGCCCCCGCCGCTTTTAAATCGTTTGTGTGGCAGCATTTTAGGTACCCGGTGGAAACAATAAATGGCGACAGAGTGACAGACAAGACACGAACAAAGGCTGTGTCTCATTTGGAAGGCTGCGTCCTCCGGAGGTCGCATTTATCGGCCACATACAGGTGCATCTCAATAAATTAGAATGTCGTGGAAAAGTTCATTTATTTCAGTAATTCAACTCAAATTGTGAAACTCATGTATTAAATAAATTCAATGCACACAGACTGAAGTAGTTCAAGTCTTTGGTTCTTTTAATTGTGATGATTTTGGCTCACATTTAACAAAAACCCACCAATTCACTGTCTCAAAAAATTAGAATACATCATAAGAGCAATAAAAAAAAAACATTTTTAGTGAATTGTTGGCCTTCTGGAAAGTATGTTCATTTACTGTATATGTACTCAATACTTGGTAGGGGCTCATTTTGCTTTAATTACTGCCTCAATTCGGCGTGGCATGGAGGTGATCAGTTTGTGGCACTGCTGAGGTGGTATGGAAGCCCAGGTTTCTTTGACAGTGGCCTTCAGCTCATCTGCATTTTTTGGTCTCTTGTTTCTCATTTTCCTCTTAACAATACCCCATAGATTCTCTATGGGGTTCAGGTCTGGTGAGTTTGCTGGCCAGTCAAGCACACCAAAACCATGGTCATTTAACCAACTTTTGGTGCTTTTGGCAGTGTGGGCAGGTGCCAAATCCTGCTGGAAAATGAAATCAGCATCTTTAAAAAGCTGGTCAGCAGAAGGAAGCATGAAGTGCTCCAAAATTTCTTGGTAAACGGGTGCAGTGACTTTGGTTTTCAAAAAACACAATGGACCAACACCAGCAGATGACATTGCACCCCAAATCATCACAAACTGTGGAAACTTAACACTGGACTGCAACTTGGGCTATGAGCTTCTCCACCCTTCCTCCAGACTCTAGGACCTTGGTTTCCAAATGAAATACAAAACTTGCTCTCATCTGAAAAGAGGACTTTGGACCACTGGGCAACAGTCCAGTTCTTCTTCTCCTTAGCCCAGGTAAGATGCCTCTGACGTTGTCTGTGTTTCAGGAGTGGCTTAACAAGAGGAATACGACAACTGTAGCCAAATTCCTTGACACGTCTGTGTGTGGTGGCTCTTGATGCCTTGACCCCAGCCTCAGTCCATTCCTTGTGAAGTTCACCCAAATTCTTGAATCGATTTTGCTTGACAATCCTCATAAGGGTGCAGTTCTCTTGGTTGGTTGTGCATCTTTTTCTTCCACACTTTTTCCTTCCACTCAACTTTCTGTTAACATGCTTGGATACAGCAATCTGTGAACAGCCAGCTTCTTTGGCAATGAATGTTTGTGGCTTACCCCCTTGTGAAGGGTGTCAATGATTGTCTTCTGGACAACTGTCAGATCAGCAGTCTTCCCCATGATTGTGTAGCCTAGTGAACCAAACTGAGAGACCATTTTGAAGGCTCAGGAAACCTTTGCAGGTGTTTTGAGTTGATTAGCTGATTGGCATGTCACCATATTCTAATTTTTTGAGATAGTGAATTGGTGGGTTTTTGTTAAATGTGAGCCAAAATCATCACAATTAAAAGAACCAAAGACTTAAACTACTTCAGTCTGTGTGCACTGAATTTATTTAATACACGAGTTTCACAATTTGAGTTGAATTACTGAAATAAATGAATTTTTCCACGACATTCTAATTTATTGAGATGCACCTGTACATCATTTTTCTTATTTTTTATCTGTTGTCAATGCCTTTTATGTATATGCACTTACATTTATACAATTGTTAACCTTTTTTGCATTCCCAATAATAATAATAATAATAATAAAACAAAAAATGAAACTAGACAGCCTCGATGACGTATGCGGCCGACAAATGCGACCTCCGGAGGATGCAGACTTCCAAACGAGACACAGCCAATATGTAAGCACTGTAAGAAAATAGTGCCGTACACCGCGGCTAACACAAGCACTATGCCAAGACACCTACAGAACCACTGCAGCTCTCAACTAAAATCAACCAGGTCTGAAGAGACTCATGTGTAATCAAACAGGAGAGAAGCCAGTCAGTTGAGTTTGTGGCAAAACCTTTTACAGCGCTTGCATACTGTTCTGTCATTTACTGCATATGATAATTCATTCTCAGAAAGTAGAACTGAAGTGACATTCATTACAAGATGATTAGTTAAAACATTTCAAAATGCACCTACATTGTTTTGCATTTTGTGACTTTCAGTCGAATAAAAGACTATTTTTCCAGTCATATACACATACGTTTTGAAACACTTGCCTGAAATGTTTCTCATGATCTTAAAAATCTTTTGATCTGAAGGTGTATGCTTAAATGTTTGAAATTAGTTTTGTAGACAAAAATATTATTGTGCCACCATATTAATTTATTTCATTATTAAACTAAAATTTAATAAAAAAAAAAAAAGTTTTGAAATTGATGACTTAGACCAAATAATAAAGAAAAGCAGCCAATAAGTGCCCAACATAGATGGGAACTCCTTCAATACTGTTTAAAAAGCATCCCAGGGTGATACCTCAAGAAGTTGGTTGAGAAAATGTCAAGAGTACATGTCTGCAAATTCTAGGCAAAGGGTGAGTACTTTGAAGATGCTAAAATATAACACAGTTTTGATTTATTTTGGATTTTGTTTAGTCACAACATAATTCCCATAGTTCCATTTATGCTATTCCATAGTTTTGATGACTTTACAATTATTCTAAAATGTGAAGGAAAAAACATTATAATAAAGAATGAGTAAGTGTTTTAAAACTTTTGACCGGTAGTGTATAGTGTTAAAATGTCGTATCGTCTCATCTCGTGAACTAAGTGTATCGTCACACCCCTAATCATCATGTTATCATATTTAATACTTTTTTCTTCTATTTATCTTTCATTGTGGCTCTCTTTTAAAATTTTGGCCTGTGTTCAACAGATCCAATCCATGTTCAGTGGAAATTATTTATTGTTAGAATTGTAAAAAAGATTTTGTACTTCTTTGTAAATATTTAAAGCATAATTCCATAGTAAAACAATGATCTAATGACAAATTAAGGTAAGTGGCCTATAATCAGCCCATAATGTTTTGTTAAAATCGGTATCGGCCAAAAATGTTTATATCGGTACATCCCTATTGTTAACCATCACAAAAAAATACCGTAGCATTACGGTATCACGGTGTTAAGGTGCATTGCTAATATTAGCAGTTTAATACTGTCAAACATAATTTGTAATTATTATTTTAAGATTTATGACATTTGAATTTAGCAAAAAAAAATATTAAAATGTTTTTATTATTTGTAATGATTACTGCCCATGTTAGCATTTCAGATATGCATTTAATTCAGTAATTAGTTGCTTTTGTAATTTTGTTTGATTCTAAACAATAGCTACTGAAAAATAAATAAATTTTTCTGCTACAGTATCACTGTCCATTTTCTATATCCCTACAGCACTTTGAAACTCCTATTTAGTACTTTACTAAAATAAAAAATATTATTATAAGTAGTATTAATCATATTGTAGTCCTACTGATGCACTGAACTTCAGCATATAAATGTATGAACAAACAGTTGGCCCATCTTTGCTGTGTTTATGAGTGTGACAAAAACACAAGCATATAAACCTAGCTACCTATAAACTTAATGAGTCATTACAAATCATGTAAAACTGTATTGTATCTGTTGTTTCTTATGAAAGGGGAATTATCATTTATTATCATATGTACTGTATTTTCACATGCATTCATCTCTGCAAATTCCATGGGTTGATGCTTGCGGAGATGGTGCTTCAGGTTTGAAGTATTTCCTGCCTGAGCCAACAGATTTTTGCAACAAACATTACAAACTGGGTAACTGAGGAACATTGATGGTGCTTTGTGGGTCTTTAACATATCCAAAATATTCCAATTTTTTCTGCGCTCACGACATGCACATGTCCCTTTTAAAAATAGAGTGACGATTGAATGTAAAATGAGGAAGTCGCAATTTAGAGATTTATTTTATCATGTCAAGTTTATATGATGCTGTGTAAAAGTCTTAATTGATCTGATTTGGATTTTGGAAAATTTCAGAGAACTTATATTCATGCAATACCGTGAATCAGAAGATGTCAGTGGTATGTGCACTAATACGCACACACAAATACATACATACATACATACATTTATATGCACATCATCTCCTGCTGACATGCTGGCTCCCACACATACAGTGTAGCATAAAGCATGCAGCAGTGCATGCCGGGATAGAGGATGAACCCGTTAACCTACCGCTACCCTTCCACTGCCTGATGCAACAATGCCCCCTATGAAGAAACACACACACACACACACACACACACACACACTGCACATCAGCCTCAAAGCTCGCTCTATATTTTATTGTATCTCTCTTTCTATTTCTATCTAACCAAACACTGTCTAAATAAATCTTTTCACAAGCAGAGGATGTAAATTTATTTTCACAAGATATATTTAGTTTAAGGCTTGTTTTAATGTTTTGAGCAAACAGTTACTAAGAAATTCTTGCATCAAAAAGAGATAAATGGGTAAATCTCATGAAACCTGTCCAGGTGATATTTCTCCCCAAAATAAATGTATAATGTAATATAATATAATATAATATAATAAGCTGCTGGACCTTTAAGTTTTTTTTTTTTTTTTCATTTAGACATTATTTTCACCACAATCAAGCACATTTTCCCCTAAATTCTCATTACTGTCATTATTTTAATATGAAAAAAAATACTGATAAATTAAAATTGTATGTATATATATATATATATATATATATATATATATATATATATATATATATATATATATGTGTGTATTCCTTTTGGGTGAAATGTGACCTTGAAATGTTTTCCTTAGATTAACCTATGTACATTTCTTTCACAAAGACGTGTAATTATCCATCCTCTTAATGTTTATTTTTCATATCACTTTCTCAAGGTATTGATATTTTATTCCGAAATAAAAATGACAGATAATGTTTAAATAAAAATAGCTAGAGTAATTTTGTTTACTATAATTCAATAAAAAGTTACTGTATTACAGTAATGAGAATTTAATCAAAATCAACATTGAGATTAATGGAAATTACAAAAAAAACTGGACACATTACGATAGAGAATGTGGTCACACAAAATAATAATAATCCACCAAAAAGTCCCCAAAATATATATTTTTACTGTAGGCTACATTTCTTTCATCAAGATGTCTGATAATTCATTCCGTTGATGAATAATTGCTTCTCTTTAATTTTGCAATCTCAAGGCATTCGTATTTAATTCCATCTAGCAGACATGACAGATATTGTTGTGGTGCGTAACTGGTACTGCTTTGACCTGGTTTATGTGGCATGTCCTGAAACTGTTCCGCGTGCATGATTTGCCCTGTGCGTTTCCGTATGCATTTGTATCCCTCCGACACACAGAAGAACATTTGTTAAATGATGGATGGAAACCTTTAGCAGCTATGTGTGTGTATGTGTGTTATGCATTTGTGCATTTAATATCGCAGAGCATGCAGTTGTGTGCTTAAGGCCTTAGATATAACATCAAACATGCAACTCGTCAGTGTGTTTAAATATCTGACATGCATGTTCACAATATTGATTAGGCAATACCAGGTATACATCTTTCTTTTGGTTCATTTTCTGGCCATTTTTAAATTTCAAAGACCTACAAGTCAAAGACAGGAGTCATCATGAAAGATAAAGAGATTAGTTTGTTTCCTAATCCAGAGCTCTGTGTAGAGTGACACGAGTCAAATCCTCAGATCTGTCAGGCATGAGTGTGCTGGATCTGATCCTGCTGTCGTTCATCGTCTGCACACATTAGACTTCAGGGTTCATTTATACTGACATGTAACTCTTGAATAAGATTTCAAATGTGTAGTTGAGTTGAGCTTCTCTTGATGGATGCAGGTTAAAGCTGCTGTGTGTAATAAGATAAAGACCCCATGAATTCGCTTGACAAGCACATTTTTCGTTCCTATTGAAAAGGGGAACGAAAATGAAAATTCTTATGCCATCCCAGATGTGTATGACTTTCTTTTTTTCTGCTGAACACAAACGAAGATTTTTAAAATAATATTTCAGCTTTATAAGTCCATACAATGCAAGTGAATGGTGACCAGAAATTTGAAGCTCCAAAAATCACATAAAGGAAACATAAAAGTAATCCATAAAACTCCCGTAGTTTAATCCATGTCTTCTGAAGTGATATGATAAGTGTGGGTGAGAAACAGATTAATATTTAAATCATTTTTTACCATAAATCTCCACTTTCACTTTCACATTGTGAGTAAATGTTGAGAGAATCATAATTTTTGGGTGGTCTATTCCTTTAATATCAAGCCAGTGTGATTGCAGTTGTTCCTGTTTGATCGAGATTGTTTGTTTGATGTTGCTATAGTGCTCTGTCTGTGAATGGGTATAATTTAAATGACAAAATAGAGACAACTGGAAAGCCCTGTGGAGACTTGGCAAGACTGTTGTAATCATTCACATCAAAACCTTTACTTGCCAATAGAATCATTTGGTAGCCTTCATCAGTGTTTTTTTTTTTTAATGTAGGGTAGATTTCGATGTTTTCAGTTCAAATTGCATCATGGTCATAGGACTGAAATGATCTTTAGAGGGAACATGGAGGATAGTCATATTCGAGTGAGCAGTCGTTTTCTTTGATGTCTCCCCCAGAGCAAAGCCACGAAACCGAGTGTTAAAAAAAAAGATAGACATGCCGAACCTCTGCAGAGCTTCTATTTTCTCAGAGACGACTGTTTTCTCATTCATTTCGGTTTTGCCGTGATTGAAGTCAGCCAGATCCACAGGGCATAAACATGCTGCCACATGAATTTGAGTGGAGTTGCAAAAACAAAAAAAGCAGCCTGTCAGCTTTTTTTTTAAACTCCTTTCTTCAAAGGCCTTCTTCGCGATTTCTCTACGCGATTAACATTTTGAATAGAAACAATGGATACCTTTGAAGCCATTCACACCTGGAGCGAATATTCGCACGCCGACAAAGTGAGGGTTTTTTTTACGGTCAGTGTAGATTTTATTTTGTTTTTTTTATGCCCTGACCAATAAAATATGAGCTTTAGATCACGTGTCAGAAGTCGATTTAGTTACCAAAACTAGTGCAACTGGTGGCGCTAAAGCACAGAAAGCTGTATTGACCACCAACATTAAACGCTGGAGTAACTAGAGGAAGAAATCCTGAACTAGCAGTCAAGATATGCATTTAATTTGCATCAGATGCATTAAAGGTGCACTCAGTAACTTTTGTCTTTGTGTCATCTTGGACTTACACTGTCATCTAGTGGTTTGGATGCAGCATCATTTCAAATCAATAGTTTTCAGTTTCAGATGCCATTGTGGAAATGTAGTATTCACAGTCAGTCATGATTACTTTAATCAATGAGTGAAAGTGTCAAATAACAGGACGATTACTGAGATTAAGCGAGTAGTATTCGGCTGGTCATGTGATTCTAACATGGCAGCCCCCATGTGCGGACCCTCTCCATGTAGAATAAAACAGCTTTTATAAGGTTACTGATTTGACTGGAGTCTTCATTTTCATGATTTCCTACATACAGTATATTGCAAAATTACAATTAAACTTTTTTTAATGAGGAACAAATAACTGAGTGCACGTTTAAAAACTGAAGAAAAAAAATTCTCATATGGGTTCTCTTAACATGTAAATGATATTGCTGCATCACTGCCTTGCATCCCTTTTAAAAAAAAAAAAAACTCCATGTGGATAGTCTTCATAATGTATTTCTATATTTTTTGCCTTTGTATTTAATCTTTTATGAGTTTTCTTACATAAGATACTGCATATCGCAGCATCTTTGCCATTGTATCACTTTATTAAATAAACAAACTTATGCAAACATAAGTGTTTCTCTTCAACAAATATTAATAATATTAATACTATTGCTGTGACTTGCAGTGCACTCTGTGCCTTTGTATACCAAAAACGTGGTGGTATCTCCACATAATATTAAGTAATCGTTATTGCTGTGCTATCGTTAACAGCCGTTAAGAGCTGTACTGTCATTAACTGTAAAGAATCTAATAATGGTTCAGACCTAAGATGGGTTTTGCGTTTTGATGTTGTCACATTTAATTCGTAACATGCAGAATTTGAGCAAATGTATAACACAAGTAGATGTACATGGCAATAAGATACAGTCAGTATTGTTACAATTGACAACATTTGTTTTAACAGTCATGTGTGTGCATTATGCAGTCATTTTAAACAAATGTCTTGTGTGCATTACACAGAATCTTGGAGCGTTTAGATGTCGTCACATTTAATTCGTAACATGTAGTGTTTTGAGCAAATGTATAACACAAGTAGATGTACATGGCAATAAGATACTATCAGTATTATTCC
This sequence comes from Myxocyprinus asiaticus, assembly GCF_019703515.2. Taxonomy (NCBI): domain Eukaryota; kingdom Metazoa; phylum Chordata; class Actinopteri; order Cypriniformes; family Catostomidae; genus Myxocyprinus; species Myxocyprinus asiaticus. The sequence goes on along the minus strand of NC_059365.1, from coordinate 38,592,921 downwards.
AATTGACAACATTTGTTTTAACAGTCATTATTTGTGTGCATTATGCAGTCATTTTAAACCCTCAGACTGTGTCTACATGTTAATACTGTGTAATTCCAAATATGTTTGGCCATTAAATTAAAATCTAAAGTAACCTCATAACACTGGGTTTTTGTGGACAGAAGAGTGTATAAGAGCATCCCTGTGACTGAAATCATGTACTGTTAGAGTATGTGCTGTATTGGATAAAGGACACACTTTTTTTCGGCTGTTGGCAAATTCAATGACATTCATCTTGCGTTCAATTATGATTCTCATCTGATGCACATTGTGTTTCATGTGAGTGTCACGTGCGCAAGCTTCCCGATGTTTGTGCTCCAGAGACAGGAGAGTGCAGAGCGGAATAACTCGCGCTACTCAATCCGGCTTCTCTCGATATCGCAGCGCAGACCACAAAACTTACCTGACACATTTGAATTATACTGAGTTTTTTACCTTATAGCGCTATGGAGGAAGTCAAACATCTTAAACTAACTGTGTTATGGACCAAAATAAAGGCGTTTTAAACTAGACATCAACACATAAGGTTTTGCTCATATCGCTCAGCCCTGGTTCAGTGACAATTTTTGTAAATCAAACCTTTTAATTAGTAGGTGGCAACAAATGAACATCTTCTATGTGTTTTAATTGAGTCATTAAACCATAGATAAAGAGTCAATCACAACCAAAACAAACCTAATTATACTTGATTAAACTTTATGTGTCGACAAATCAAGAGAATTCAGGAGTGTTTAAGCATCTTAAAGGTTTTCCCCACAAATGACAACAAGCATAGCTATCAATTTGTGAACTGCTGTGCATGACCATATTACAAACTGAGAAACGAGTAAAAATAATGTTTTGGTGGTAGTCGACAAATTAGACGGCACAGAGGCTGAATATTCCTTTAATTCAAATTTGTTCTATTATATTTTCTTGCTGTAATAGAATCTCCTCCCCTAAAGTGCCTCTCCATTTGTCCAGTAAAACTGTCTCACCATTTAGTCCCACTCTAAAGTGTAATAAATTAAAAGCTCTGGTCCCTGACTCTTGTTTCTAATGGACCCTGCTATGTGCTAGTGGTGTGATTTTGGAGGAGTCACTCACGCTCGCTTGTTGATTTGTTGCTGTGGCATATGGTGTCTGCTGTCACGTATCCTGACATGAAACACCACTGTGCCAACAGCACTATGCTTTTCCTGTGTGTGTGTGTTTACAATAGAGTAGGTGTGTTTGCTTTTTAATACAGCGCAACTTTTTATGTAACTTTTTGTTTTAGTAACTAATTGGTGTGCACAGAAATTTGTTATTTTAGTTAGATTTATAGGACAAAGCTGTCTAATTTGGCTTTTAAGTTTGGAATTCTGGAAAAATGGCAGACTTATCAAATTCACAGAATATTTCCATTTAAAGTCTTGGTCGTATGAGACCAGGACCCTACAGTGATTCCAGGCTAGTGGTTTGTGGGTTTGTGAGTTACTTTCTCTGGATCAAGTTTTGCGGCAAGCTTACAGCTAAATCATAAGTTTAGATTACAATAACATTGTAACAGTTCGTTGATTTTTAGCTTGCAATTTTCAAGCTCTTTAAACTTTTAATATCAAGAAAATGTAAACGGTGCTTGCTTGTGCAAAAGTTACAGCGGCAATGCTAGTTGTGTATCGCTATTCAGTGGTTGTATACACGTATTTCTGACTATTAAACGAGTGATCGATCCAAAGCGAGTGATCGTGTCCTGTGTTGTACACACATTCAAAGGCTCATTGCCATCCCTCTCATGAACAAATCTATAGTTTCTCCACTGAATGGTGATGTTTGTAAGGATCAGAGATTATTATGTTCTCTGTCACTAAACTAAATGATTCTTCAAGACTATATGAGGTTACACCAGCATCGCGTAAATAAGATTTCATGACGATTAAGTTAAGTACGATTAAGTAATACTTATCAATCTCCCACTCCTGAAAACAATTTTACAAGTTTTGATCATTAATAAAGGAAATACTCAATGTAGTAACATAGAAATCACTTTATTTTTTATGTATAGAGCCGCTGCGTTGACGCTGTAAAAACGCTCCCAAAGTGAAAGCCATGGCGAGTCTGCAGCTGTAGTTACGATATAGTTAAGCTGTAGTTTGGCACACGCCTTGCTCAAGCTTGCGATGTGAAATGGGCGTTAGTCCAAAAGTGTGCACATTTACAGAAATATTGTATTGATTCTCATATTCTCACACTGTTATAACAACTCGATTATGACTGGCAAGGTTTACGCACTAGACAATGTGTAATTGTCATGTTTACCATTCTGCATTCATGGCGCTTATGCTAATGCTAAATGCAGCCATATCACATGACATGATCTTGGAAAAGGTTTCATAAAACTCAAGAGTTTTAAAGTTATCATCAAATTTAAAATAGAACATTATCAGACTTGTAGCTTTAGCTCCATTGTGTTTCGATGGATCTACCAGGTCAGTGTTATACTGTATATTATTTCATAAAAATATGGTATGGAAAAAAATTGCTGATAACTCTACACTAACTTTGAGCTTTTCTAATTATTTTTCTTCATGACTTTTATTAATTCTGACTTTTGGACAACAAACTTCCAAGTGTCTACTTTCAAAATAGACCACAATTATTCCTGTAGTACCAATGGAGTTTTGAACTACAAACATTGGGCCTCATTCATGAAACACAAGCAGAATTGTGTGTGTGTGTGTGTGTGTGTGTGTGTAAATTGTTCGTAAAGCTGTTCTGACGTAAATTCTCGGATTCATGAAAATTTTTGTATTTTCAATACGTTAGTCGGTACGAACAAAATTTACACCTGCTCCTGACTACGTGTAAATTGTTCGTAAGACATCCAAACATGTTGTGTTCTTTCAGGTAAACTGCCATGATTACATTTTGATAGAAGTGACAATAAATAAGCAATGAAAAAATTAACTAATTATTAAATGAGTGAAATTAACCTTAAAAAAAATAACATAAATTAGTTAAAAAAACAACAACTTTGTTTTCTTTTAAACCATACCCAGAGTGCTATGATATAAATATATACACATATATATATATATATATATACATACATATACTGTATATACACATGCATATACATAGAAAACACAGAAAAATAAGCACAACACTAGTAAAGTTAAATAAAAGGAAAATCAGAATATTAAATCAAACTACCATAAACCTGAAGTGGTGTAACCCAAACATCAAACTGTCTCGGTCTCTTTGGCCAACAGCCAGCATACGGCTCTGCTCTCTAATTGGATAAAAAAAAGCAGGAATCGCCTTCACCCACAATGCAGTGCTTCCCACACGTGTTCATGTCTTTTGTGAATAAGTCTGTCATAGGGTTACACTGTTCTTTCACATCCCAACAACTGCTTTGAGCCTCATTCCCTTTAAATATTAATTAACAGAACGGCATAGTGGGAGAAACTGGGAGAAACTGAAGCTGGAGAGAGTGACAGAGAGACATAATATGGCTCGTGGAACAGGCACAAGGTACAACAGGGATGCGTTGCCATAACAACCATATGGACCGCCCACTAGATTGTGTCAGTGGGCATTCCTGGGAGTGAGCAAGTGTTGTAAGAAAAAAAACACAGTGCAAGCACAGCCTCAATGTGATTGGTCACACCTCCCCTCTCTTTGTGTGGACCAGAGCATGCTGGGTAAAGACCCTGGAGTGAATGCTCATTTGTCTGTGAAAGCCTCTCAGAAAGATCCTAAAGACTTGCTAGGATTTTAGGAGCTGGAGCCTCACAGAATTAACCAAGGTAGAGCACTATCTCATTCTCTCTTTCATTGCAGCCGTCTGTGTTTCTGCTGCATGTTCGTTTTGCAAGCTGTAATTAGGCTGCATGCCGTCGTGTTGTCAGAATGAATCACAAAAGAGGGGGTGGGGTTGATCGGGTGCTGTTTGGACAAAGAGCCCAAGCTGTGGGGGATTGTTTACTACGGCAGCGTCAAGCGTGAGCGCGTCTTTTGCGTACTTCTCCTCCATTATCGTCTCTCTGGCAGCTCCGTTCAATGGCGTACGCCTCCGGAGCAAAAAGCATTCATGTCTGCAGATTCAAGGATGGCTGTCTGCGAGCACAGCTGCATCTTTTATCTCTCGTTTGGTCGGCCACTATCTGTGTCACGTCATTGTTGATTTTGGCATGGTTGTATTTCGCAAAACCTCTCTTTTAGCAGTGCATGCATGCATCACATTCAGTCTGTGATGCAGCTGTTGCAGGAGAGATCAGACAAACTGGCTGTGTTTTCAACCTCAGATCCCGGCACTTGTGTCTTTCCCCCCATCAGCCATCAGACGAGCCCCCTGCTCTGGGCCTACTGTTTAGAATGGGGAGGGGGGTGGACTAATGCAGCAGGACAGTCTGAAAATGTCTGCCACGCTCTACCACCCTCACTGCTGGGGTTAAAGCTGACAGCACTGTCACATGTTTTCCATTTAGCTTCTGATAATGCTGCTCTTTGATGGTGGTTCTGTGCATGTGAGGTCACTTTCTGGTTTCCCAGCTATCTGTGAAAGTTTCCACGGTTCAGTTGTCATGTGTTTTCTCCCAGTGCATTTGAAAGTTTAATGCAATTATTTCTGTTTCGAGCTGTTCAAAGTGATGAAAAGCCCCAATGACTTTCAGAGTTCTGATGATTTCTGTGACACCACTGTGGCGGTATCATGATCAGGGTTGGGAGGGTTACTTTTGAAATGTATTCCACTACAGATTACAGAATACATGCTGTAAAATGTAATTTGTAACGTATTCCGTTAGATTACTCAAGGTCAGTAACGTAATCTAAATACTTTGGATTACTTCTTCAGTACTGGCAAATTTTTCACTTGTTTTGACTATAAACAAGTAAATAAAGAAAATTCACTTACATTTATCTTGCTTTAAGGATTTTTTTTATATTTTTACAGAAAAACAATATTTAAATTCTCATTAAGAATAAGATGTTTGCAGTACATCTTAGCTCTAATATCAAAGGTCTTACTAGAGAAAAAAAAGTTATGCTCCAACATGCACTTTCATCATAGATATATTGTTTGTAGCATTCTATACGATGTTAATGGCTACATTGGTTTGCATTTCTTGTAAAAAAATACCCTAACCTCATAAAAAACATTGGCAAGGCGTGTAATCATGTATTTATTGGATTTATGTTTCATCTGTCAAAGCTTTTCTAACTGTTTTCTTGTTAAGCTGTTGAAACGTGATGTAGCTCCTCTATTAATCTCCCAATGGAAAATTCCTCAATGACGTCATATCCACCTTTTCACTCACAACAATGTGAACTTGTATGAATGAAACACATCATAAGAAAGTGTTTCACTGCTGTTCAAAAGCTCCTCAGATCGCATCGTTTATATGGATACATGTTTTCCAACTGAATAGTCTAAACATTAAATGAAACAAATGACAATAAAATGCAAAGTAATCTCTTCAGTAATCAAAATACTTTTTGTATGTAACTGTATTCTAATTACCAATGATTTAAATTGTAACTGTAGTGGAATACAGTTACTTATATTTTGTATTTTCAATACGTAATCCCGTTACACGTATTCCGTTACTCCCCAACCCTGATTATGATACAGTGATGGGATCAGATGGTAATACCATAGTACTTTGATATATATACCATGGTCCTGAATGATTACCATTTTCAAATACCATAGTATTTACATGGTACTCCAAGCAGTGTTCCCAAGGTCATGGAAAACATGGAAATATCAGGGCATTTTTAACATTGTGATTTCCAAGCCCAGAAAAGTCATTGAAATTGATTACAATTTAAAAATCATGGACAAGTCATGGAAATTTAAAGTCAGAATGCACATTTTTCTTGTTTTCCTCTGCCTCTAAAATCTCATCAGCTAGATTTTCTTGCTTGCACACCATAGTGATTTCTGATTTGTGGGCGAATCATTCTTTTGAGTCAATGAGTAGGCCACAACGATTCACAAATCATTCTGATGATTCATTAGCAAACTGGTCTGATTAAAAACAATCAACAATCCCAAATGGCTGGAAAGTTAATGGAAATGTCCTTGGTCAAAAAAGATAGGAACCCTGTTCAAGGTACATCAAAGAATACCATGTTATTACCACGGTATCATGTGCATAAAATAATCAAATTACTACGGCACATGCAAAAATCATTGTTATACGTGTAAGTCTGCCTTACAAAATTATCTCACTAACTACAATTATTGATACTACTGTCAAAGCATCATAATGTTGTGATTATTTATTTTTGTTGACAGTAGTGGCTTATCACAGTTCTGTTGTAGTAACAATAACTGTAGTAACTGCAAAAGTTATAAAGAAATTATAGACGTTGCTTGGCTGTTTGGTTGTTTTGGGTATGGGCGCCTGCAGGATTTGATCTGAGGGTACACAGAGAAATCTTACTAAAGTATAGCTAGCCTTATTTGTAGGGAGGTCTGTGGGCATGCTTTTTTTTTTTTTTTTTTTTTTTTAAAACCACACCAAAGCGTTCAATTCTGGTGACTTTGTGAGAAGCATTAATTTTCTCTTTTTTTTAACTTGACATGGCTTCTAAACATGCAGCGCTTCTTTGAGAGATGCTAAAAACAGTAAAAGTTAGCAAATGTTTATGGAAAACTATTGAAAAACAGCACGAGCTGATGCAAAAACACGTTCCATGTTAACAGCCCCTCATTCTCATGACACAGCGCTTGCTCTCAAAAATGCAGCATTTTGTTTCAGTTGATTGTACACACTTGATTTCTGAAATAATCTCAGAGAAAAAGTTTCTCAGGTCAGTTGGAACGCTCATGGTACGCACAGTGCATACGGCCTTACAGCTGCAGGCGCCACTGATTTTGGGTGGTTGTTATGTAGTTGGATTACTGTGGTGGTATCATCGTGGTAATACCGTAGTATTTGATATATACCATGGTACTGAATCATTGCCATATTCATATGCTATTGTATTTACATGATACTCCAAGGCGCATCAAAGAATACCATGTCTAAAAACATTGTAATACTGTAGTACTTTTTTGTGCTTACTACAATTACTAATACTACGGTAATATAATAATATGTTTTGATTAATTTCTATTTCGATCACAGTTTAATTGCAGTAACAAAACAGTAGCAACTGCAACATTGTGGCAGAAACTATGGACATTGCTTGGTTGTTGTTAGGTTGTTTTGGGTGGTTTCTAGGTGGTTGCTTTTCGCAAGATCAGGTTCAGGCCCCTCCTTTAATTTAAGTCTACTGGATTTTTTCACATGTTTTGTGTGACAATTGTAAGTCCAATCACTTAGAAAATGAATAGCACACCTCTGTTAGTGTTCAGTTAGTGCTACCAGGGTGAATGATTTTCTGTATAGCTGCTTTGTAACAATATGTATTGTGATACAGTGCTATACACATAAATAATTAAAAAATAATATTTTTTAAGGGCTATAAACTGATATTTGTTACAAGTTGGCAAAAAAAAAGTGGCAACCTGCAATTGTTACCTAAATGATCTATTTATACTTGATCTAACCCATGAAATGACTTTTGTTTATGCAACCTAGCCTAATTTGTCAGGTTGATTTAGATTAAATAAAATGTTTGACTTGAATGAAACCAGCTGATTTGGATGTTACCACATGAAGCACATTTTTTAGGTTACCAGACAGAACATTTTTTAAGGTCTATTTCACATTGTGTATTTAAATAAGCTATCCGTTTGCAGTTCTGACCATATAACAGAACATGGACCCTGTTTACACCTGGTATTCAGATGCCAGGGTGATCGGGTGATCTGATCATGTGTGGTCAGGCGAGACACATCACTGTTTACACCTGGTCACGTAAATGCGTCTCCTGTGATCACTTGTGTTCAGATTTTGAGGGAAGGTTCTCTTTCATAACGACATTAATCAATCACCATGTCAGTGTGTTACTGCATGATAATAAACTGCAAAAAGTCATAAAAGAAAACGAAGTAAAACCGGCGCACTGTATCTCCCAAATTCAATCTAAGCACAAACGACAATCTAACCAACATTTCGAGCAGAATTATTTGTTGTTTTAGTGGAGTACCTGAGCTTTAGAAATGTGTCCTTGTCATCTATGTACCTGTATATTGATATCAGGCACTTTTAAGACATTCTGGGAAGTTCTTGTGCTTGTGTATGGATTCGCTTTTTCAAATTTACAGATTAGATGGTTTTTACCATTTAAAGCTGCTCATTACTGGCAAAGTTTAAACTCTTGTTTTAGCACAGTGGTTGATTGACAGGGTGGCGGTTCGCTGTTCTCAGGGATGCATTCTGGACAGATTTGCATTTACACCTCTCTATGCAATGTGGTCACATGCGTTTTTGATTACCTCCATATGTGTTTTTTGTGATTTGATCACAAAACGTTTTGCACCCCATTTACAGCTGTATTAATGCTGACCACATTTTATCGGATCACACGAAACATGTCTTAATACCAGGTGTAAACTGTCAGTGTCAGTCTAAACACACAATGACAGTTTGTTGCAGGTGTTTGAGTTTCGGTGCTAATTTTAACCTGTTGATGCTCATTGACCCCACCCATGGGTTTGACTTTACTTTGCTTAAATGAGTTCACATTTACTATATAGTGTGCTGTTCAAAATGTTTCATAATGTTGACAAATTATACATCTTTATAATTTGTCAACATTATTAACTCTTTTTTGACTAGACTATATAGTAAATGTGAACTAATTTAAGCAAAGTGACATCAGTTCGGGGGGGATGCACATCAACAGGTTAATGCATTGAGCTGCTGGTATCCTGCTGTTGAAGCTATCAACACCATCACAAACAAGCATGGACCATCAGAGAGATCAAAGGCTTGCAGACTCACTCAGGAAGTAGAGCACAGAACCTCCCATTTGTCCTCTATCACTACAGCTATTGTGTAAGGATTTTTTTTTTTTTTTTTTTTTTCTGGAACAAGGCCTAGTTTGATCTGTATATGCCATTTAAGCCAAAGTATACTTAAACAGTGAGAAAAAAAATAGGGTCTTAGGGCAAATATCAATAAAACTAATATCATATATCATCTGCAAATATGCGCATATCTCATTTAAACAGATGTAATAAACCAACCTCACACAACTTCAGCAGATCCAGCATCCTGTGGAACGCTCATTTATTTACCTCTAAAGCATGTATTCTATCAGCCTCTCCTCAACAGTTCCCTGTAACTTTTCTAATGATAAAAGGCAAATATCAATAAAATATCTATTATATACCATCTGCAAATATGCAGATATCTCGTTTAAATAGATGTAATTCACGAATCTCAGTAAAATCCAGTGTTTTCTTCCTTTCGAGCGCTCATCTAATATCTTCCTCTGAAGTGCGTATTCCATCAGCCAGAATCAAAAACTTTAGAATCAGGATCAAAAGTTCCTCTGATTCACAAATCATGACAGTCAGTCTGTGACAATCCAAGTAGGCGATCCAGGCCATTTAAACTGTCAGGAGATTGCTGCTTGCGCTGGATGCGATTGCTAATGTGGACATGCCATCCATGGTTGCTGGACTACTGTGTTTACTGTTATTTCCTTTTTCCTAATATATTAACAATTTTTGCATGTGCAAATAAATTACTACAATTTGATGACTAAACAGAAATCAGAAGAAACTGCAATCTACCATGTAAAATACAATATTGTTTTTTTAGATTATTTTTTACAAGTTAAAGTTTTGTGTGAAATTGAGTAAATAGTGCGAAATAAGAGTTTATTATTATTTTTTAGCAATTTTATGTTTATGTTATTTACTATATTACATTGTGTGATATATCAGGATTGTATCGGCATATTAGCCACCCTGCTCTCTGGATATCGGCATAGGCCATTAAAAAACCCATATCGGTCGATCACTAGTAGTAACAGCTAAATCAACTGGTTTGATTCAAGTAAAAAATATCGCCATCACTGAATCAACCTGATTATATAAGTTTACACCAACAAAACTCATTGTAAGAGATAGGTCAAATAGAAACAGCACCTTAAAAGCCTTTTCACAACAAACACTTCAGTCACTCCTTGCACATCCATGTCCCACATGACATGAGAAGCACATTTGGTGCTTATAAAACGAGATGAATATCATAAGGTTTCTGCATTGCCTGACGGAAATGCGTACAGATGTGGCTGGCATGAGAATGTCAGATGAAAGGTTATCTTAAAAAAATAGACAGATGTTTATGCATTGAATCGAAGACATCGCATCGTTAGTGATTAGATTGATGGATCGTTACACCCCTAGTATTAGCATGTTCTTGGTAAATTTTATTAGTTAAATACCTGCACTCTCTGGATGCTCTGAAACGATAAGTTCAATATTTAATGAAAAGAAATGATAAAACATTCAATATCTCTTCATAAATTTTGACAGTTTTTTAAATATTTCTTGTTGCTTTGTACTCAAAAGGCATCATTAGTGAGGCAAAAATGTGTGTGGAAAAATGCTTTGGTGTTAAAGGTGCTGTAAGCAATTCTCCCATTCTGGAATTTCCACGAGCTGAGCTGTTGAATTTATCAAAGATACCGTAGAGACCGACACTGAGCAGAAAACCGTTATCCCACAGTTGTCAAACACAACAGTAGCAAAACAGCACCCTCATCTGACAACTAGTATGAAAAACATGGCATAAAAATGGCATTAAGCTTCAATAATTCACTGCAACTACAATACTATGAGAACGTGCAAAATGATTGACAGGCAGAATGTGTCAGAGAGCGTGGCCCATGGACACATTTTTGTTTGCTGTCACAGAGACCAGTGAAATATCTCAGGACACTTATTTCATTAATATCTTTCAGGGAGTACGAACATTTTTTTGTGTACTTTTCCATGAAAAAAATCACTTACAGCACCTTTAGGGGACGATTTTAGGGACATGTATGGAAATTGCCAATGATCATTGTATCCCAATTGGATACATTTGAAAACGGCATCTTCACGTTGTAGTGTGGACAGGGGAAATGGAGATCTGAAAATGATTATGTATTTGTTGTCATATGAGGCGGTCATGTGATCCATTCAACCCAAAACATTCAAGATGGCGGCCTCAAAATTCATACACATTAAATCATTTTATGTGATGGCAACATCACGCGGGTCACAATAAGATGGTTTTCGGGCCAGATGTGGCCCGCGGGCCACCTGTTTAGTACCATGGGTCTAATCAAATTAATTTTTAGAACTTTAATCAAATGAAAACAGAAAAATTACTTTTTAACATACCATTGCATTTCAAGTTTAAGGGGTGCTCTGCCCTCTGTAATCTGCTACATACAGAGCGCATGTGATGCTAATGATCAGAGACTATTTAGCCTTGAAAGGGACCAATGTGAATGAGCAGCCAGCTTCACACAATTATTTTGAAGTGCACAGCACATGCAGACTGTATATTTATTTAATCACAGCCTTTTGTGGTTTAATCATCACACTAGGAAATATCATGATTTTAATTTTACTATTTTTGCAATCATACATTAATTTTAATCACAGGGCCCTTACTGAGTTTACTTGTTATTAAGGTCTTCAAACAAAACTCAGAATATCTTTCAAAGTTGTAATACCACAAACCTGACAAACATAAACCGATTCAGTGATTAGTTTTTCCAAAAGTTCCCACAGTTTCAATCTGGTTCCATGTGAAAACCACTTTGTTCAGGCAGACTGTAAAAACTTGTGTACCCCAACTCTGAGAAGTTCGGAAAAGCCAGCCAGTAATTTTGGAACTGGTGATTACAGCCAGCTCTGTACCATATGCATCAGACAGTGAGTGAGCGAACTGTAGGTGGCCTGTGGGCATACAGTCTGCTTATTTGCTTATAATCATGTACGGATTACATGATTATAATCATTGTAACAGGTAAAGGTCGGGCAGGGAGGAGGCGGGAACCGGCTGAACAATCAACATAAACTTTTAATGCATAAATTACCTTAAACAATGAATTTAAACAAACATAAACAGACACACAAGCAACACGGCAGCGTGCATCTCTCTCTTGATCCGGCATCTCCGGCCGCCCCTTATCTCGCTCTCCTGCTGATCAGCTGATTCAGGACCGGCCGTGCTCCAGCACGGCCCGGCCACGCCCTCATCCTCATCACACTCCTCCCCCGCCCGATTCAGGCCGGGATGCCACCGGTCTGACTAACCCCCCCCCACATCTCTCGGGGGGAGACGCTGCCCTTCCCGCCGTTCTGTCAGCTGCTGGTCCACCCCGCCTCCTGTGAACCTGGGGGGAGAGACGAGGGAAAGGGTGAGCGGAGACACACAGAGAGAGAGAGAGAGAGGAGAGCGAGAGAGAAGAACTTGTTCGCTCTCCCGCTGATCAGCTGATTCAGTGCCGGCCGTGCTCCATCATGGTTTTCTCGTTTGACCCCTTACAACAGGCTATTCTTTATTGTGGATACTGTATGTCTGTAAAGGGACACACACCGCTCACTACAATTGTTTGGTGTCCTGTTGACCTCATGTCCCTTGTAAACCTGGGTTATGTAAACTGGTTTGACAACTTCCAGGACAGTTGCACCATGGGCTAATGACACCAAGCAAAACTGCATATGGGACACCCATGTAGCCTATATTGTATCTATACTGTGTGTGTGATAGTGCAACCTGCTCTCCTCTCATGGTCATCATCAGTTTCCTGCATCTTCATCCCCTCATTCATACAGACTGTTTTTGAACAGCTACTGTAAGCTGTTGTAAGAACAGGACAGTTAGCAAATACGGTAATCAATCCCAAACACTGACTGCCATGGACCTGTGCAATACTCACATGTGCTTTTTGTTCTAATCAGCTTACTGATGTTCTTTTACTGGCCAGGAAGGTGTGTAACTGTGTTTTTGTCCTCGCTTTGCCTGCCTGATAAGCCTGATTTGGATCCTAAGATCCAGAGATCCATGCTGAGCTGCTTACCCAGGTGCCAGAGCCTGCTGGCAGGGAGCTCTGCCTCCTCTGGTTGCTTCTTCCAGAGTATTTGCCTGACACTTGAGCACCAGATGTTCAGTGCTATTTTTGGGTGAGATCTTGTACAGTTGTACAGAATTTGGGTCAGTTATGTTAAGTCGGTAGTTAAGGATGATCAAGTTGTGTCAAGGGTGGAGATTTGATTTCAGGAGGTGAAAGGTCGAATTTGTCATTTATTGTGCAGCACTTTTGATGTGTTTGGACCTTTAGCCAAAAACTAAGATTTAAAAACATTGGCTATGTAACTTCGGAATGGAATACTAGTTTACAACTTATTGAAAACTGCACAGTATATACTGTAGACAGCCTACTATTTTGAAAAAATAAATGTATGTGTAACAGCATAAAATGCAATGTTCCATATAGTAGTATGCAACATTTTGTCACAGGAGTGCATCATGTTGTATGTCTAATTCAGTTAGTGCCGTTCAGTAAGTTCTATTTCTAGAAAGTACCATAGTATTCTTTTAAAATACCATTAAATACCATGGATACATGAATATGTTAATCATACAATATATATGGTATGTATAAATGTAAATGGTACTACTTCTGATATCATCACTGTACCATGGGATGGCCACAGTACTTTTTCGTAAGGGTTGTGTTCCAGCTTTAGGACAAAGTCTAAATTTAACGCCAGCAAATGTGACCTTCCACATTAAAAGCTATAAATTTCTTCCTCGTCCACTACAGAAAGTCATGCCACCTGTTCCTCACTCCGGAAACCCACCACAATAACCTTTTTCCCACACTGAGTTAACTTTTGACCTCTGATCTTTGTGCCCCTACAGGTGATGTGTCTCCCATCAGCATGTCTCCCATCAGCCAATCCCAGTTCATCCCGCTGGGAGAAATCTTGTGCCTGGCCATCTCTGCCATGAACTCCGCCCGGAAGACTGTCACGCAAGAGACACTCATCGAACACCTAGCAACATGCTTCCCAGGTAACGTTCCCTATCAATGATAACTCAAAACATCAGTGAGTCTGACTGAAAATCTTTAAAATGCCATTTAATTACATTTCCTTTATTAGTTTATGGGAAACATTGTTTATGCAGGTGATAGTTCGGACTATAAAATGTAATTGGGTGAGACAAATTTGAAGCAGTTGGAAAATAACCATACGTACACCTGTGAAACCACATCAGTTGAATTATTTATTGTGTCATTGTTTGGCTTTAAGTTGTGTCTCACAAACACCCTTTAATAAACAAGTTTTTCCTCATCTTGACTTGTTTTTGGGACACAGCTCACTCTATGCATTATGTCATGGCCCTTTGTCATTTTTACATGAAAATAACCTAAAGTCCTGCCCAATGATACCCATGCAAAAATATCTATTGCAAAAACAGGTTCCATGGAAATTCAGATATTCAGATTCTCTTTTTATCTTTTGCTGAACCACTCAACATCTAATGATTACTGATTACAGTGAAAGCCTGTTTGTTTGGAGATTGTAGCCAGACATAAAAAAACACACATTATTTCTAACATCAAAAAGTAAAGTATAGTGATTTCTGAACAGCATGTTTTCACCACCCCACCAAAACTGATTAATTGTCAGTGTAGTCATTTAATAGTTTTTGGTAGTCTAAAAAGAAAAAACAAATTTTTTGGCAAATTGTTTTTCATGTTTTCGAAAACTTTTTTGCAGAAGTGTTTCAATGTGCTTCATAGACGATAAATTATCAGTGGTTAGTAAAGGGAGGTTCTAGCATTACACTGAATGTGGGTCTGCTGTTAGACACCAGTGAATGCTGGTACCCAATTATTAATTATACAAATCCTTCTCTAGTGGAAACTTTGTCTGAGCTGATGTGTCTTTAGATTCCTTTATGGATTTTTTTTGTGGGTATGAGTATGTTTGCTTGGCCAGGTCAGTACATATAGGCTACACTAAAGCAATAAGCTGTGTGCTACAGTGATTTTTCCATCTATAAGGGGTGTTTGCATGAAGCCGAGTGGGTAAAACCCTCTTATCCGTGGTACAATCCATGTGGGTTTTTTTTTAAAACAGTTGTAAAAGAATTATAATAATTTTTATTTATTATTTCATTGAATGGCCTGTGGACTGTTTATAGTTGCCATCAGGCGCATCGCTAGGTCAAAATATTTGGGACTCAAGCTCCGAATGGTTTTGGTCCAGCCCTAAATGGTTTTGTTTGGAATTGCAGGTGTTTGAGTGGAACTGATGCAGAAGTTAAGTGTTCATTATTGCTGCGGTTTCCCTGCAAAGTTAATGATATTCATCAGCCATTTGTCGCTTTATACGTGGTAAATATGCTTCCTCATCTGAAACACACACGATTCAAGCCTGATTTTCACGTGGGTATTGCGCGAGCCATCACAAAATCACTCACGTGAAACTGCAGTTATACTTTCGCCTGGCACTGCTGCGCATCTTTTGCACTGCTCTCAAAAGCCAAAGGCATTTATACTTGATACACGATAGTTGAATTCTTCTCAAGACGAAAACCAGGCTTGATGCTCTTACTCGTCTGGGCTTCCCTCGATAGCTCGGTGCTTACCACAAAACTATTGCGCCCATTTGAATTGTACTCAGAATTGTCTAGTTTAAAATGCTATTGAGGAAATCAAACATCTCAAATAGCTAAACAGCACTGATGGGTAAAGACTAAAGGGTAACCTAACCACAGTAATAAGGAGCCATCCATGGTCTTACCTATTCTTATGGCATTGCACTGTAAATATAAGGGAAAGTAAAAGGGCTTTAAAGTCTGGACCTCAAAAATGAATGAATGAATGAATGAATGTTACATTTATATAGCGCTTTTCTGACACTACACTCAAAGCGCTTTACACAGTGAACAGGGGACTCTCCTCAACCACCACCAGTGTGCAACATCCACCTGGATGATGCAACAGCAGCCATAGTGCGCCAGTACGCTCACCACACACCAGCTATTGGTGGAGAGGAGAGGGTAGAGTTATTGAGCCAAATAATGGATGGGGATTATTAGGAAGGGCCAGTGGGGTTACACCCCTACTCTTTACGAGAAATGCCCTGGGATTTTTAATGACCACAGAGAGTCAGGACCTCGGTTTAACGTCTCATCCGTAGGATGGTGCCTTTTTTACAGTATAGTGTCCCCGTCACTATAATGGGGCATTAGGACCCACAAAGACCACAGGTTGAGCACCCCCTGCTGGTCTCTCTAACACCTCTTCCAGCACCAACCTTAGTTTTCCCCAAGAGGTCAACCATCCAGGTACTGACCAAGCTCAACCCTGCTTAGCTTCAGTAGGCAAATGGTCTTGAGCTACAGGGTGATGTAAAGCTTCAGTGTAAAGTAACCTACTCATGGGTACAGTCAGAAAATTATTCAAATCTCATAACTAATCTCATAGAAATAAGGCGTTATTTAAATTAAGTTTGATTTCATATATGTAGCACCTTAAAGTAAAAGAAATCTGTGAAAAATGTTATAATTTGAAATAGAGATGCATTGTTTCCCATATTTACATTCAAGCTACACAAGAAAATGTAGAAATGTTGGTGCTGTTCTTTTAAAAATGTATCATGGGGGAGCATGCCTCTGGATCCCCCATACAAAACAAGGGAACACTACTGTATTTTACTTCATTGGTGATTTATGAAAGTCTAGAAGGCCAGAAATGTGGAAAACAAAATGTACATAGTTTTTATTTATATGCATTCATAGCTTATAGTTGGATACAAGCCCCTGATGTTTTCAAATCCTAGAGACACCCCTGGTTGCCATGCAATAAAGCAACTTGGTATATTATGTTTATGTATGCAACTTGGTGTTTATCTGCTGTGTTGTACAATGGCTTCAAACATGGTTTATCCAATCAGAATTCAGAATTTGAACTTATCTTCAATATATGTAAAAAAAGAACCCATTTTATATGTCCATCCTTGACATGGAGTGCCTTCTAAAAGTTTACATCATGCACATGTGCACAGTAGTCAATAGTAATGCATCGGCAAACAACTTAACAGGATCTTCCAAGTTTGCAAAAGTTGGATCTCAACTTCTCAGCTCAGTCTTTCACAGAACCACTGAGAAATATTCTTGGACTTTGCAACAGAAGTGAATTTCTGTGATAAATGAAAGGCTGTTGTTCTCGATTGTATTAGACAGTCGCTTAAGTGTGTGCATTTTTGTGTATGTGTGTGTGTGTGTGTGAGGTAGGGAGAGAGTGTTTGTAAGTATGAATTAGGATTGCACCTCATTGACAGGGATACTAAGCAACCAACCATGATGTAAGTACAGGCAACTCTTCTCCACCTTGCCTACATACCATAGAGACATCCACTGGACTACACATGTACTGCAATTGATGAAGCTGAGTGGATATAACAATTGAACAGCTTGTTGAACACATGTGGATGCTTCTTTACTGTTAGCAAAATGTCCAGAAGTGAAAAAAAAATCCTATGAACTATTTCCTGTTAAACTGATGTCACAAATTTGATCACTTCTGCTGATACAAATATCTATCTAAGTGTATTCAAACTGGAGAGTTTTATAGCACAGACAGAGACATATATTGTAGAATCTCCCTCTGAAATGTGGACGTTTGAACGGGTTGTTAGCCTGATGCGTTTTTTTGTTTTGTTTTTTGCTGCACATCATGATGTTCTTAAAAGCAGCCTGGTGTGACGCAATCCCCCCGATTGCGTCATACCAGGCTGCTTTTAAGAACATCATGATGTAAATGGGAGTAATGTTGGCAGAGGAGCAAAGCTCTTAAACAAGTCAACCATACAGTGAAGGCAGCCACCACTGAGCCGGGTCTAATTGCTGCATTAAACACACCCATTCATACAGTATTGCACAAGATAAAATGTAAATGTGATGAATGGTTATTGTAAAGAACTCGTTATTACATATAGTGCCTCTTTCATGTGTTATTACTATAACAGAACCATCATATTAAGATTGTCGTTTTAGTGTTATGCGAGTATTGTTGGTGTTAATAAAATCAGCTGTTTTGTTTTTCCACATTGGACCTGATCATCTTCTGTCTCTTGTGTCTCTCTGGTAGGCGTACCCACTCCGAGTATGGAGATTCTGCGGCACACGCTCAATATGCTGGTCCGAGAGCGGAAGATCTACCCCACCCCGGAGGGTTATTTCATCGTCACCCAGCAAACATACTTTATCACACCCTCCCTCATTAGGACTAACAGCAAGTGGTACCACCTGGACGAGAGGATACCGGACCGGATGCAGCAGCAACCGTGTACCTCTCCTAACTCGGGTACCATGACCCCTTCCACCTCCGGTTGCATACGGGAAAGAACTCACCACAAGATCCACAGTGACTCCTATAACAACAGCTATCGAGAGGAAATACCTAGTACACATACCTCAAACTTACAAAGAAGGTCTAAAGAGCATAAAGATTCTTCTCCTGTGTCACCACCCCCTCAACACCCCCCATCAGAGAAGAGTAAAAGTACACTTAGTTTTCCATTTAAAACAGAGACAAACAGTAAAAACAAAGATGGAAGCAGCAGCAGTGGGGAGAAGCAGTCCAAGAAGTTTGGGCTGAAGCTCTTCAGGCTGAGCTTCAAGAAGGACAAGACGAAACACCTCGCCACATTCTCCGCCCAGTTTCCACCTGAGGAGTGGCCATTACGGGACGAGGAGACACCCACCACTGTTCCCAGAGAGGTGGAGATGGAGATTATCCGTCGAATCAATCCAGATCTGACGGTGGAGAACCTGGCTCGCCACACAGCCGTAATGAAGCGCTTGGAGGAGGAGAAGGCGCAGAGGAACAAAGCGAACTCCTCGGCTCAGCAGAGCGCCCGCAGTAAAAGGAGCCGCAGCCATCGAAAGACCCAGCAGGGAAAGGCCTCACGTTCCCATAGCAAAACACGAGCTTCCAGAGGGGATCCGTTTGAGGGATCCAATCTGGACACATCCTATGATAGGGATTTCAAATTCTACAGTTCCTCATTGGTACGTTCTCCGCGTGAAACTATGATGTCCATGGAGCGGAATAGGGGGAAGAATATGGTACACAGCAACCCCAATATTATGGAGTCTCATTTTACCACCGCTCCAGAGTGGGATGTTTCTGGAGAACTAGCAAAGCGGAGGACAGAGATGCCATTTCCAGAACCCTCGAGGGCACAGTCACATTCCAAAGTCCACCGAAGTCATAGTCATACGCAAGAGAGAAAGTCACGAAACGAGAGGTCGGACAAGGCTAAAGAAAGGTCACGCTCCATGGACAACTCCAAGGGGCCACTTGGTGGTCCATACTTAGGTGGCCCAGAGGATTTTGAGTGCATTCCTGATGAAAGAAGTCGGTACTATACCGATGATGGAACTTTGAGGGCATCTGCACAGGCGACCCACTACTCCCGCATCATGCTTTCTGCTGCTAGATTACACTCTGACATTTGTGTGCCTGATGTTGGAAGAGGATCCTCAGAGGATGCTGTGCTTTACAGGATGCTGGAGAAGAGTAAAAGCAGGGAAAGTCTTCCTGCTTACAACGACTTGAAGTCTTGCTCTCCCAAAACGGCTGTGGATGACTATTTTCAGTGCACTGCAGCAAATGAAGCCTCTCTCTCTGCCCCATCTCCTCTTCTAAGGACCAGCCATGATTTTACGGATAGTGTCTGGAAGGGAATCTCCTCAGACCGACAAACCCCTCATCTTACCCCACCTCACCCTATGGAATATAAAGAGGAAACCACAAAGGGACAAAGTAGTATCCCCATAGCGATAACAAGCCAGACTCCCGAGCCTCTCCCCAATAGACGATTGTCGCACCAACACAATCCTGACTCAGGTGACTTGGACACAATGCCAGAGGTTTACAGCCAAGAGACTTTGTTCAAACCTCCAGACTACGTGGAGAACAGCTTCTCAAGACCAGGTACGATAGGTAGGTCTCCTCACACGAAGTCGGCAGAGGTGCTGGAGAATCAGGAGCATTTCGATAAACCTTTACCGCTGACCGTGCCACCATGCTTGGTTCAGGAGCAGGCTTCGTGTGCAGAAACCACCTTTGACTACTACAACGTGTCGGACGATGACTCTGAGGAGACTAGTCATAAGAACAGGGTGGAGGAGAAAGTTCATGAAGAGGGAGGGACAATGCAATGGCTGCTGGACCGGGAGAAGGAGCGGGATCTGCAGCGGAAGTTTGAAAAGAACCTCACCTTCCTAAGCCCCAAGGAGGGTGAGAGCAACAACAGCAAAAAATCGGTCCATTCTACACGTTTGGACAGTATGGACTCCAGCAGTGTAACTGTGGACAGTGGATTTAATTCCCCACGGTAAGGCACTCAGGTCCACTTTAAGGTTTTGTTTTTTTTTTCATTTGTTTTGTTGGCAATAGAGTGTGTCTGAATTTAGGGGTGTGCTATTCTATGAATAGACATACACTATTATACTTTTTATCTCAGAGTTAACTCCCAGGAACATTTAGGGTTTTTTGCCTTTATAGACATGACAGGATTCTGTAGAGCCTTAGCTTAATTCCAGTTCATGCAAACATTCAATTATTATGAATATTTTTTTTTAAGCAGTGGTAACAACTTCTGTGAATGAAATTAAGGCCAGAAACATACTCTATACAAGCAGGCAAACGTAAATGCTTAGCCAATGTATTAAAAGTGTGCAGTCCCATGTACATACTTAACGTACTGTACTTAACTGTACCGGAAAGAAACCTTAGTACTCAAGGGGGCAGTAGAGTTAGCTTCAGATGTCTGTGACATTAAACCAGATGTGATAATAGGGAAGGTGACTATAAATCAGCATGTCGACAGTTCAAGTAACTCACTATGGCAGATTCTCTTGAAACCGATGCTCGTAAAAGAAGACAGTTTACATTAATTCCTGCTATTGCGCCCCATGTGGAAATGCTCCAAATGTAACGTGCTTTGTGGTATGAATTGCGTTCCAACACATTATGGAACGCAACAATGTGTGAAATCGAACTGGCATAGCTAGAAGCATTTGCGTTCACATACTTACATAGAGTATGCCATGAGCCTAATGCTACTGTACTATGAATAATGTTTTCCCTAAAATGGGAGAGGCCTTAACATGTTAGAGGTTCCGAATACACCTTAATGTAGGTCAACCACTATCAGTTTAACAACTGCAATCTTTAAAAGGGATTACACCATTCATTTATGTTTGAATTTGTTTATTTTGGGTGTTCGTTTTGTCATTTTTGTTGAAATGAACATTATGTTTGTATTCCTGCAAGTGCTGCATTTGTTGCATCATGTTCTCAACCAAACTCAGTTTGGTTAATTGACTGTGTTCTCAAAACTATTGGAATATAAAATGGATAAGCACACTTCAGTCACTATATCTATTGGTTTTTGTGTGAGGCCTTACTTGAGCACATGGTGCAACCTGGTGCAATTTTACATCCGACTGTTATCCTTGTCCTCCTTTTCAACCTGCACCCTGACCTTTGACCTCATATCTTCCTAATGTCTTGAAACCTCTCATACTGCAATATTCAGTCAATGTCCTTGTGCTAAGACATCACAGTGCAATATTACTGACTCAGAAAATATTTGGTTGGGTTCGCACAATTTGTTTTTCAAACAAAAAACAACAATAAAAAGACTCAAAATGTCACACAGAGTGCTATGTTTTTTAAGAATCTGACCTCCTAAACTGTTGAAATTCATGAAGTGGATATTTTCCTGAATTTGTGTTTAGAAAAAATGTGATTGGCTGAAGAAAAACAAGCACTGTACTGTTATTTAGTTCAACCTACAAGGCAGAAACACGCTCAGTGCCAAAATCCTGATGAACTGATGAGACATTTCAAACATTTAAAGGTGCACTCAATTATTCTAATCCAATACACTTTTTGTCAAATTCTGCAAATATCTCCTCACAGTCTGCTAGCTGTCAATTCTGTGGGTGGGCTGAAAAAAATCATCCTGGTTACTTTCGTAACCTCCGTTCCCTGATGGAGGGAACGAGATTTTGTGTCGATGTAGTGACACTAGGGGTC
Organism: Myxocyprinus asiaticus; assembly: GCF_019703515.2. NCBI lineage: Eukaryota > Metazoa > Chordata > Actinopteri > Cypriniformes > Catostomidae > Myxocyprinus > Myxocyprinus asiaticus. Next base: position 38,570,877 of record NC_059365.1, on the reverse strand, counting down.
ACTCTTGGGAGCCCCAATCACCTCTGCTTTTTGAAAAAAGGAATTTGCATGCCACTCCCCTGGACATACGGGTATAAAAGGAGCTGGTATGCAACCACTCATTCAGGTTTTGTGCTGAGGAGCCAAGACAAGGTCCCGGCCATTTCAGCGGGTAGTTCAGTGTTGTGGCACGAGGGACAAAATGTCTCGTTCCCTCTATCAGGGAACGGAGGTTACAAAAGTAACCAGGACGTTCCCTATCTGTCACTCACTCGACGTTGTGTCGATGTAGTGACACTAGGGGTCCCTATACAAAACACCACAACTAGCTGAACTGTGTTACGTGGACTGGCAGTGCAAGACGGGCAGACCGCTGTGTGCCTCGTAGCCAGCGCACCAGGCCGTTACGTAGCCTCCCCCAATGCTCTTACAAGCGTCGAACGGTCCACAAATTTTTCCATGAGAGCGGAGGAGCTCAGAGACCGGGTCCAGACAGTGAAAGGTGCCTGCCGCGACCTCGTGAGCTCCTCATGCACCCCCGGGAAGAAAGGGACCGGGGCAGGGCACGGCCATGAGCGGCACTCCGGGCCCAGGAACCAATCATCAGGCTGCGAGGGTTCAGGGGGGGTGGAGGGTTCCACTCCAGCCCGACACACGCAGCCACCCGGGCAAGCATGGCTGCCAGCTGTGCATCAGGCTGCGACTGAGCGACCACACCCAGTGGGGCAAACGAGCGTACTGGGGAATGGGAGGTCCGTGGGGAGTTACCCGGCGGAGTGGCTCCCATTGGGGTGGCTCCCAAATTGCCCCCAGTGCTAACCAACGCAGCCTGAAACCCGTAGGTAGAAGGACCGAGGCGGGGAGCCGCTGGGGTGGTCTTTCCTTCTAACGAAGGAAAAACCGTGACCGCAACGTTGCCATGGTCACACTCTTGCAGTGAACGCTGTCTCCGCATGGGCAGCGCCCAAGCACGTAAGACAGCGATTGTGGCCATCGGAAGTGGGGACGTAACGACCGCAACCAGGAAATACACAAACGGAGAGGCATCTTTAAAAAGACGCTTTCCGTTAATGCCACTCTTTTAAGAAGGGAAAATATACTCTTTTAGTAGGAAGAATATACTCTTTTAGCTGCTGAAGTGCCCAGGGGCATTCTCTGCACTTCACCAGTGCAAGAGGGGGAGAAGCCACTGTAATGCGCCGTAAATCCAACAGCTTTTCGAGGTGAATGGATCGGCAGAGTAATTCAGCTCGCTGAACACAACCGCTCGGCTCCGAAGGGAAAATCTGAATGAGTGGTTGCATACCAGCTCCTTTTATACCCGTATGTCCGGGGGAGTGGCATGCAAATTCCACTCGCCAATTCCCATTGGCCTTTTTCCAAAAAGCAGAGGTGTTTGGGGCTCCCAAGAGTGACCCCTAGTGTCACTACATCGACACTACATCGACACTACATCGACACAACGTCGAGTGAGTGACAGATAGGGAACTAGTATTTGGATCTATAAATGGGACAAAAACAAAGTGGATCAGACCGATCCACACAACACCACTCCAGCCAATCAGCAACAGGGGGTGGTTCTTTTGGTCAGCAAACCGAACTGTTACTGTCGTTCCCTTGGCAATGCACGTGCATGAATTTGGGGGGCAGAGCTTCCAAAGGAGCACTGAAGGGAGGGGTGTTGTTTTGGCAGTTGAGTTCGAATATCAACAGTGTTCCTCAGGAATCGCTGAGTGCACCTTTAAGGAACAAAATGTGCCCCATTTTATTGATAATTGTGAATTTTTGTTTTATTGTTTGTTTTCCCCCAAATTAAAATATGTGGCTTTTCATACTGTGGTTCAGTTGCCATATTTACCCTTTGCGTATGTATTTGTTTTGTGCAGTTCTTTCCTGTGTTTTCATTCCCCCCTCTCCCACTTTGGTGACACGCCATTGTAAAAACATGATTAAAAAAAAAGTTAATTTAAGCTAAAACTGTACAGCAGTTAAACAGCAGGATGTCAAACAAATTTAATGTCCCACATCCCTGTAATAGTCCTACACACTACAAAAACCAAGGCAAATATTATTATGGGCACACCCAGGAAAAAATAATAAAAAAATAATTTCTTTGCTTTTTGTATTTCTTTTGACCAATAATAACAAACAAGGTTTAATTTTTTATGGACCCAACAGTTTTTTGTTTTTTGTTTTTTTTTACTATGAGGTTCTATCAAATGGTTAAGAAGCCTGTTTATTATTTTAATGATAGTAATAATGATAATAATAATAATAATAAATAAAATAATGGGGAAAGTTATTCTAATATATTGAGAGAGGAAAAAACATAAATCCAAGCAATTTTTTCTGTATAGCAGTGTTCACTGATTCCCTAAAATAATTACACTAAACTAGGTGAAAAATTATGGATTTGCTAACTTACATCCACATCAACATTCGACAGATGTCAAACTATACAGGAATGGTAATGAAAGACATTAAAGCATGGTTAAAGCCTGTTTTTATAGAGATGTTTACAGAAGAGTTGCAATTTGATAATGATTACAAAACTGCTAGTTTAGACTTGTGATTTGTTGTGTTCAGTTAAAGCTAAATGGATTAGTTATAGTTGGAGAAGGGATGTGTGTTGTCTGAATGTATTTTTCCATAGAATAGAAATATGCCTTTGACTCTGGCATAAAAAGATTGCTCTGTTGTCCTCTGATTATATTTACTCCCACAAGTGTACACTCAAATTTAGAATCCCACTTTCAAATTTGAGCAGTTATCATTACATTTTTTACTTTATTTTATTTACGCAACCAGTGTAAATATAACTCATTTACAGTGGCCTCACAAAGAATTATCCTACTTCCCACTTCTGAAGTCATTATTACAAGTAAGTCACGATTAATTGCTTTGTTGTCAGAAACATGGACAATATCAAATTAATTTCCCCAACTCGAAAAATCGCGTATTAAAATTATCTCTGAGTTTCCCAGTTGTAATTATGATTTGAGGGGGCATTCATTTGCAAAATCAGAGTTGGAAAAATATTTATGATCATTTTGAATGCACATGAAGGCAGCATTAAGCCAAACTACAAAATGTGTCTTAATCTATGTATAATCTTTGCATTATACAGTGGCAAGAAAAATTATGTGAACCCTTTGGAATGAGTTGGTTTTCTGCATTAACTGGTCATAAAATGTGATCTCATCTTCATCAAAGTCACAAGTAAAGACAAACACAATGTGATTAAGCTAAAAACACACAAACAATTATAATCTTTCATGTCTTTATTAAACACATCCCATTAAAAATTCACAGTGCTGTGGAAAAAGTAAGTAAACCCTTGGATTTAATAACTGGTTGATCCTGCTTTGGCAGCAATAACCTCAACCAAGCGTTTCCGGTAGCTTTGGACTAGACCTGTTCAGAAGGAATTTTGGACCATTCTTCCTTACAGAAATGCTTCAGCTCAGCTATATTCTTAGGATGTCTGGTGTGAATGGCTCTCTTCAGGTCATTCCACAGCATCTCTATTGGGTTAAAGTCTGGGCTGTGACTGGGCCACTCCAAAAGGTGGATTTTCGTTTTTTTAAGCCATTCTGTTGTGGATTTACTTCAGTGTTTAGGGTCATTGTCCTGCTGCATCACTCAACTTCTGCTGAGCTTCAGCTGGCGCACAGCCACCCTGACATTATCCTGGAGGATCTCTTGATAAACTTGGGAATTCATTTTTCCCTCGATGATGGCAAGCGGTCCAGGCCCCGAAGCAGCAAATCAGCTCCAAATAATGATGCTCCCAACACCATACTTCACCGTCAGGATGATGTTTTGACGTTGGTATGCTGTGCCCTTTTTACACCATACATAGTGCTGCGTGTTCTTCAACAATTCAACCTTAGTTTCATCAATCCACAAAACATTTTCCCAGAAGCGCTGTGGAGTGTCAAGGTGGTCTTTGGCAAACTTTAGATGCGCAGCAATGTTTTTGTTGGAAATCAGCGGCTTCCTTTGTGGACACCATTAATGTTTTCTGTGTAGTAGACTCATGAACAGAGATGTTAACCAGTTCCAGTTATTCTTTCCAAGTCTTTAGCTGTGACTGTAGGGTGCTTTTTTATCTCATTGATCATTCTGCGGTGTGCCCTTTGAGTCATCTTGGCTGGATGGCCACTTATAGGGAGAGTAGCCACAGTACTAAATCATCTCCATTTATAGACAATTTGTCTAACTGTGGACAGATGAATATCTAAGCTCTTCAAGATAACTTTTTAACCCTTTCCAGCTTAATGCAAAAAAAAAAAAAAAAAAATCTTGATCGTAGGTCTTCTGAGATCTCTTTTTTGCGAGGCATGGTTTACGTCAGCAGATGCTTCTTGTGAATAGCAACCTCAAAATGTTTGAGTGCTTTTTATAAGTCAAAGTAGCTCTAACCCACACCTCCAACCTTGTTTCATTAATTGGATGCCAGGTTTGCCAACTCCTGACTCTAATTAGCTTTTGTTGACATCATTAACCTAGGGGTTTGCATATGATTTCCAGCCTAAACTGTAAATGTTTGAATGATGTATTCAGTATGTACTAGAACAATACAAAATTTGTGTGTTATTAGTTAAAAGAGATTGTGTTTGTCCAGTATTGTAACTAAGATGATCAAACCTGAATTTAATGTAAATTTATACATAAATGCAGGTAATTTCGAATGGTTCCCATACTTTTCCTTGCACTGTATAATAAAATATCAAACAAGTGGCATTTATTTTGAAGAAATATAGCACAAACTTTTCATCCAAAACATTTACTTGGACACTTTACCAGTTATTGAAACACGTCCATATTTAATGGGATGAACTGAACCTGTGGTTACTCTACTAGGACACCTGTGTGAACTAAAAATGGCTCATAAAAGTGAAGTTAGTTCTGAGAAGAGCAGTACCATCATTTGTTTGCAGATGCCACTTGGTTTGATGTTAAGGCTAAAATCTAGTATCACACATGCTTTTAGTCAAAGTAAAAAACAAATTATAATAATAATCCCTATAATCACCCTAAACCTTTATAGATGTTCTGGTCTTTCATGTTTGTATTCCTTATGTTGTCGTGGTCTTAAATGTTATCTTCTACTCATTTTATTCCACTCCTGAACTGTGCTGTCTCTACAATATGGATCTCTTTAATAATAAGAGATCCATATTGTTAACTTAAATAATCCCATCTTTGTTCCCTCTATTAACCCTGTTACTGATCAATTTCTCTTTCTGGTTTCTTCATAACACTCTTTAATTATCTTTCTCTTTCTTTACTCCTTCCTTCTATACTACTTTAGCACGCGGGAAAGCCTCGCTTCAAACACCTCGAGTAATGTGGAAAATAGCAGGCGCCAGAATATGGCTTTGAGTCCAGGACATATTGGCACCAAAAGACCCCCTCCACCCTACCAGCCCCCTAGCTTCCGTACCATTCGAGAGCCGCCTGCCAACCGCACGGAGAAACAGGCCTCCATCACCAGCGTGTAGTGGCACAGCCAGGGCAGGAGGGGGCACCACCTGTTAAACTGTACTTCACCAGGACTGTTACAATCTTACAGGCAGGACCTTCCGAGCGAGTTTGAAGACTGTCCCAGCTGTATTTTCCAGTACAGAAATGTTTAAAACATAGTTCATCATAATTCACTGAAAAAAATACTGCTGCAGACAAACAAGTCACTTCAATAGGACGTAATTTAAGGTGATCGGCGATCATATTTGGGGTAAAACCCTTGATCAAATGCATTTGTAGGTGTCCTTTATAGCTTAATGTATCCACTACGGGTCTTATTTGTCTTCTAATCCAAACTGGCTGCATTGCCTCTGCCTATTCATGCATCGCTGTGTCTCATGTTTCAATCTGCACTCTCAGGTCCTTCCGGACTCTACTGACTTACTGGCTTGTGACCATTGCTGGCCTTAACTTGAAGGCCACAATAATCACTATATGTGGCACCGCCCCTGGAAATTTTTCTTTTGAGTGTAAAGATGCTTCAAATGACAGTTATAGTAAATGACGGTTATAGTTATAATGAAATTCAACAAAACATACCACCATTATGGCATTATTTGTTAAAAAAAAAAAAATTCGATTCTACTGGTGCTTTCTCATGGAATGGACAGTCTCACAAAAAAAAAAATTATATTATTTTATTTCTGTTAAAGAGGTGCTCTCAAATACAAAACAAGGCGACATAGAATACATACATTGCTACCTCCACAATTTGTACAGTTGTAGAAGGAGACAAGAGTGATTTCCATCCTCCATCCCAGATCTCTGCTGTATTAGACACACCACTGTCAGCTTGCAAACTGTGAATGTACTGCTAGTGCTTTTCAGACACATCTAGATCATCTAAACTTGGTCAAAGCATTAGTAACCTACTGTTATTCTCATTGTAATAGAGAGGAGATGTGCGTAGAGTTTGGAAACATATAGGACCCATATATGCTGGCTAATTTAAAATGTCCAGCCATATTAAATTATTTGTTTTTATTACTATTATATTTTTTCCAGTTCTTTCAGTGCACAAATCCACTGATTCTTGAGATGTGGGACAAAACGTGCTGTCTTGAAAATAGCAGCATTTTTACTTTGAAATTGATTAGAGATGATCACTACAATTTTGTTAATTAAAATGTACCATTTTATTTTATATGATTAAAATAATGACAATATTACACTTACAAGCCCTAAAACTACCTGTCCTCAGACCATAACTCAATACTTTATATCCCATACAGAAATCTAATATATGGCCATATGAACATATACAATGATGAGCCAAAACATTATGACCACTCACAGGTGAAGCGAATAACGTTGATCATCTCCTAACTCGGGCACATGTCAAGGTCTGGGTAGATTAGATGGTAAGCGAACAATCAGTTCTCGTAGTCAACGTGTTGAATGCAGGACAAATGGGCAGGAGTAAAGACCTGAGCAACTTTGACAAGGGCCAAATTGTTATGGCCAGATGACTGGGTCAGAGCATCTCTGAAACGGCAACGCTTGTGGGGTGCTCCCGGTCAGCAGAGGTGAGTACCTACCAACAGTGGTCGAGGAGGGACAAACCACAAACTGGCGACAGGGTGTCGGGCGCCTAAGTCTCATTGATGCGCAAGTGCAATAAAGGCTATCCCGTCTGGTCCAAAGCGACAGAAGGTCTACTGTGGCATAAGTCACAGAAAATCTTAATGATGGTTACAGGAGGAATGTGTCACAACACACAATGCATCGCACCCTGCTTCATATGGGGCTGCGTAGCCTAAACATCGTTGCAGACCAGGTAAACCCCTTCATTGCAATGGTATTCCTTGATGGCAGTGGCCTCTTTCAGTAGGAGTAGGATAATGCGCCCTGCCACACTGCACACATTGTTCGGGAATGGTTTGAGGAACATGATAAAGAGTTCAAGGTGTTGCCCTGGTCTCCATATTCCCCAGATCTCAATCCGATTGAGCATCTGTTGGATGTGCTGGATCAACAAGTCTGATCCATGGTGGCTCCACCTCGCAACTTACAGGACTTGAAGGATCTGCTGCTAATGTCTTGGTGCCACATACCACAGGACACCTTCAGGGGTCTTGTAGAGTCCATGCCTCAGCGGGTTGGTGCTGTTTTGGCAACACGCGGAGGACCAGCAGCATTAGGCAGGTGGTCATAATGTTTTGCCTCATCAGTGTATGTACAGTGCATCCGGAAAGTATTCACAGCGCTTCACTTTTTCCACATTCTGTTATGTTACAGCCTTATTCCAAAATGGATTAAATTCATTATTTTCCTCAAAATTCTACAAACAATACCCCATAATGACAATGTGAAAGAAGTTTGTTTGAAATCTTTGCAAATGTATTAAAAATAAAAAACGAAAAGAATCACATGTACATAAGTATTCACAGCCTTTGCTGAATACTTTGTTAAAGCACCTTTGGCACCAATTACAGCCTCAAGTCTTTTTGAATATGATGCTACAAGCTTGGCACACCTATTTTTGGGCAGTTTCTCCCATTCTTCTTTGCAGGACCTCTCAAGCTCCATCAGGTTGGATGGGGAGCGTTGGTGCACAGCCATTTTCAGATCTCTCCAGAGATGTTCAATCGGGTTCAAGTCTGGACTCTGGCTGGGCCACTCAAGGACATTCACAGAGTTGTCCTGGAGCCACTCCTTTGTTATCTTGGCTGTGTGCTTAGGGTCGTTGTCCTGTTGGAAAATGAACCTTAGCCCCAGTCTGAGGTCTAGAGCGCTCTGGAGCAGGTTTTCATCAAGGATGTCTCTGTACATTGCTGCATTCATCTTCCCTCAATCCTGACTAGTCTCCCAGTTCCTGCCGCTGAAAAACATCCCCACAGCATGATGCTGCCACCACAATGCTTCACTGTAGGGATGGTATTGGCCAGGTGATGAGTGGTGCCTGGTTTCCTCCAGACATGACGCTTGCCATTCAGGCCAAAGAGTTTAATCTTTGTTTCTCATGGTCTGAGAGTCCTTCAGGTGCCTTTTGGCAAACTCCAGGTGGGCTGTCATGTGCCTTTTACTGAGGAGAGACTTTCGTCTGGCCACTCTACCATACAGGCTTGATTGGTGGAGTGCTGCAGAGATGGTTGTTCTTCTGGAAGTTTCTCCTCTCTCCACAGAGAAATGCTGGAGCTCTGTCAGAGTGACCATCGGGTTCTTGGTCACCTCCCTGACTAAGGCCCTTCTCCCCCGATCGCTCAGTTTGGCCGGGCGGCCAGCTCTAGGAAGAGTCCTGGTGGTTCCAAACTTCTTCCATTTACGGATGATGGAGGCCACTGTGCTCATTGGGACCTTCAATGCTGCAGAAATTTTTCTGTACCCTTCCCCAGATCTGTGCCTCGATACAATCCTGTTTCGGAGGTCTACAGACAATTCCTTGGACTTCATGGCTTGGTTTGTGCTCTGACATGCACTGTTAACTGTGGGACCTTATATAGACAGGTGTGTGCCTTTCCAAATCATGTCCAATCAACTGAATTTACCACAGGTGGACTCCAATCAAGTTGTAGAAACATCTCAAGGATGATCAGTGGAAACAGGATGCACCTGAGCTCAATTTTGAGTGTCATGGCAAAGGCTGTAAATACTTATGTACATGTGATGTTTTTTTTTTTCGTTTTTTTATTTTTAATAAATTTGCAAAGATTTCAAACAAACTTCTTTCACGTTGTCATTATGGGGTATTGTTTGTAGAATTTTGAGGAAAATAATGAATTTAATCCATTTTGGAATAAGGCTGTAACATAACAAAATGTGGAAAAAGTGAAGCGCTGTGAATACTTTCCGGATGCACTGTACAAGTATGTGACTTTATATTAGTAAGAAAACATAAATGAACATATATTTCATATATGTGTTTTGCATATATTGGGAAATTTCAGATTTCTCTATGGGATAGTACAAATATATAAATATAAAATATATGTATATTTGATCATAAGAATATGTAATAATAAGAAACATTATTTTATTTAAAATATATATACATATTTAATAAGGTTTAAAATCTATCCCTACTTTTGAAGGTCCTCTTTCCATATTTTACCTTAAACTTATAGGTTTATATACAATATATCAAAATTAAAAATAAATTATTTGGGATTATTTGATTATTTTCTTCATTTTAAGTAGGTCTTTTTAGTAGCTTGTAACACCAGAAAAACAAAATTGCTTCTGCATTTAATACATTAAAAATATAGTTTATTAACCTTGTCAGATTTTATTCAAATCATGGAGCTGACTGTTTGAAATCATGTATCCTCAATCTTTGTCAAAACGTATAATAAACAGCTACATGCTTTTTATCTGACAGTGTTGACACATATTGTGTGATAGTCAAAATGAAGAAGCAGGAGAAAATGGAAGAAACAGGAGGTTTTCTGAAAACAAATTGAAAACATCTGAAAATGTGATAGATTCATCCAAAATAATTCCTTGGTACATAAAGTTGTTTTATTATTATTATTTTCCAGTTGTGTTGCCTGTTTTGTCCCAGTACTCAAGAATCAGTGATTTTTAAGGTTTTTAATTATCAGTTTTGGGGGGGGAGGGATTCTCTTTCACTTAGAAAACATCTGTCATATTCCATCGCTGAGTAGGAAGGATTATAAAGTGTCACGCTTTTGAATAAATGGATAAACTGCAGCCAGGACTACCTTGTTATACCATTTTTGCACTAATGCCTGTTTTCTGAAGACTGTAAAAAGAAAAAAAAAGAAAAAAAAAAAAAAAGGGGGGGGGGTGGGGGGGGTCATCCGAATGGATGCTCTGTTTATAATGAACATATTTCATACGAAATACTGATAGTCCATGAAATGTCTTCCCTAAACATGATGGATTTCTTATGGTTCTCAATAACATTGTTCCTTATTGTGACATTATGTCATTCTGTAAGAGATGGCAAGCGAAGTATAAAAACCTACAAGGGGGATTTTGTTAAAGTCTATAATATTTAAAAGATTCCCCAGTTGTGTAGTTGTGCTGTTAAATGTTTTAGTGTACTAAATCCCTCCCTTGGGGATTGTGTAACTTTTTAAGGTCAATAAAATAACACAACATGTTTAATGAAACTGTGTCATACCTTTAGAGGTCAATGCCATGTCTTTTGTGTACACTGCTTGAAGAGTTATTGTTCACATTAAGGTTCACCACCACATACAGTATACCCATAGAGAGCACTCAACAAAATGGACCTTGGACATCAAGTATCAAAACTACGAAATAATATCAAATCATTCCTACTACCCAAGTCTTCTGTTCAAGCTGCAAGAAAATGGACAAATTAAGATGTCAGCTTTGGATAGGACGCCAATACAAATCACACTCTTGAATACAACAATTTGTGACACAACAATTCCACACAATGTAACATCCGATAGAGCCATTCATTTTTGTAATAAAGCCCAGGTTTATCTTATATGAATCTTTTTGTATTGTAAACACTAAACCTAACATGATCAAACTAGGTCCTCAAAGGTATTTCATGGTGAAATTATATAGAGAGGTTTCTTATAAAAATGTTTAAAGGTCAATGCTTCTAAATATTGTAATTATTCTATATTTCTAAGGCCACATCCACACTACATGTCAGGATGTGGCTTCTACCATCTGTGTTTTCTGTCTGTCTGTGTCTCCCCCGTTGTCTGTTAGTTGGTCTGTTCCGGTGGCGTGGCAGCTCTCCCCACTGATTACTTCTCACCTGCAAGTCATCATCTCATCACTAGCCTGCTCTATTTATACCCAGAGGTCTCAGTCATTCATCACCAGATTGTTTAGTCTACTTGAGTGGTGCGAATGCTAGGCTAGCTTTGATTTTAGTGTCTTTGTTTTTGTGCTTATGTGTGTTTCCTTATGCTTCAGATCCACCATTCAACCTACCAACCTGTATTCAACCACTTATCTCTTCAGTCATCTTCAGATCCACTCTCCTTTAAGCCTGCCATGCCAAACCATCCAGTTCACCGCTCTTCTCCGCCATTACCTCCTGCCTGCCCAGCCCTCTTCCTCCAGCGGCAGATCAATCACCTGTCTGTTCATCTTCCATCTCATTCCCCAGTTTGTAAATAAATACCATTTTATCATTCTCTGTGTCTGTTCAGCATTTGGGTTCAAACCATTGTTCAGGTATAACACTAATATGCTTTAAGACGCATTCATTTTGCTATGCTTATCAGTGTTGTAGTTGGGACCAGCTCGTTGAATCCAAGCCGAGACCAGAGAGGGTAAAATCTGAGATGACTCAAATACAGTAGGCCTATGCTTAATGAATATTATATGTACTTTTTTTTTTTTTCCTTCTGAGGTAAAGCACAATTTATGATCCCAGTGTTAGATATGTTCTTTGATCATAATCTTGACCAACCATTTAGGAGATTTCAGTCTTTCCCCATTCAAGTAGATAGAGCTGCACTTGTATGCCGCTTGTTTACATTGAAAAATAGCTGCCTGGTCTGCCTGAGAGTGTTCCGCCGAGTGGGCTAACTTGCTAAAAAGACCTCCACCTGTAGGATTTCATCGTGGGGTACACAAAAGAAATTTCAGTTGGGGTGGGGGGTGTTTCTCTCTCCTTTTCTCTCAAATTTGGAATTCCCAATGCGCTCTAGGTCCTCGGAGTAGTGACTCTCCGCAATCTGGGTGGCAGAGGACGAATCTCAGTTGCTTGAGACCCGAGACCATCAATCTGCGCATCTTATCACGTGGCTTGTTGAGCGTGTTACCATGGAGACGTAGCATGTGGAGGCTTCACGGTATTCTCCGCGGCATCCGCGCACAACTCTTCACGTGCCCCACTGAGAGCAAGGAGGTTAACCCATGTGACTCTACCCTCCCTAGTAACCAGGCCAATTTGGTTGCTTAGGAGACCTGGCTGGAGTCACTCGGCACGCCATGACTCCAGGGGTGGTAGTCCGTGTCAATACTCGCTGAGCTACCCAGGCCCCCCTCAAGATGTAACTAACAATTTAAATTCTTTTTAACTTGATAAGATCTTTAATCCTTTGCCAATAAGTACCACTCTTAGCTGGTCAAATTTACACAGCTTGTCAAATCAGAGTTAAACAGTCACAATTCTCCCCAAAAACTGTATCATCAATAACGAACCTTTCACTAATTTACAAATGTAAATTGTATTTTATATACAGGAAATGCTCAATTTACATTAGAATATACTGTATTTACTGTAGCCTGGGTGTGTGGGTCAGGTCTTGCTTGATTGACACACACACACACACATTTGTTTCCATTGATTTCAATTGTTATATTGAGGTAATAATATTGTGTTTAACTTGTGTGTTTTTTGTGTGTGCGTACTGATTGTAGGATGAATTATTGTAAGTGAATATCCACTTCATCCAGCGATTGGTTTGATCTGTTCTTCTATCTCGATACGGTTTTACTGAGTGAGAAACTGTTGCAAATGATTCAGTGAGATTTGTAACCCGTTTGGCCAATTCACTGAAAATAACTGACTCAAAAGAATCGATTCATTAATGAATCGGACATCCCTAGCTCTTATACTAAGCCGACAGAAATATGGGATGCACATCATGACCCCTGATATTGTCTGTCAGAAATGTTTTTCAGATAAGTTGAAGCACTGCTGGTTTATTTTTTTGAAGGGTCTCAGGGAAAAGTCTGATTCCACACTTGTCTGAGTCGAGACAGTCCAAATGCTCCCGAGTCCATGACAAGACCATAAAAATATAGTCTCGACAAGTCAGAGTCTGGTCTTGAGTACTACAATGCTGACGATTATGCCTCTCTTCCATTCTACAACAGCGTTTTGCTCCACCGAGAACAGAGCATTTTCCATAAATGCATTCTTTGAAAAATGATGTTAGGAAACTGAGGTTTCAAACGTATCTGATTAGTGAATAAGTTTGAAACCTCTTTCCAATTTCCTTAAGGCATCGTTTTCCAAAGTATGCTGTTATGGAGAGCATGTTCAAAAGTCTTGGTTCCCTTTCAAGTCGGTCATTTCAATACTGCGTTGCTGATGCTATGGGGTTATCTCCGCAGGTGTAATCAATCTCTGAAACTCTAGAATCTCCCAGATAGCGCTTTGTGCTCTGACTCCCCGCGCGTATCATCGGCGTAGCACTGTGTGTCACAGTATATATCTCCTCAGAATTTCTCCTTCAGGGTACCGTTATCTCTCCCTTGTACTCTGCACTACTACTGAATTTTTCTCTACTGAATCACCAGCAAGATATGCACCTTCAAAGCGGGTGGATCGGAGTTTACATCTACTCCCTGTGGTGCTCCGGCTGTAGCCTACAATCCTACATTTGACGTAGAACATCAGACATGAGGAATATTCTCCTGTGGGAAAGTGGACGGAACAAATATCTTCGCTGCTTTCTTTGCCTCACAGCAATCAGATGATTCTACAGCCCATAGGACTCAATGGAATGTATCCTTTCAATTATTGGAGTTTTCTGTAGCGTGTAACAAGCGCTACAGCATGTTTGCATTTGTGTGTATTTGTATACTGTTCACAAGCATAAAAGAGCCGTTTGCTTGAAGTTTTTATAAAGATGGCATTTCGCAAATGTTTCCACAAGCACATGAAAACAAGCACATTTCTCCTGTCTGGTAGGCATGAGCGCTGTTTTACGTAAAGTGTTGCTCGTTGAGGCTGATTGTATTCATTGTGAATGCATGAATCCAGGGGCGGACTTTTCGCGGTGGGCCGTCCGCGAAACGGGGCCGAATGGGCCGCGATAAGCTGAATCGGGCCACCGTGTTATGCAGAACGGGCCACAAAACTGCGCTGCGATATGCCAAAGGAGGCAGCAATATGCAGAAAAGGACAGCGACACCCCCCACACACACATGCCCCCCCTCCACTCAACAACAATTACCTTTGCGAAAACATATTTTCAGTGTCGCTTTAACACGAAACAGGAAACTCATGAATATTCATGTAAGCTCCGTCCAGTGCAACCGAAAATCTCAGAAACCGAAAATTTCAGAACACCGGCTCTGCCATTCATGCCTCCCCCCTCCACATCAGGTGTCTTTGCCCTTTCAGCAAGCGGCCTCTGAGATGATGATGCTTTAAGTTTTCTTGTTTAAGCCTTAAAAATAAATCATGGTGCGCCTCCGAGTTTCGCCGCCGGTGCCTTTCTTTCCAGAGCTGCACGAACCGCTTATTATGACTTGATTTTCTCCCTATTCAGTGAGAGCTCAGGTCTCTGGCGCTGGCACTTTGCCATGATTATTAAGCAGGTTGGCAACATGCCAGGAGACCGTCTATGTCGCAACACATAGATTTTATGTGCCTACGGATAACTTCCCAATTTGGATGTTGAAACTCGCAAAGTTTCTCTTCAAAATCATTACTCCGAAGCAAATTCTGTCTCATATTCACCCTATAGACTGGTTTGTGTCAGTCAACCTGAAAGACACTTACTTTCTTGTGCACATAGCCCCTCATCACAAACCATTCTTGAGATTCGCCTTCGAGGGGAAATTCGCCTTTGAGCAGCGTTTGCGTTATTAATTACTTCAATAACTTTTTGTATTAATCAATTACTTCAATAACCTCTAACACAGTCAGAGGAACAAGCTTGCAAACACAGAGACCTGTTGCATGCACATTGGGAGCGTTTGGGACTCAAAGTCAACTGGTCGAAGAGAGTGTTAATGCCCAACCTCCAGATTTTATTCCTTGGCATGAATTTCGACTCTGTGTCTGTGCTGGTGCACCTGACAGAAGAACGCATTCATTCCATTCACCGGTGTTTAATCATGTTCAAGCTATTCAAAAAAATTATTTCTGCTTTTTCAACGGTCTCTGGGCCTCATGGCCTCCGCAGCTTCGGTCACTCCGCTGGGACTACTGCCAATGAGACCCTTTCAGTGCTGGCCCAGATCGAAGGCACCCCATCATTCATGGCGTCACAGTCACTTACGTCTTGTGGTATCATGCCGCTGTCTAGTCGCATTGACCATTTGGAAAATTCCCACATTCTACCAGATGGGTGTGGCACTCTGTCAAGTATCCAGACACAAAGTGGTCACGATGGATGCTTCGAACATGGGCTGAGGAGCCCTGTGTGACGGTCTCCCATCCTTTGGCACCTGGACAGGTGCTCAAACAATCTGGCACATACATTTTCTGGAACTACTCGCTGTATTTCTAACATTAATGGCTTTCCGGCCAGCTGTCCAGGGTTTTTCCATGTTCTGATCAGAACCAACAACACGGCGGTTGTGGGTTACATAAATCACCAAGTGGGTGTTCTATCATGCCCTTTGATGAACTTGGCTCATCAGCTTCTCTGGTGTGAGAAACATCTCCTATCGATACGTGCAATGCACGTTCCGGATCACCTGAATTTGATTTGCTCTCGCAACA
Organism: Myxocyprinus asiaticus; assembly: GCF_019703515.2. NCBI lineage: Eukaryota > Metazoa > Chordata > Actinopteri > Cypriniformes > Catostomidae > Myxocyprinus > Myxocyprinus asiaticus. Next base: position 38,555,003 of record NC_059365.1, on the reverse strand, counting down.
AGGCGCTATACAAGGATAATCAGTTTGGGGAATCAGAAATAGATCTATCTGCATCCCTGAAGACAAAGCACTGTCACCCTATGGTATTTCCTAACTCATGCTCCACTACACCTGGATGCTCTAGCTGTTACGTCCTCGCCTTCAACAAAAGGTCTAAGGGAGAGGCTCGGGGAGGAGTAACAGAGGTAATTGCTTTGTGAGCAGGGGACGCCTGTCCCCTGACCCAGTACCACAAATTACAAAGTTAAAATTTTAGTTGGTTTATTTACAGATGTACAATATAATGAAAAACAACAACTCGAAATGGAAGCAATAAACTTCAGGAGGGGTAAAGGCCAAAACAACAAACATAAAGTCTTCTACCTAGTCCAGGAGTAAGATCTTAACTAAACTATAGAAAGAAAAGAAATCAACAACAGAGATGTACACTAACTCCCTGATTGGTCCAAAAAACAGGAGAAACCATTGGAAAAGTAAACAAAAGTGGCACCCACCTCCCTACAGCTTCCGTAGAATACTTTAACATAAAACGAACAGTGCACGTTCTAGCTTCACTAACAGCAAGAACTTAGGAGTAGAGGCAGAAGTGCACAAAATGCACGAAAGCTACAACAAAGCCACACTACAGCATAACAGTATAGATCAATACGCTATGGGGCAGGAGAGCGACAGCGAGAAAGACAAAGGCTCTGGAAGTCAAGCTTCAAATTCTTTGTCCTCCAGCTCTTTTAAGCAGGTAGCCATACAATGGAAATGGGGTCCAGCTGGTGACAATCAGCTACCTGTCGAGCAGAGTAGGATGAGCCACAGAGGGAACAGAAAAGAACACATGCACAAAGACACCACAAAGAAACTCAAATAAAAACATCTAGGTGCAACACCATATGAAAATAAAGATAGCAACACTAATAACAAATAATATGTCCCCAGGGACGTAACACTAGCCCACAAATGGCTAGCAGAGCACAAGTATGCATTCCCTCCCGTCCACTTACAGTGCATCCGGAAAGTATTCACAGCGCTTCACTTTTTCCACATTTTGTTATGTTACAGCCTTATTCCAAAATGGATTAAATTCATTATTTTCCTCAAAATTCTACAAACAATACCCCATAATGACAACGTGAAAGAAGTTTGTTTGAAATCTTTGCAAATTTATTAAAAATTAAAAAACGAAAAAAAATCACATGTACATAAGTATTCACAGCCTTTGCTCAATACTTTGTTAAAGCACCTTTGGCAGCAATTACAGCCTCAAGTCTTTTTGAGTATGACGTTACAAGCTTGGCACACCTATTTTTGGGCAGTTTCTCCCATTCTTCTTTGCAGGACCTCTCAAGCTCCATCAGGTTGGATGGGGAGCGTTGGTGCACAGCCATTTTCAGATCTCTCCAGAGATGTTCAATCGGGTTCAAGTCTGGGCTCTGGTTGGGCCACTCAAGGACATTCACTGAGTTGTCCCGTAGCCACTCCTTTGTTATCTTGGCTGTGTGCTTAGGGTCGTTGTCCTGTTGGAAGATGAACCTTCACCCCAGTCTGAGGTCCAGAGCGCTCTGGAGCATGTTTTCATCAAGGACGTCTCTGTACATTGCTGCATTCATCTTTCCCTCGATCCTGACTAGTCTCCCAGTTCCTGCTGCTGAAAAACATCCCCACAGCATGATGCTGCCACCACCATGCTTCACTGTAGGGATGGTATTGGCCAGGTGATGAGCAGTGCCTGGTTTCCTCCAGACATGACGCTTGCCATTCAGGCCAAAGAGTTCAATCTTGTTTCATCAGACCAGATAATTTTGTTTCTCATGGTCTGAGAGTCCTTCAGGTGCCTTTTGGCAAACTCCAGGTGGGCTGTCATGTGCCTTTTACTGAGGAGTGGCTTCCGTCTGGCCACTCTACCATACAGGCCTTATTGGTGGAGTGCTGCAGAGATGGTTGTTCTTCTGGAAGGTTCTCCTCTCTCCACAGAGAAACGCTGGAGCTCTGTCAGAGTGACCATCGGGTTCTTGGTCACCTCCCTGACTAAGGCCCTTCTCCCCCGATCGCTCAGTTTGGCAGGGCGGCCAGCTCTAGAAAGAGCCTGGTGGTTCCAAACTTCTTCCATTTACGGATGATGGAGGCCACTGTGCTCATTGGGACCTTCAATGCTGCAGAAATTTTTCTGTACCCTTCCCCAGATCTGTGCCTCAATACAATCCTGTCTCAGAGGTCTACAGACAAGTCCTTGGACTTCATGGCTTGGTTTGTGCTCTGACATGCGCTGTTAACTGTAGGACCTTATATAGACAGGTGTGTGCCTTTCCAAATCATGTCCAATCAACTGAATTTACCACAGGTGGACTCCAATCAAGTTGTAGAAACACCTCAAGGATGATCAGTGGAAACAGGATGCACCTGAGCTCAATTTTGAGTGTCATGGCAAAGACTGTGAATACTTATGTACATGTGATTTTTTTTTTATAAATTTGCAAAGATTTCAAACAAACTTCTTTCACGTTGTCATTATGGCGTATTTTCCTCAAAATTCTACAAACAATAATGAATTGAATCCATTTTGGAATAAGGCTGTAACATAACAAAATGTGGAAAAAGTGAAGCGCTGTGAATACTTTCCGGATGCACTGTACTTCTCCAAGTATTGTACAAAATCCGGGAGAATAAGGAAACTGTACTGCTATTTGTGCCAGAATGGTTTCCACAGTTAATAGAGATCTTCAATGCCCCTCCGTGGAGGATTACACTGAGCAGGGATCTGCTCACGCAGGCGGGGGCACGATTTGGTATCCACAATTGGAATTGGCTCCTGAACGATGCCCGTTTGGCACAGAAGGGCTCTCACAACCAGTGCTCGGCACCATATTATAGGCTAGGGCCCCTTCGATGAGACGATAAGACACCTTGAAATGGCGGATGTTTGCTGATTGGTGTTCCTCTCGAGGCGAGGTACCTGTACATGTCATGATCCTGCCACTTTGGTCTCATTTCATTTTGTTGTGGCAGGATTGTGACAGTCTCCTCTGCCCATCTGTCAGGTTCCCATGTGTTGTGAGTGCACATGGCTGTGTTTGATTCTTCATCACCATGTGCACTTGTGTCTGTTTGGTCTTGTATGTTTGCACATGGCCTTGTGTTTGTCTTGCCATGTGCCTTGTTCTATTTTGTCTTGTTTTTCAGTTTCTCTCCCTTTGTGAGTTTTTGTTTCTGTTTTTGAAGTCTGATCATTTTTGCTTTATCTAGTTTAGTTTTGTTCTTGTTTTTTGTTTTCTCCATTTGTGAGTTTTTTTGTTTGCTGTTTTGTTTTGTATTTTCAATAAAGCTCATTTTGCCTTCTGCATCTTTGGGTCCTCCCTCAAATTCCTTGACAGTACAATGTGCTGTTCAGCCCATACTTCACTTTCTGCAAGAGCGCTTCTACGCGGGTCTTACCCCATCTACACTTAAAAGTGTGTGTCGCTGTCATAGCAACTGCACACGTCCCACTATGTGGTCTGTCAGTTGGCAGACATCCTTTGATTGTGAAGTTATTATGTGGCATAAGACAGTTGAGACCGTCTCTCTACATTACTGATCAGGTTTGGGACTTAGCGCTTGTGTTAAAAGCACTCATGGCACTGCCGTTCGAACCATTGGATACAGTGAGTTTACACATACTCTCATTAAAGACTGTGCTGCTTCTCGCTTTGTCTTCAGTTAAAGGTGTCGTGGACCTTCAAGCAGTATTGGTTGATGACTCCTGTTTAGAGTTTGGACCAGGCTCGTCAAAAGCCATTCTCAAACCCAGAAAAGGCTACTTGCCAAACATTTTGACCACTCCCTTCAGAGCACAAGTTATTACCCTTCAGGCTTTCTCTCCTCCTCCGCTTGATTCAGATGAATCAAGATGCACAGAGGCTGCATACACTTGTAAGGGCGTTACGTGCATATGCTGATCATACAAAGCAAATGAGGCTGTCAAATCAGTTCTGGTTCCAAACAAAGGCTTTCACATTGGATCGTAGATGCCATTGCACCCTCATATAGAGGTGCCCTAGTGGATTTAAAACTCACTCTACTAGAGGCATGGCCTCTTCATGGGCATTATCTAATGGTGTTTGCCTTGAAGACATCTGCCTAGCTCCAGGTTGGGCTTCCCCCAGCACATTCATGCAGTTTTACAACCTGGATGTCACCTCTCTCTCTTCCCAAGTTCTTACTGTGAAGGAGAGCTAGACTGTGTATTCTGTTGGTTACTACCACCTTATTTATACATGCTCATTCCATGAGCCGCAGTCAGCCGTCACCCTATATGAACTTTCACTACCCATTCGGTTAGTGCCTTCATAATACATATTCACGTCAGTGATTTAAATCATCCTGCAATGCTACGCTACCTGAATCAGTTAGCGTCATCGCCATGTATATCCAACTTTTCATCATTTTACTTCTCCCTTATGATACGAAGAGGAGATTCTGTGGGTGTCTTTAACTACCCTACTGGCTAGTAGGCATCATTGCGCGTGCGAATCAGTAGCATGGCGTGATGGTATACATTCGCCATAGCGTCAGAGACACAGCATTAAAATGTTTTAGTGTGGATGTGGCTTGAATGTGGTTCATTTGTTCTATAGCTTTATAAAGTTTATGGTCGAAAGAAACAACATACTGTTTGAATAATTTGGTTGCTTCTACAAAGCATAAAACCATCATTAAACATGTCAATCAGTCTTTGTCAGACAATAAAGCGGTGCGTTGAAACCAGGACATAGCAAAAGGACATAAAGGGTTGTTAATTGAGAAACTAGGTCAACAACTTTTTTAATATTTGATAGATAATGTTATTAGAAGTTATTACACATGTTTACCAAGAAAACCAGCATTTTTATTTAAAAACAAGAACATAATTTCTATGAATATCAGTTCAACTTCTAACTCTGGCAGCTTAGTATTGTGTAAAGATATCCACACCTAAGGGTGTCAAAAGAATCAGAAACCTCACCGGTTAACTGTAGTTCACTGAACACCAAACACATCTTGCTTAATTTCCTTTTGCTGTTCGTTTCACCCTGAGCATTTTGTGCAGTGTAAAGTGACTCAAATGCAAAATATGACATAAAACAATGATAACACAAGCATGACTTTAGAGACGATTTGGAGTTTATTTAGCAGATTTGTTAGAATGACAATTACAAAGCTTTTAGCAATATAGCTTTAATAATCAACTGTAATAATACAACTGGTTTGAATAATACAGCACAGCAACTAAAAGATTCGTCTTTTTCAGCACAAAACAAACCTGAAGCTTTGCAACCCTAGGCATCTTCCATTTTGTATTTGGAAGGAGCATCTTCAGCTTTTTCCATGCAGCAAAATGTAATGTTCAAAAATTAGGAGTAAAGATAACATGGTAACGGAATGATCACAGTATACTGTGAAAATTAGCCATAATGTGCAAAATCTGGTTTCCAGGACCAGTCACTCAATAATACTCAGTTAAATGAACTCAGTTAAAATATAAAGTTTAAAATCAGTAATCACAAATCTATTCGGCAGGGTTAAAAGTAAGCAGGACTCAAACTCAGTGCAGTTTTTTGGAATTAAATAAAGAATTAAATATTAAAACATCGAATAATAAATCTAATCAGAGTAAAACAAAGTAATTAAAGGGATAGTTCACCCAAAAATTAAAATTCTGTATGACTTTCTGCAGTGGAACACAAAAGATGTCAGTCACCATTCACTTTCATTGCATCTTTTTACATACAATTAATGTGAATAGTGATCAATAAGCCATCATTCTGCCTAACATATCCTTTTTGTGTTCCAGTCAGTTAGGAAGTTTGGAACAACACAAGGGTGAGTAAATGACAGAGTTTTTTTTTTTTTTTGGGTGAACTATCCCTTTAACCAAATGAACTCATCTAAAATCACAATAACATATTTGTTGTAGGTAAATGTGTTGTTTGTAGTAGTAAGTTGGTAAAATGAGTGTGCTGTAATCTTGTCCCTCTTTGCTAACATCACTGCACATGTGGTTTCTGAGATAAGGTACATACTGCTTCTCCTATGCCTTTCATACCTTCAAACATTACCCAATAAAAGAAAACCTAAATTCAGCAATACTAAATATAATGGATGTTTACAGCATGTTTGCATGTATGTAACAGAGAGAACTGATAACTAAAGTGCCATGACATCAAGAAGAATACTACACATATCTGAGCTATTGAGAACTTTGAGCTTATGTGAATGAAATATGAGTAAAATATGTGTGTTACATAACACTATTTTATGTGTGGCATATCAGATCACATGCTAACTGAACCAAAGTTACCTCTGTACAGAATCACATGTTCATGACTGGGCTTTTGAGATGTTTTTGTACCCAAGCTGTGTATGTATGCGCTTGTGTACACGTGTGTGTGTGTTTGTCTAAATCACAATTGCAGATGAGCACATCTTGTTGATTCCACACAGTCTGGATCCTCTGTATAAGTAATAGTAACCCTACAAGAAATGGACAAGAAAAATTGTGCAGTGATTAGACATTCCACTGACTATGCAAAAGACTATGCATATTCTCATGCACTAACGTTATTATTTTATTTGTTTTTTTGCATTTTCTAATTTTAAGGGAAATCTGCAAAATTAGGGATCTTGTACAGATTTTAAAATCAAACTTAAGACTTCAAGACCGTTTTTAGACTTGAACAAATAATATTAGCATTGTATGTCCACACCAGATCATATTAAAATTGTTTAATGCATCAATACATCAACACATATGAATGAGTTTGCTGATACGATAATGTGTTGGAAGAAAGGCGATAACTGATAAATTGGCCGAGAGTTTTTAAAATGTATATATTGAATGTGTTAAAAATTCTCTTACAAATTTTCTTACTGTGATGGGCACAGATACAGAGGCAACAAGAAACCACATTTCCAATAATAACCAGGGGGATTCGGTGCATAACGCAGGACTTTTAACTATAAACAAGCTGAAAATACACTGGGGGCTCTTATTTTGAAATGTCTGTACTCCCAGTTGTTCACACAATCTGATAAGGGAAATAAAATATGCACTCTTAGAATCATCTACAACTTATTGCTATATACATGCTGTAAAATAAACATTGTCATAAAACAAAAATAAGCAGTAATTAACTAATTTTGAACTGCTCTGAAACTGCTGGAAACACTGTATCATGAGCTCCCTGCGTGCTTGGAGAATGTGCAGTCTTCACTTTGAAGCATGGAGCACATACAGACTATAGATTTAATTAAATCACAGCCTTCTGCAGTTTAACAATTACATTTGGTCATATCGCGATTCCTGTTTTTCTGTCCCTAAATTTAAGACCTCTTTAAATGATAATTAAGACTTTTGTTATACCGTTATACCTTAATATTTAAGACTTTTTATGGCCTTACATTTTTAAAACTGAATTTAAGACATTTTAAGACTTTGTAAGGACCCGCAGGAACCCTGAAAATAAACGCAACCAGAACTGCAATTATTCACTAGAATTGCATTTCACTGCATCCCAACTGAGCATGTGACAAATCAACTTTGAACCTTTTTTTATTCCACTAATTACAAATGGCTTGACAATATTTTTCTAACGATCAAAACCTTTTAAAAATGCAAACCAGGATGGAAGTCCACACAGACCATGCATTATTTTTTAATATAGTTATTTTAGGGATGGGCATTTAAAGTAATATTGTAGTCAAGTACTCTACACATAAGAAAACAAGTAACCGATTACTTGACATTTAGAAATTAAGTTCAACCTTGAACCTTTGGACCTATTTTCCCTATTTAAAAATGAGTACTATGCATGAACAACAACATCTAGATTCAAAAATGACAAAAAAAAAAAAAACATCTGCACTCAAACATAGAAACAAACATTCTTCTGAAATGATCAATCACTTTTAATAATAACAGAATTTAGTTTTTTTGGTGAACTATTCCTTTAACAATGTCATGCATCGAGTTGTAACGGCAATATTTAGGTGAGAGAAGCAGTTTTAATCGCTGCCTGTGGAAGTCTAAGGCACATGTGATTTTACTAGTTGAATATTTTAAGCTGAACGAGTACTTGATTAATCAATTACTTGTGCAAAGTCCCTTTGCGATCATCTTGGGAACACTCCCAGACAGCTATTTTCTATGAAAACAAGCGGCATAAAAGTACAGCTCCTATCTACTTGAATGGGGAATGACCGAAATCTCCAAAACGGTTGGTCAAGATTATGATCAAAGAACATCTTTAAAATAAGCAGTAAAATCTGACAATGGTATTATAAATTGTGCTTCTCAGATCACACTAAAAAACGCTATTTTTCAGGCTGGTCCAGCTAATGCGCATGCTTGTTCTTGAGTTGACTGACAGGCGATGTTTGTATCTAAAAGGTGATTGGCTCTTTTACCTGTAAGGCAGGACTTCCTTTTCTACATCCGCCGTATTGAGCATTCCAATTTCTCTCATTTATTTTGATACAAGTGCACCATCTCATGCATGCTAAACACTCTCTTTTATGGTGCATGGCATGTGTGGGCTTCTATAATCAATTGACTGAGATACAAATTGAAGTTATTGTATTTCCAAATGTGAAATTACAAACTGTTCAGGTGAGTTTTTTTACCTGCTCCCCATAGTCCTCTCCCCAGCTGTTCTTGATGGCCCAGAATGGAATGCCATTGCCTGCACAAAGAAGTGCAAAAATATACTCTATCAAAATGTTTTGACAGCACTCGAAGCACCACAGGGCTCTTTCGATTGAGAAAACTCTGATGAAATTCTGTTGAGTTTTGTGTTTCAAAACAGGATTTTGTCAGAGAAAAGTGTGGTTTGGTCAGGTTACACCAGTTTTACTAGTACTATGTAAATGAATATACACTGTATGTTTTTAATCTAAAAAGTTTGGCATGTATGTGTTTTAAAGATGGTAATTAAGATATCCACAAGTCTATCGGAGGTGTTCTTAAACTATGCAAATTGCATAGTTTATATGACATGACTTGAGCTGCAGCCGTTAAAGCCCTGTGGTTCTGATCTGTATCAGGACTAATATCAAATCAATCAAACTCACGTTCTCCGTATCCCACAAGCAGCACAGCGTGGTCAATCATCCAGGGGTTGCAGAAGATCTTTAGAGGGTGGGACACTCCCTTTCTGTAGAACTAAAGAAATAATGAAAACAAAAAACTTCACGTAATCAATTCAAGTAAAAACAGTATTTCTTCAGTGTGTGAAGTAGCAGACATAGTGTATATGTAGGCCTGTCGTGAATATTACATGATCATTGTTGTGCACTTCAAATTCCAATCACAATTTACAGTCCAAACAAGGGAATTTTAAATGAATATAGAAATGCTATGAACGGTGTGGACAAAATGCCATTTCGTGAAAATATAAGCAAGGATTTTGATAGTAAACGCAAACAATCAAGTTCCACTTTAATTTAAAGTTCGCATAATAGCAAATATTCTTGGTTGTTGCTGGTTCATATACGCAGTATTTATGACATCAATCAAGTGAAATCAAAAGTAGCAAAATCAATTGCACTTTTGCGTAAAGTCAAAAATTAGTTAAATGAAAATGCAATGTATACTTTGTATTGTTCCATTATTCTTCCTTATATTACATTTTGTGTTGCAGTTTGGGGTAACGCTTATAAAATGTTTACTTATCCAATTTTTATGCTTAAAGGGGTCATGACATGAGGAATCAAATTTTCCTTGATCTTTTGACTTATAAGATGTCATTGTACTATAAAAATATACTGTAAGTTTCAGAACTCAAAACTTCCTCCTTTATAGAAAAAGAGCATTCATTTAAACCAAGCTGCAAAAGCAGCTCGTTTGGAATTCATGGAACTTGACATCACAAGGACCAAATACATCTGCATATGCAATGCCTATTTTTCGTCATTGCACCCTTGGCCCCACCCAATGGTGCTCAGTCACTCAGTCACACAAGTGAAGAGCAGAGAGATGGGCCTGTCATGGGAGATTCATCCAAAGTGGACTTACACAGGACACCTTCATGTGCCTATCTGGATTTAAATGTTTTTCTGCTTGATACATATCTTGATACATAAAAGCGCTCTGTCGGGGGCCTGGGTAGCTCAGTGGTAAAATACGCTGGCTACCACCCCTGGAGTTCGCTAGCTCGCTAGTTCCCAGGGCGTGCTGAGTGACTCCAGCCAGGTCTCCTAAGCAACCAAATTGGCCCGGTTGCTAGGGAGGGAAGAGTCACATGGGGTAAACTCCTCGTGGTCACTATAATGTGGTTCGTTCTCGGTGGGGCGCATGGTGAGTTAAGCGTGGATGGCGTGAAGCCTCCACACGCGCTATGTCTCCGTGGCAACGCGCTCAAAAAGCCACGTGATAAGATGCATAGGTTGATGGTCTCAGACGTGGAGGCAACTGGGATTTGTCCTCTGCCACCCGGACTGAGGTGAATCACTACGTGACCACAAGGACTTAAAAGCACATTGGGAATTGGGCATTCCAAATTGGGAGAAAAAGTAAAAAAAAAAAAAAAGTGCTGTCATGGATGCGTTCTTTCAACCACATGTGCTATTTTTAGTTGTTGGTGTATGAAAACATGAAGGAATGATACTGGAAACTGGATGTGAATGTGTCTTCAGTGTATTTTAGAGTGGATTGTATGTTCGGCTCATATCATACCAGTCATAATACGATTCAAGCTTTGCAAAGGAACTGTTGTTGATTTATGGAGCAGGTAAAAACACATGGACACGATTGCAAAACTGTGAGTATAGTTTCATTCATGAATATTTCAAATGTCATGACTGTGTGATAGGTTATGGTGCTGACTTCCTGTTTACACCGGGCGCGTCTGTTGGTGCGATGCAACAGCTTGAGGCTGTCTACACCGCGCGCATCGACCTGAACATTCTAAACCATTTATTTGTGTTGTTGGCGTAGTAGTGCCAGCGCAAGCAGCACAAAATGGAACGGGACATCTGTTTACTGCTGGCGCGACGCGCCACAACGGATGTTTCCATGGTAGACAGCATCATTGATTTTAATGGGTTCTATTGCTTTTGACGATACGTGACTCTCACGTCCGGTGTAGACAGGGTGTGAGTGTTAACTGTTGTGCTTGAGATGAACAGTTTAATATATTAAGATGCAATATGTTGGATGTGAGTTGTGTAAACTCTGACATTTAGTTTTATAATGTTTTGGTGCCTATTCATTTTCTTCCGACTGAGTTTAATTTGAGGGGCTGCACGATGTTAGCCAATAAGAAAAGTGGGCATTTACTTTAGAGTTTAAAGGAGGTGCTTAGGCCAAAACCGAGCGTTTCGGACAGAGGGCCAGAGACAGGGTGGAAAATGATCATATATTACTAAATTATGATGTTTTAATGCAAAAAAAAAAAAAACTTACTAATATTATCATTGGTCCTCAGGGAAGATAATAAAACAATAAAAAAAGAGCATTTCATGACCCCTTAAAAAAAAAAGCTATAAGAATTATTAGTAGAATTAATTACAGTAAACCATCAAATCATCTATTTGTAAAACTACAAATATTGAAATTTAAAGATCGGTTGTATTTCAGTATTGTTCAAATTATGTACAAACCATACAAGATTTGTTACTGAAAAATTTACAAAATATGTTAGTCATGAGATACAGTTATTATAATTTGCAAAGAAAATGTATATTTAAGAAAAGTAGAGTTTGGATTGAGTTGAAAAATAGATGCATTACAATAAAAGGAGTGGAATTATGGAACAAGCTTAAAAATTAATTAAAACTTCATAACAAAAAATTAATACATTTAAGAGAATGTTTAAAATTGAGGTGTTTAAAAAATACGAAAGCATGGGTTGATAGGATCATTGTATTGTGTATATACAGTATGTGCTGTATATATGTTTGTATAAATGTGTCATGTATATAGAAATTAAGCAGTAAAAGCGAACAGTACATTTTGTTAAGTTTGATTCAAGTACTTTATTTGTTAGGGTGAAGTTAAATTTACAAATGTTATATAGCCACGTCACAATTTTTTTTTTCTTATGAGTTGTTAATAGGGCAGCAAATGGAAATATCTGATGAGAGAATATGAGATTAGAGAGGTAAAAATGGTAGGCATAATAAGCTTTGGCTTCAGCATATTTTTTTATGTTGGGTGGATTGAACTGTCATGAATTGTATAAATGCTGAAATAAATAAATAAATGACATGCAGTGACATGGACGAGGGAATTTAATGGGACAGCCTTAAAATAACATGTGAACGTTTTTAAAGCCTTACAGCAAATCAAATATCCCTATTTTATTATAATATTCTAGGTTAAATATGAATTCATGACTATTAAGCACACACCTTGTTAACATGATTTTAGTGTAATAAAATCACTTACTAACCTTATCTGTGTAAAGTTTTAGGATTACGGTTTTGTTGTCATGATAACAAAGTTGTAATATTGGATAAAACATTACACATATAAAGTTAAAAGTAACAGATAACGTTACATACACCTATGAACATTTTATGACAATTAATCGACAATCACAATTATCTGTATAACAATTAATCGTTAGCCAAATTTATATATGATAGGTTTTCATTGGGACGGTCGCCTAAAACCAATCCAAAGGACCATTAGCTGGAGTGCAAGCTCAACAACAATCATGGAATGGTCCTATATTTAAATGTAGCATATTTCAAAGCATATTCTGGATGCTAACAGTATATTTCTTCAATAAAAAAAGAAGCCATATTGTACCTGCATGGCAAAAGCATTGAGGGCAGCAGACACCGGGCCATTCTCAGCCAACCAAGCAGCAATCTCTGGATACAGGGCACAGAAACAATCAAGACATTTGACATTATCAGAGAGAATGGTTACAAACATTTTCCCTCTAAAACCCAGGATGAGCTGGAATTATCAATTATATATGAAAATCTTTTTCATCTTCTGCTTTAAATTCTCTAGTAGTGCAGGTAACACACTTATTGCCATCATCAATGTTATCTTTAGGTACTTTTAATTTAATATTAATTATGGAGTTTATTGACACAATTTGGCTCTTTTATTTTCAGTTCTTTCACTCACGGTTCTCATCGTTGGGCAGTTCAACAGAGCCGTTGATGTAAGCGACCACCTTCCCAGTCGAGAACTCACAGCTCTGCTTGTGTCCTGTGTAGCTGTAATCCGTTTCAGTCTCAAGACCGCCTTTATGGGTGATAGAAAAATTATTATAAAGTATTTGTGCCCAGTTGCAAGAAAACGCTTAAGTTAAGAAAGCCGTAGTTACAATTAGGGTTGTCAATCGATTAAATGTTTTAATTAAATATCATTCTATGCCAATTAATAAATCACAAATATCAATATTTGCAGAGAAAGGCCCCCAAATAAAAATGATGTAATATATAATGATTACATAATTATAAATACTTATATTTAAATAAATGTAGATATAATATATATATAATAATTCAGATCATTGCATTATTGTGGCAGACATGCAAAGCTTTGATTAGAAAATACAAAAAGTGGCTTTAGAAGGCAATATATTATTTTCGTATCATTGAACACAAGCCTATCATTGGCCTACAGTCCACAGAAAATCCATTTTGCAATTGAATTCCATCAATCAGTCTGAACTAGACTTATTACAAGGGCTTTTCTAAGGATGCGTCTATATACACATTCAGATGAATGCTTTTGGAGCGTCTCACTTTGGTTGCGTTGTGTCATAAACAGCATTTTTAGGACGCTGTCAATTTAAACAGTTTGAAACTGAGAAAAACACGTCTCGAGACTCCATTTGGAGTTGCGGTCCATCCAGTTGTTTAAACACATGAACGCGTCCTCTTCTTGAGCTGTCTGCTGCTTAGAGTGTAGTTTGTTGTCTGTACAGCTACGTGCTACCTGTACAGCTGGAGTTGCACTTACTGCCCCCTAGTCTCAGCCTCAGACCACCCACAGTCCATTCTCTAACCATTTAATGCACATAGCACACAAAATTGGAAAACGCTTTCTCGAACCACTCAGCGAAAATCTTATTGGCTGGTTTGATGGAACTTCTGCGAGTAAATGCACACAGGACTTTCATCGGTCCGCCTGGAAACAGTATTGTGTTCATAAGTTATTCAGAGTTTCATTTGAGGCATATAGCAGAAAGTAAATTGGATATCCATAAGCATAACTGCATATTTTGCTTTGTTTACTGTGAAATAATCTGCATCCACGTTTCCACTGTCGGGCCAAATGAGTGTGTGCTAGTGCGTGCCAGGGCAAGTTGTGTTCCCACTGTCACTTCCAGGGCTTTATCATGCCTCCTCTGTGCTTTCTCAGGGTCAACAGCCAAAGGGCTTTGGCCCGAACTTGCCAGGTTGTGTATCCAGCGCACAGCGGTACAAGTTCAGGAAAAATTAAAAAGAATTCAGGCACAGTACAAATCTGTTAAAATGCACAAAGTGGTGCCCAAAGAAAGAACTTTCCATTCTTCGAGATCATGGACAGTGTGCTGGGACATCATCCCACTGTTAGTGGAGAGAACACTCTGGACACCATAGCAGATACAGTCAGTGAGTTGTCAACGCTAACTTATCTTGCTAGCTAGCTAATGTTTACAAACGATATAAACTCAATATTCTATATAACTAGATAACATGATACCTCAGCTTGAGCTTCCCTCTTGCTTTTGAAATAGGCAGGATGTGTGACGTTGGCACCAGGGCAGCTTATTAAGGGTGGTATTTAGGGCAACGCTGCGGGGCTATTGGCCTGATGGTGGGAATGCAGATCGATTTTGGTTTTGCAGCTCGAGGTATGAGGTATGAGACTATTGGCCCCGGCTGGCCAGTTGATAGCCCTGGCCGCACTGACCTGAGAGTAGAAATGCAGCTATTGATGAGGTTTTCTGTGCTGTACATAGACTCTCTACACATTTTCCACTATTTTCCTGTGTGTTTTCTGTGCAGTCGCTCCCAGAGACTCGAGTGCCATTATATAAATTATATCTTTCCCCATGCAGTCTTTTACTATGTTATGCTATATCTTGGATAACCCCACACCTAAACGGCACGTAATGACTGTGATTGATCGCTTTACTTGTCAGTTAGAGGGCTTTCCCTGTCCAACTGAGTGGTTCTTTGCCCCTGTAAGCTGCTATAGATCCCAGACCTTTGCCATTTTAGTCAAAGGTCTGGCTACAGGAGACTAACTGTCCCCTGCTGACTAAGGCTTCTAAAATCATGAAGGTGGCACTTCGAGCTTGAATTGCTCCGATGGTGGGAAAATGTCTTATTATGGTCCGGGGCATGATTAGTTGTATTAATTTTTTAACACATCATTTTTTATATAATTAATCGCACTATATCAACAGCCCTAGTTATAATAGTAAGAGTATTGTCTCAAGGGTTTTCTTAACTTAAGGCCTTTTTTTATAAACGGCTGCTGATGTTTACACTTACATATTCCTCATGTTAAACTCATTATATTTTGGTTGAAATTCCATCCTAGGGAATGAACTTCACTCTCTTGTGTCTTACCAAGCTTCTCGATGGCTTCATAAGCATTAGAAGGCAGTCCACCTCCACATGCTTGGTCCAGCTTGTCACAGTCCACTAACTCTGTGATGTAAAAATGTGAGCAAACAAAAATAATTTTTGTATTATCTGCCATATCATGGAATAGAAAATAAACATTTATAGCAATATTTAATGTTTAATGTTCATGTTATTAGTGGTGCCTGTTAAGTCAAGCATCACTACTACTATTGCTCATACTTTTTGGACAAACCCCTGTAAGTATTAATTTTAAGCATTAAACTTTTCCAGCACTGCTGAGATATAGCTATGTATGAAATCTCAAATCATGTGGCTTGTTGAGGAGAGGTGTGCTATTACTTTTCTAAGTGATCAGATGTACATCTTTTGTCTGGCAGACAATAAAATGGGCTTGGGGGGAAGAATATCATAGAGACTTGTGAACAACCACCCAGAACATACTTGCAGCTACCCACATCACCCTAGCTTTGTGGCTGTGAGTTTCGTATGGGGAAGCACCACTCACATTTTCTTCAGAAAATATAAAAATCTAGTTTATATTTACCCTGCTCTGAGAGGGACAGTAGCTGTCCAGTCTTCTTAAACCATTGTCCCTCGATGTTTCCAGTCACGGAGAATGCCCAGCAAGAGCCACACATGCCCTGCAACAGACAGTCAATTAAACCTTTACAATTAATTTGCTGACTCCATTCAAAGCATTCAAAGACAGAACCATTCCAAGCATTCATATTTTACTGATTCACTTTGGGCAATATTTTGAATATTCACACTATATTTGCAATGATTTAAATGCGCTTTTTATTTGGCCATTTAGTTTCCTAATAACAGAGTCATTCAAGTATTTTTGCAAATGCTTCCTTGTCTCGCTATTCACGAGAATGAGAACGTTAAGACAGAGTATTAAATTAATTTCTGTAAATCTGTATTGATGTTAAATTGGTGCATAAATGAAAAAGATGAAATATAATTCTTTATTGTGTTAATTTGAAATAAATGTATTTAAAACATGCATTTAATCAATATACTTGGAAACAGTGGTGGAACTGATGTCTCCTCTAGCTGACAAAATAAAATATACCATATTTAGAGCAAATACATAAATATCATCGAAAGGCTGAAAAATATTGAGATACAATTTTCGCCCAGCCCTAATCTTGGTTACACCTACTCCTTTGTGAATCCTCTCAATTGATTCTGATGAAGTTTATTTGAAATGAAGATTTAAGCGCTCACACCTGATTCTTCACAGGGCTGACCACACCATGGTCCCTCCAATCCCAGCTGTCAGGAGCGACTTTACTGGTAGGAGTCGCCAGCTTCATGTTCTTCTGCAAGCTCCACTGGCTCAGCATTGGGTTCAGGTACATCATTCGGAACTCATCCTCTAAACACACACACAAGATGGAGATTAGCTGCATTGATTTAATCTTATAATCACTACATATTAGAGTGATTGGCCTCCAGTTTTTAAACTTACAATGGGTTAGTACATAAATGTGCTAGTTTCATGTCTCTCATATCACTCCATGGTCTCTTTGTTCTCACATAATAAAAAAGTTTCAAATCAATATTTCATGTTTATTTATTTAATTTATACAAGATACAAGACCTAATCACTTTATCTGGGTTTATTTTGCAATAGTGGCCAGCTGACAGTAAATTATGCCTTCCGTAATAAAATATAATATTCTAAACAAATCCATTCACATACCTGTGAGGTCACTGAACTTGGTGACACCGTACTCAGCTGACCCCTGTTCCAGAGACTGCAACGTTTGCGCTGTTTTCATATTCTCCTGGAAAATGTGCAGACGCTTCTCAGCCTCTGTGGAGTTTTAGTGTTTCAGTGGTTAAAGTAGGGCTTTATCATTGTGTATGCACATTATACATAAATTAACTTAATTTTAAGAGTAGAAACCCTGTTTGGTAACACTATACATACAAGTAATGGTAACTTATTGCACATTAATGTAAAGAACTGGAATAGCAATAACTAGGGATGGCACCGATCTGATACCTGGATCGGTATCAGGAATGGGTTCCAAAAAATAACTATGAATGAAAAGTGAACTGATATCTTACAACTAAATTGAACAAAAATATAGATCTGAATCCTTTAAATCCAGATACAAAACTTGTTACAGAATACTCCCAATTAGTTCCACACAATAATGAAAAGATATTCTAAACTGATTATGCAAAAAAACAACAACACTGGTATCAGTTCGGGATCGGTATCGGCCGATTCTGAGATTTCAGATATCGGAATCGGAAGACAAAAAAGTGGTATAGGTGCATCCCTAGCAATAATAATAAATTTTTATAGGCTGTTCCACAACAGAACTACCTAATAAACACTGGTATTTAGTATTACTCATTACTTAAGTAATTACACTGTAACATGAACAACAATGTAAGGGTGTGACCACTTATTTTCATACAAAATATATTCATAGTGATACAACATATATTACAAGTCTTACCCTCTTGGGAGCTATAGGTTCGGTTATATGTGATCATAAAGTTTTTGAACTGGGTCAAAAGCTCTACAGATTCCTGAAAAATAGAAGAAAAAAAAAATTATGTTGACCCAGGAAATGCTTTAAAAATGTAAATTCTCTTTTATCAATATTTTACAACATTGCACACTTATCCATACCTTCAAAGGTTTGCCATGGGTTAGGGGTACAGCCGCAACCTTTTTGGGCTCCTTGGAAACTAAGGCATAAACAATATCAAGGTAAAACAGTTGATCAGAATCACACAACATCCTGTCCTACAACATTAATTCAGAAAGGAATTGATTGTGTATGTCTCTTATGTGAAGAATATTGACATTTACTCAAAGCAACTTATACATTTTATACTTAAGGTATACATTTTATCAGTATGTGTGCTCCCTGGGAGTGCTCTCCCAGCTGAGTTACAGGAACATTATGTGAATATGATTCGGATCAACCTGTGTTCCGATGTTCCCTGGTGTATCGGTCCATATTGTGCACAGTTTTGCCCTGATACTGACCTGCAGGCTGACACTTCTGTTTAAGAAGGGTGGATTTACTTTCCCAGGGAATGTCCCAAACCTCAAACAAACACACCTCCGTCTGTGGGGGACAATGTGAATGGGGCTGTGAGATTCTATTAACATTTGCATTTAAATGAAAATACAAGCATGCATACATTCAAATACATCCTAACAGAGATGGTCCCTTTAAAGGAATATTGCAGGTTTAATACAAGTTAAGCTCAATTAACAGCATTTGTTATAATGTCGATTACCACAAAAATTAATTCCAACTTGTCTCATCTTAAAAATAAGTAAATAAATAAATAATTGTCGCACGTTATCCGATCCGGAACGCGCAAAAACGAAGTATACAGTTGTGCGCAAAAGTTTGCATACCCTTGGAGAAATTGGTAATATATGTACCATTTTTAAAGAAAACATGAGTGAGCAGGCAAAACACATTTCTTTTATTTCTTATGGGATTCATATTCAACTATAGGTTATAACAGAATGGCACAATCATAAAACAAAACATGGCAACAAAGAAAAAAATGAAATGACCCCTGTTCAAAAGTCTGCATACCCTTAGTTCTTAATACTGTGTATTGCCCCCTTTAGCATCAATGACAGCGTGCAGTCTTTTGTAATAGTTGTCTATGAGGCCCCAAATTCTTGCAGGTGGTATAGCTGCCCATTCGTCTTGGCGAAATGCCTCCAGGTCATGCAAAGTCTTCGGTCGTCTTGCATGAACCACACGTTTGAGATCTCCCCAGAGTGGCTCGATGATATTAAGGTCAGGAGACTGTGATGGCCACTCCAGAATCTTCAACTTTTTCTGCTGCAACCACTGGAGGGTCAACTTGGCCTTGTGCTTAGGGTCATTGTCATGCTGGAATGTCCAAGAGCGTCCCATGCGCAGCTTTCGTGCAGAAGAATGCAAATTGTCTGCCAGTATTTTCTGATAACATGCTGCATTCATCTTGCCATCAATTTTCACAAGATTCCCCGTGCCTTTAGAGCTCACACACCCCCAAAACATCAGTGAGCCACCACCATGCTTCACTGTGGGGATGGTATTCTTTTCACTACAGGCCTTGTTGACCCCTCTCCAAACATAGTGCTTATGGTTGTGACCATAAAGCTCTATTTTGGTCTCGTCACTCCAAATTACAGTGTGCCAGAAGCTGTGAGGCGTGTCAAGGTGTTGTCGGGCATATTGTAACTGGGCTTTTTTGAGGCATTGGCACAGTAAAGGCTTCTTTCTGGCAACTCGACCATGCAGCTCATTTTTGTTCAAGTATCGTCGTATTGTGCTCCTTGAAATAACCACACCGTCTTTTTCCAGAGCAGCCTGTATTTCTCCTGAGGTTACCTGTGGGTTTTTCTTTGTATCCTGAACAATTCTTCTGGCAGTTGTGGCTGAAATCTTTCTTGGTCTACCTGACCTTGGCTTGGTATCAAGAGATCCCCGAATTTTCCACTTCTTAATAAGTGATTGAACAGTACTGACTGGCATTTTCAAGACTTTGGATATCTTTTTATATCCTTTTCCATCTTTATAAAGTTCCATTACCTTGTTGCGCCGGTCTTTTGACAGTTCTTTTCTGCTCCCCATGGCTCAGTATCTAGCCTGCTGAAAATTTCACAATTTCTGCCAGGGTATGCAAACTTTTGAGCACAACTGTACCTGGGCCTTTACAATGGAAGTGAATGGGGCCAATCCGTAAATGTTAAAATACACACCGTTTCAAAAGTATAGATACAACACATAAACAATATGGATGTTAAAATGATTTCAGTATAATAAAACTGCTTACTAACCTTTTTAATGTAAAGTTATATCCAATTTTACAACATTGTTGCCATGATGATGTAACGTTGGTGACAAATAACTAGAAATTCATCCGCCTAGAACAGTAGTCCGCCGCAAAAACTACAACTTTACAGCTCAAATAAATCAGTTTTAACTGAAGAATTAATATAAGTGCTTTTATCAATTTATAAGCTTCACATTTCTGCCTTTTAATCTTCAAAAAATTTGCCCCATTCACTTCCAATAGTGCCTTACTGTAACCTCGTTTTTTGCTTTTTTTTTTTTTTTTAAGACAAGGAGTGGTGTCAAAATTTATTTTTGTGGTAATCAACATTATGCCACAAATACTGTCGATTGAGCTTGACTTGTATTGAACCCAAAATACTCTAAGTTAACTGGATTTTCGCACGATCTTAGGGTTCCATTACGATTCAGTACATTTGACATTGCGTCACTTAAGCTGATGCTAATGGGGAGTGTCCTTCTACATGACCTAGTTGAAACCTTCCTACAATAATGCTAGGATTGGCTATGGTGTTTAAGCCCGCCCTTTTAGGCGCGAAGCTGTCCATTATAAAAGCGGGCACTCAAACACCATTTCTCAGAATTTTCTTCCTTCAAGACAGCCATTCATCTCTTGCCTAGAGTCTTATACTACTTCGCCGACTCTCCGCTCCCCTGCAGTGATCTGGCAAACATTTACTCCACCACGCCACTTGACACTTCGCTGGTGAACGGGCTGCTTCAGCATCCTGATTCCCTGCAGTGCTTCAGCAGGAGTTTTGTATCCTTATAAGCTATTGTTGATATTGTGTGTGTATATATATACACTGGCGGTCAAAAGTTTGGAATAATGTACAGATTTTGCTCTTATGGAAAGAAACTAGTACTTTTATTCACCAAAGTGGCATTCAACTGATCACAATGTATAGTCAGGACATTAATAATGTGAAAAATTACTATTACAATTTGAAAAAAAAATTCAGAACTTCTTAAACTACTTCAAACTCCTTCATGTGCAGCAATGACAGCTTTGCAGATCCTTGGCATTCTAGCTGTCAGTTTGTCCAGATACTCAGGTGACATTTCACCCCACACTTCCTGTAGCACTTGCCATAGATGTGGCTGTCTTGTCGGGCCCTTCTCATGCACTTTACAGTCTAGCTGATCCCACAAAAGCTCAATGGGGTTAAGATCCATAACACTCTTTTCCAATTATCTGTTGTCCAATGTTTGTCTTTCTTTGCCCACTCTAACCTTTTCTTTTTGTTTTTCTGTTTCAAAAGTGGCATTTTCTAGAATTCAATGAAGCTGTCAGCTGAGGACATGTGAGGCGTCTATTTCTCAAACTAGAGACTCTGATGTACTCTTGTTTAGTTGTACATCTGGCCTTCCACATCTCTTTCTGTCCTTGTTAGAGCCAGTTGTCCTTTGTCTTCGAAGACTGCAGTGTACACCTTTGTATGAAATCTTCAGTTTTTTGGCAATTTCAAGCAATGTATAGCCTTCATTCCTCAAAACAATAATTGACTGATGAGTTTCTAGAGAAAGCTCTTTCTTTTTTGCCATTTTTGACCTAATATTGACCTTAAAACATGCCAGTCTATTGCATACTGTGGCAACTCAAAAACAAACACAATGTTAAGCTTAATTTAATGAACGAAATGGCTTTCAGCAGTGTTTGAATTAATGGCAAGTGATTTTCTAGTACCAAATTAGCAATTTAGCATGATTACTCAAGGACAAGGTGTTGGAGTGATGGCTGCTGGAAATGGGGCCTGTGTAAATTTAATCAAAATTGACTTTTTTCAAAAGTGATGGTGCTGTTTTTTACATCAGTAATGTCCTGACTATACTTTGTGATCAGTTGAATGCCACTTTGGTGAATTATAGTACTAATTTCCTTCCGAAACAGCTAAATCTGTACATTATTCCAAACTTTTGGCCCAAAGTTCCCAATGGTGAGCAGCACATTATATCATACAATGAACAAACCAAATTGCCATCTGTCCCGTTACGTGGACACGTGGCGAGCCCTTACGGGCAATTCCGACTAGGTGCTAAAAACTATCGAACATGGTTATACGATCCAAGTTTCAATGGTGTTCTGTCTTCCACGGTTCCGTACAAAGACACACCAGTGTTACAAGCCGAAATACACAATCTTCTCACAAAGAACATGATAAAGGTTGTTTCAGATGAATTAATTATCCTGCTGACCCGCTGCATGAATGCGTGTCATGCCCTCACGGGCGTGTCAGACTGGGTGTTTAAAACGAATGAGCACGGTCATACGATTTAATTTGTACGCCGGCTACCTCACTTCAACGGCACTTTGCAATCTGTGGTCCGACCACAGGATGTGCCGGTGTTGCGCACAGAGATCCACAGTCTCCTCGCAAAAAATGCGATAGAGACTGCCCCAGACTGCAACACACACAGCAGGATTTACAGCCATTATTTCCTCATTCTGGAGAAGGATGGTGGGCTTCGGTCCATTCTAGTTCTGAGACGCTTGTATTGCATGCTCGTGACGCGCCCATTCAAAATGTTAATTCAGAAACAGATCTTATCGTACTCCATCCTCTGGACTGGTTTGCGTCAATAGATCTGAAGGACACATACTTCATGTACCAATTGCACTGTGTTACAGGCGGCTTTTTAGATTTGCGTTCGAGGGAACTGCATATCAATTTAAAGTGATTAAAGTAAGGTGACTCAGTGCTGTCTGGCTGCTCTAGCACCATGGACAGTGCCGGCCTTCTACCAACAGGGTGTTATGCTGGGTCAAATTTTCAGAAGGAAAGTGCTGACCAGAGATGTGATGGACGCCCGACTTTCGACACCTGGACAGGTGTAAAACGGTGTGGCATGTCAACTGCCAAGAGCTACTGGCTGTCATTCTAGCTTTGAGAGCTTTTCATTCTGACATCATGAATCACATTTTGATTCGTTCAGACAAAATAATAGTAGTGGTGTATGCGCTGGCCTACGTATGACTGGCAAAACGCAAGTATGCGTTTCCCTCGGTGCGCCATCTCCATTCTGTCATCAGCGAAATTTGAGTGGACATAGAAACAGTTTTGTTAATTGTGCCAAAATGCCCCAATCAGTCCTGGTTTCTGGAGATGGTAGAAATACTGGACAGGCCTCCATGGGAAATACCACTGAGGAAGGACCTTCTCTCTCAAACACAAAGCACAATTTAGCATCCCCAGCCAGAGCTGTGAAGCCTACACATGTGGCCTTTGAACGGAGCACAGCGGACAAGCCCGAATTGGCTCAGTCGGTTATGAACACCATTTTACAGGCTAGAACACCGTCCATGAGACGCCTTTACACACTGAAATGAAATGTGTTCACTAATTTGTGCTTTTCACACAGCAAACCATACCTGAAATTCGTACATTTCTTTAAAAGCAATTGGACGCAGGGCTCCAGCTCACTCTGTCAATGCTCAAAGTTTATGTGGCGACTATATCTGCATATCATGCACCTGAAGCTGGCACCTCTATAGGAAAACATGATTTAATCATAAAATAAATCATGATTTAATTTATGGCATAAATCCCAGATACCTGGCTACAGTCCCAACTTGGTCCCTAACCTTGGTCCTAAAAGCGCTCGCGGGGCCTCCCTTCAAGCCTCTGGACTATGTTGAATTGCGTGTGCTTTCTCTTAAGACTGCATTACTGCTGGCTTTGGCATCAGTAAAAACGGGTCTGTGATTTGCAAGCACTGGCAGTTGACAATTCATCTCTGGAGTTTGGTCCGGGTCTTTCAAAAACCACTGTCAAACCCAGGAAAGGCTATGTGCCTAAGGTTCTAACCACACCCTTCAGAGAGCAGGTGGTTTAATTTAATTCGGATGAGGAACAGCCCTTGCATTTGTTATGCCCTTTGTGAGCGCTACACACATAGGTTGAGCTCACCCACCAATTCAGACTGTCTGACCAGCTCTTTGTTTGCTATGGAGGACGTACGAAAGGAATGTCCGTCTCCAAGCAAAGACTTTCTCACTGGATCGTTGATGTGATCTCCCTGGCTAACGAGTTGCAGGGTGCGAATTGCCCAACTGGTGTTAAAGTACACTCAGCTAGAGGCATGGCCTCTTCAGGGGCATGGATGAACGGTGTGTCCTTACAAAACATATGTTTTGCAGCAGGTTGGTCTTCTCAAAACATATTTACAAGGTTTTACAACCTAGACATAATGTCTCTTTCTTCACAAGTCCTCTCTAGAGTGCTTGCTATTTCATTGGATAAACATATACTTATGCCCCTCTTTAAGTACGGGCTCCCTGTAATTTTACACAACCGCCTGCATTCAGACTGTTGTATTTCCCAAAAGTCACAGGCACTTTTATTACAAATAAACTTCCTTCCCGAATGGGTTCGTGAAGGGGTTAATTCATACTATATGACCATAGTTCATTTATATATTCTGAGTGTTCCCCTCCTGGCTCACCATGAGGGTCATCACTTGCGGCATACTCATGTCGGTCGCTGTCCCGCGGGACTGCGGCGTCATGTTTCCTCTCTGGGAAGGTTATGTCGTGGAGTGCGGCGCGATGGGACTCTGTTCCCCATTAGCATCAGCTTAAGTGATGCAATGTCTCGTTCCCTTCATCTCAGGGAACCAAGGTTACAACCAAGACTATTTTTTATTCACATAATTGTGGTCACATGACTTCTGGCACATGTCTGTGTGATTCTGGTTTCATCCAAGACATTTTCTGTAGTTTAGCCTTGAAGTGTGTATTATTGATCATTTTAAAGGATTTAAACATTTGATGGTTTCCTGACAGCAGTTTTGCCATTATAAAACACCAAGTAATGTTTATTGTGAAATATTATTTGTTTAGTCTGTAAGTGCAGCTCACCTTCTGTTTGTGAGGCTCAGGGAAAAACTCACAGGTGTCCACAGCACTCAGCGCTACAGATTTCTTACACTGTGTGCTTCCAATCTCCACCATAATACTGTACCTTACACCTTTTACCAGCTGCAGAAACACACAATACAGAAGATCACTATTTTCCAATAGGAAAATAATGAATATGTAATATCAAAGATCAAAATAATAAAACAATCTATTACAAATTTGTTACACATTTATTTTACAAACTACAAGTATTTATTATGATGTTATTTGTATGTTATAACTGCGGTCTTTTAATTACCTTTACATAAACTGTCCTAGAAACATGTGTGACAATTGCGCAAACAGCGCGCAGTGTTGCACTGAATGAATCGGCAATGTTATGTATGTGGGGCCTCCACTCACGCACGCCTGGCCTTTGTTTACATCTAATTACATGAACTGCGGTAAAAAAAAAAAAAAAAAAAAAAAAAGAAAGAAATAAAATAAAAAATCCTTATAATAAAACACATGTCCAATACAGCAATCACGAGAATTATGATAATAATAATAATAAAAGCGAATCAAACACGCACATTAACAACAATACCGATGGTATTGGACCTGTTAAACAGTTTATTTACATTACATCATACATTTTAAAATGATTATATTTATAATTCTACCTGTTCGCTGGCCGAAAGGATCTTGCTGACACGGCGTACGTGCATCGCGTTGGACCCCATATTGTACCGCTCTTCAGCAAATTTAACTGCTTTCAGAACCGCCGGGTCTGATTCCGACACACGGACCGGGGATCCCGGAGCTCCGACAACCGGGCGATCCGGGCCGTCTTCCAAAGCCAGAACCAAACCGACCAGCACACAGCCGGCGATGACAGGGTGACAGCGGCTAAAGTAGGTGTTCATCTTGTCGAGCTGTCTGAGCAGAAAGCACCGACGTTAGATTGGGTTTGTTTTTGTGGTCGTAAGCCCGCAGTGTTCCGTTGCTGCTCCAGAGGGCGAAATGCGCACTAATGATGATGATGATGATGATGATGATTGACGGATGCTCCGCTGTGTGGGGGCGGGACATTAAATCATCTTTAAAAACACTTATTGGAATGGGAAATATTCTTTAATAACACAAAACGGTTAAAAAGACATCTTAAATCTTAACGACTAAAAGGAAACTTTAATTATTGCAGATGACGAAGTGTTCCCAACAAATATCGTTAATTTGTGTTTTTATTTGATTTGAAATTATTAATAATATTCTATTAATAATACATCAATCATTCGTGTCTTATTTATATGCAACCCAACGTAATAATAATCCGTATAAACAATACAAATTATAACCATTAGATGGCGTAAAGATCTCTCAGGAAATATCAGAGGTTTAAAACAATGGAGGGATAGAAATATTAGTTGTGTGGGAAAATATCTGGGGTGTTTTTAATCGTTACTGTGTAACAAATAAATCTAAAGAGGTATCCTTCAAAATTGCTCTCAGAATATGTCCTGTAAAAGAAACACTAGAGCGCTTTCATTTTCATCTGGATATAGCAAAGTCTTTCTAGACTATCGTCTCTGATATAGATTACAGTTGATCATTTTGTACCGGTTTAAGATAAACTATGTAGCCTATAGGCCAATGTATTGTCCATTTATTTTTTTTATTTTTTTTTTTAATGTCCTTGTTAAACTTCCTTTTGGCATGAAATGTCGTAGATTCTGAGAAATGAAAATGAATTTAGTCTTGAATATCTCAACAGTTTTACTACATCAATATGAATATGACATTGCAAAAAGAAGAAAAAAAATACTATTGTTTATATAATCGATTATTTATTTGTTTTTGTTATTAAGAAAATATGATTTCCTAACAGCTCTTGTTATTTATAAAATCATTGATATTTATAATTTTTTCAAAAAACAAGAAAGCCATGAAAACTATCATTGTTTAATGAATTTTATATATGTTTGTGACGCCCTTTTATTTATTTGTTGTAGTTTGTATTTGTACTGTTTGTTGAAAATCTGTGTGAAAGTCTGAATTATCTTATAATATTAAAGGGATAGTTCACCCAAAAATGAAAATTCTAATTTTCTTACCTTCATGCCATCTAAGATGTGCATGACTTTCTTTCTTCTGATTTTTAGAAGAATATATTTGTAGGTCCATACAATGCAAGTGAATGGTGATCAGGCCTTTGAAGCTCCAAAAAGCAAATGAAATCAGCATAAACATAATCCATCAGACTGCTGTGGTTTAATCAATGTCTTCTGAAGTGATCCAGTTGGTTTATGGGTGAGAACAGACCAAAATATAACTTCTTTTTCACTGTACATTTTAACATCAGCAGTCTCCTTGGCGATTATGATTTCAAGCTCGATTACACTTCCTATAGTGCCATCTAGCGCTCTGCGCATGCATCAAGCACTAGGAAGTGTAATCGAGCTTGAAATCATGATCGTGCCTAGAGACCGCAATGGCTAGATGTACAGTAAAAATTAGTTATATTCTGGTCTGTTCTCACCCAAAATATGTAGTGTAGTCTAGGAAATACGCAGGCATACGCCATATGCTGACCTATCTTAGGATTTTGTGTATACCCACCTGAAATAATTGATGATATGTAGGGCCGCCAGAACAACGAGTAGTCTTTTGACCCGGAACTTTTTCAATCTACTAACGCGATGCCGCAGCACCATTGAGTGAATTGTGTATTGTGGGGATGGCGGCGTGGTCGTGTATCTGTCTGCGGGAGAGGGAGAGCGGTAAAGCTCGTCACCTGGGCTGTCATTATCATAAACACCTGTCTCTCGTTATAGTGATGCCTGTCTCTCGTTATAGTGATGGCGGAGGGAGACCTGAAAAGGCCGACAGATGCATCAGTCGGCAGAAAGAGAAAGCAGATAGAGAGTCAGCTGTGTGTATGACTACTAATATTAAAGTGAACTCTCATTGACTTACTTGAGTGTTTATTTGGCCACAAAGAGTCCTTTTTGTTTATGTTATTTCTGATGCTAAAGGAGTAATAAAAATACTAACATTGACTGTTTTCACTGCCTCCTGACTCCTCCATTTGCCCTGAAATTACGAACTCTGTTACACTGGTGCTGAAACCCGGAATTTGGAGGATAACGTCGTCATGGACCCTTCACCGCTGGGTGAAGTAATCAAGTCCCTCGCCAGCATCCAGCAGAACCAACATCAAGCCCTCATGGATTTACACCTGGAGCAGGAACAGCATTTCCAACTCCTGCTCCAGGCCCAAGCGGAGGATCGGCAGGTGTTCCAGAGGCTGATCACCAGAGAGTGGGCTGCAGTTGCGACCCTGGAGCCCACAACCCCTGTTACCCTCATTAAGATGGGGCCGAGAGATGATCCCGAGGCCTACCTCGACTTATTTGAAAAGACGGCCGAGGTGTGGAGATGGTCATCCGACCAGTGGGGAGGAGCCCCGCCCAAACCCTTCCCCTTGTCTGTGTCTCACCGTTCCCCTTTCTCCCTCTACCCCCCCGCCCCCGGGTTGTTGAGACCGCCCCCTTTGGCACGGTAGGGAAGCCTGGGTCAGTCTATGTGAGCTGCGGGGAAGCCGGGCACTGCCAGGATCGGTGTCCAGGTGATGGAGGTGGGGACGCTGATCCTGACCCTGATGCTCCGCAGGCCACCCCCAATCAGGCAAGGACGTATTGGATACTGGTGAGTTTAAAATGGGATTCATATCAGCGGGCCTGGGTAGCTCAGCGAGTATTGATGCTGACTACCACCCCTGGAGTTGCAAGTTCAAATCCAGGATGTGCTGGGTGACTCCAGCCAGGTCTCCTAAGCAACCAAATTGGCCCTGTTGCTAGGGAGGGTAGAGTCACAAGGGGTAACCTCCTCATGGTCGCGATTAGTGGTTCTCGCTCTCAGTGGGGCGCGTAGTAAGCTGTGTGTGGATCGCGGAGAGTAGCATGAGCCTCCACATGCTGGGAGTCTCCGTGGTGTCATGCACAATGAGCCACGTGATAAGATGCACGGATTGACTGTCTCAGAAGCGGAGGCAACTGAGATTCATCCTCCGCCACCCAGATTGAGGTGAGTAACCGCACCACCACGAGGACCTACAAAGTAGTGGGAATTGGGCATTCAAAACTGGGAGAAAAGGGGATAAAACAAAAAACAAAAAAGGCAACTCTTCATTCAGATAACAAGAAAGCTGTTAAGATGGTATCTATATGCGATTCTTTAAACCTATTTCTAAAATTGTTAGCCTACCCACTGGCTACGTGTTATCTTTTTGTCTGTATTACTGTAGTTCTGAATATACTTTGACTGTGTCTTGTCTGTTGTTCTTTATTGGAGTTCAATAATAATAATAAGATCCCTTTAATGTAAGTGCAGAACGTAGAGCCTTTATTGCCCCTGCTGGTCGTCAAATGAATTGTCTTATTAATGGCTGATTCACTGTTTACTGTTACGTGTAGTAGCCGGTTGAGATGTATGTGAAATTTAGCATTATTGGTAATTCAATTATTCAATACATAAATAACTGCACGTAGAATCAAATATAAAGTAGCACCACGTATCTTTTTGTTGGATGATAAAAGTAAACATATTATTTCACAAATGAACTGTTAAACCCGAGGGAGTGGAAGAGGAAGAAACCGAGACGGTGAGGTGCGTGAAACACCGATGTTAACTCGTTACTTTTAAAACACATAAAGCACATAAAGCACATGGCCCTCTTACAAAAAAGTTATCATGGTTAATCATAATAATACATCTCAATCAAACAGTGTAAAGCTTTCAGAATCTTTCTGTCATTTCAGTGTCAGTGGTGGCTTACATGATACCAAAATACCACAGTTTTTTTGTTTTTTGTAATGATTGTTTGAATGTTTTACATGTTTTTGAAGTTAAAATTTGTATTAATGTAGCCTATAAGGTGAAGTCGTGTAACTGGTCACAATTTCCTTCGAGCCCTTTACCATTTCAACACCTTTTTGTCTTCAATAGTTCATTTTAAAGGGTCCTGTGGTGTGATAAAATTACAACTTTTCCACATAGTCTCTCAGTTAATGAGGCCATAAAAGCTGCATGCATGATAATTATAAAATAATGAGCAAAAGGCTGTTTAAAATAGTTTTACGTTTAGCCTAGTATAAAGACGTCAACTTCCATTTCAAAAATGTTAATATTTTGAAAGGGTCTGTACACTTTGTTATGAGTATGTTGTATTTATGTTTTTGTCTTCCAGAGCAGAGATGTGCACCTGTCCATATCTTTGTCTTATGCATTACACCACGGTGCCAGTAAGATGGGTCTATATATGAACTCAGGTGAGAGGTGATATTATATCTGCAAAAGTTTTAGGCACTTGGGAAAAATGTTGCAAAGTGAGGATGTCTTCAAAAATAATGCCATAAATAGTTTTCATTTATCACTTAATGTCATACAAAGTCCAGTAAACATAAAAAAGCTAAATCAATGTTTGGTGTGACCACCTTTGCCTTCAAAACAGCCCCAATTCTCCTAGGTACACCTGGACACAGTTTTTCTTGGTTGTTAGCAGATAGGATGTCCAAAGATTCTTGAGAATTTGCCACAGTTTTTTTTAATTTATTTTTTATCTCAATTGCTTCTGTCTCTTCGTGTAATCCCAGACTGACTCGATGTTCAGTGGGGGGCTCTGTGAGGGCCATGACATCTGTTGCAGGGCTCCCTGTTCTTCTATTCTAATCTTTTCTATTTGCAAAAGTAAGGTTTGGGAGTCTAAAATGTAGATTTCCTATACTGACACACTAAAGCTGAAGATATACATCTTATGTGCCTAAGACGTTTGCACAGTACTGTATATATATATATATATATATATATATATACTGTATATATACACACACACATACAAACTATATGATTCACCACCACACCCTGTCTGCTTACAGAATTGTCAAGTAGATCTTTTAAGGTGGGATGTAGGTCTTGTAAGCTGTGGATGATTCCAGTTGGACAAGACATCTAACTTCTAACACTAATTCCTTGACATAGATTTAGTCATAATCTCTTTGGCACATGAATCTGTTTAATATTTTATCATCCCTGTTGTCTCTGATTTGTGAAGCAACCTTATGTTTTTGTCTGCAGATGGCTTTGTATTTGTGCAAGAACTTCTCGCTCATCAGCAGTTCTGCTCATTTTCATTGAATGATGTGGAAAGAGTTGTGGCCACCAATGATAAGCAGCGATTCAAGCTTCGCTGATGATGGGCGTCTCCAGATATAAGCCAATCATGGTCACTCAATGCAGGTCAGTTTGGTACAAAGGTCATATCCATAGACAGAGCTGCATTATTAACCTTGGAAAAAAAACTTGATAGCTTGGGATCTTGTTTTACCCATGTAATTTCTTTGTTTCAAAATATGTGGTTATATTTACAAAAATGATAAAAACGTTCTTTGTTCCACTCGCTGTTGCAGCCAAAGATTTCCACAGACTTTGAGCACCCATCATTCACAAAGCTCTACACATTTCCTTCACCTTGCATATTTATTATTAAAATATTAATTATTTTTATTATTATATTAATAAAAACATTTTTGTTATTTGGTCATGCTTTCGGCTACAAATAAGAGCACAGTATTAAGCTTTGTTTTACACATTTTAACATGTTTAAATTAGGGATGCACCGATATGAAATTTTTTGGCTGATACAATACCGATTTTACCAAAAAACTATAGGCCGATAGTTGTATTTTGCCACTTACCTTATTTTGTCATCAGATAACTGTTTACTGGAATTCTGCTTTAAAAATGTACAGAGCTTTCTTACTGTTCTAACAATAAACAATTTCCATTGAACATGGATTGGATCTGTCGAACACATGACAGGCCAAGATTTTAAGAGACAATAAAAAGATGAATAGAAGATTTAAAAAAAAAAAAAAAACCTTGAAATAAGATGATATGATGATTAATATAAAAAATTATTATTTTGTACTTGAAATTTTTTTTTTTTGCACTTTTGTTTTTGCAATTCAAAACAACAGAACTCATGTTTTGTATATATAGATTACAAATTCATACCATGCATAAGTTGGGCAATTCCATTGAAATGTCAACAACATCATGGAAAAATAAAAAGTTTTAACCAAAGGAATAACACCTTTTAAATTCTGTATTATAACGGTATAATGGAAAAGGCCATCCAGACCGCTAGAGGGCGCTGTTTGCTCACACAATGCTGACTGAAGCGCTGAATGCAGACTATCCCTGCGTCTTGTTTGGCCTACTTATGCTATGCCCTTAGAGTATCTGCTTTTTTTTGTTATGGAAAAGTTCACAATTTTGAGTGTGTAGCTAAAGATTATGCAAGTATTGAGACATACTATCACGTCTTGAAACCACAGACCCCTTGGTCGCATAGTCACGTGCATCCTGCGATCACACCGACCTGTCAATCATCCTATTACAATTGTCATGTCATGTTCCTCATTTAATATTTACTATCATTCATTCATTATTTAATTTATGCTACCCCTTAATGATTCCTACTGTATTGGAGTGAAGAAGGAGCATGGTGTTTAAGATTACGAGTCTTTTGTGCAGAGATTCTCTAATGTTTTACAGGAGCTACATATGATGCATGAAGTAATGTGTATTTAATGCAAGTCAAAATATATATATATATATTTTAAATATATATTTTGCTATCATTATATTGAATGTGTGAAGATCACAATGTGTTGCAGATTAAATCTAATACATAAAACATTAAATAAATATTTTTGAACAAGTTAACAATGTGATCTTATGGTTCATAATCAAGTAAAGTAAATAACGTAGTTTTATCTATCGTATCTTTAATGTTATAGCCAATTCAGAAAGACAGAACAGAGGCCTGGGTAGCTCAGCGAATACTGACGCTGACTACCACCCCTGGAGTCGCGAGTTCGAATCCAGCATGTGCTGAGTGAATCCAGCCAGGTCTCCTAAGCAACCAAATTGACCTGGTTGCTAGGGAGGGTACAGTCAAATGGGGTAACCTCCTCGTGGTTGTGATTAAGTGGTTCTCGCTCTCAATGGGGTGCGTGGTAAGTTGTGCATGTTGTGAGTCTCCGCGGTGTCATGCACAGCAAGCCACGTGATAAGATGCGTGGATTGACGGTCTCAGAAGCGGAGGCAACTGAGACTTGTCCTCCGCCTCCCGGATTGAGGTGAGTAACTGCGCCACCACAAGGACTTACTAAGTAGTGGGAACTGGGCATTCCAAATTGGGAGAAAAGAGGATAAAAAAAAAGAAAAAAAGAAAGACAAAACAATTGCATGACACTGTGCTGGATCACTTTATTTATTGTTTAAGCGTCATGTACGTTACATCATTCAACAGTCCATTGGAAGGGAATCTGATCTCCACTATATTTCAGTGTGATTCAATAAATGGCAAAAAATAAAATGAGAAGATACCTTTTTGTTAAATGGGTCATGAAGTGCTTTTTTTTATTTCTTTTTTTTATTTAATTTTCTTCCCTGAGGTCCAATGATAATATTATAAATATATACCAAATGTAATGTTTTTTGCACCAAAAACAATTTAGTAATATATTATCATTTTCCACCCTATTTTTGGCCCTCTGTCTGAAACGCTCTGTTTTGGCCTAAGCGCCTCCTTAAAACTTAAACGTAAACGCCCATTGTTATGATTGGCTAACATCAGGCAGCCCCTCAAATTCAGCAAACTCAATCAAGAATGAACAGAAGCCCCTCAACAATATAAAACAAAAAGACAGGGTTTACACATGATGCACATCCAACACATTGTCTCGAATATATTAAACTGTTTATCTAGGTACAACTGTTAACACTCAGCACCATAAACTATCAAACAGTCATGACATTTGAAATATTCATGAATGAAACAGTTTACTTACTGTTTTTGAAGTGTTTTCATCTGCCATATCCTTCAATAACAGTTCCTTTACAAAGCTTGAATTGTATTATGTCCAGTTCACAAGTGATCCACGACAACATGAACTGAAAAAAACGCACACACATAGTCCAGAGCAGTGAAACTAGACGTACATACATACAAAATCATCCTGCACGGAGGCTCACATCGCTGGAAACACATCAAAACGGTCAAAGATGTCCATCTCAGTACATGTTTACATACACTGATGAGCCAAAACATTACGACCACCCACAGGTGACGTGAATAATGTTGATCATCTCCTAACAAGGCCACATAGAATTGCCTTTCAGAGTTGTAACTTGACACCGCGTCTTTTAAAAGCGGCGAAATACATGGCAGCGGTCAAAGAGTCTGAGTAGTTCATGTTTATATACAAAATAATTCAAAACAGACCAGATGGGTCTTCTTAGGTGTTATGTTAGGAATAGTTAACCACACAAGGCCTGCCATCTTGACTTGAACTGCACTGCAGTGGGCGGGGCCAAGGGTGCAATGACGCATGTTGTGGGATGTGCAAATACAAATGAGCAATGTTTCATGTAGTCATGAATGGACAGATTTAAAAACAAGATGTTTCAGCAGGGTGGCAGCTATAAATGCTCTTTTTAGATTGGGGAGTAGGTTTTGAGTTCTGGAATTTACAGTATGTTTTTATAGGACAGTTACCTCTTATTTGTCTAAATATCAAGGAAAAGTTGATTCTCCATCTCATGACCCCTTTAATTTGATTAATGTTTCTGTTTGAAATTTTTCCACTTTGAATCCACATAGTGCTGACACTTACTTAATGATTATTTTCAAGAAAGAATGCTTAAAGAATGCTCTTAAAAACACAAGAACATCAGGGGCCTGGGTAGCTTAGTGAGTAAAGACGCTGACTATCACCCCTGGAGTCACGAGTTCGAATCCCAGGTCGTGCTGAGTGACTCCAGCCAGGTCTCCTAAGCAACCAAATTGGCCCAGTTGGTAGGGAGGGTAGAGTCACCTCCTCGTGGTCGCTATAATGTGGTTTGCTCTTGGTGGGGCGTGTGGTGAGTTGTGCGTGGATGCGTGGTGGATGGTGTGAAGCCTCCACACGCACTACATCTCCACGGTAACGTGCTCAACAAGCCACGTGATAGCGCGGGTTGACGGTCTCAGACATGGAGGCAACTGAGATTCTTCCTCCGCCACCCGGATTAAGGCGAGTCACTACGCCACCGCGAGGACTTAGAGTGCATTGGAAAAAAACAAAACAAGATGGACATAATAAAGTAGATGGACATGACAGCATGCAGGTAATTTTATATTGATTATTAATCACTCAAACCCTTTTTTGTTCATTGTGTAAATGGAGCAGCCGATCGTTCACAATTTAATGAGCAGCATCTTTGTCCTACAGTGTGAACTATAGTATTCCTTTCCCAGAGAGAGCTTTATGGACAGAGTCTGTGTCAGCTGGGTCCATGGTGGCCAGATTGTTCTGTTATGCCTGAACAATGGTTTGAACCCAAATGCTGAACACAGACACGGAGAGCGATTATGATAAAATGGTATTTATTTACAAACTGGGGAATGAGATGGAAGATGAACAGACAGGTGATTGATCTGCCGCTGGAGGAAGAGGGCTGGGCATGCAGGAGGTAATGGCGGAGAAGAGCGGTGAGCTGGATGGTTTGGCATGGCAGGCTTGAAGGAGAGTGGATCTGAAGATGACTGAAGAGATAAGTGGTTGAATACAGGTTGGTGGGTTGGATAGTGGATCACACAAGTAGACTGAGCAATCTGGCGATGAATGACTGAGAACTCCGGATATAAATAGAGCAGGCTGGTGAAGAGATGATGACTTGCAGGTGAGAAGTAATCAGTGGCCACATCACCGAAACAGACCAACTCACAAACACACAGGGGAGACACAGACAGACAGAAAAAACACAAAAGGCCAAAAGCCACATCCTGACATTTAGCCCTTTTCCACCGAAATTGCGATGGTTCTTGTGCCGAGCCTGTGCTCTGCTGGTTCACGGCCGAGGAAATCTGGAGCCTGTTGTAAACCAGCCGCGCTTTTCCACTGACCTGAAAGCCGAACAGTGACGTAACGGGTTACTGTCTATATGGTAGTTTCGTGTGACTACCTCAAATATAAACAAACATGGCACGTCACAGTGTGTTTGTTTACAGCTTTTACTCTTGTTTTTGAGGACATACTTAAACATATGGATTAATGCAATCCATCGTTATTACATATCTCAACAAGACTGTCAGAGACGATACTGCACTAAAGATTACAGGTTATGTAATTACATTATATTGTATGAACTATGGCTTAACTTGCTAAGTTCTGTAAACTGTTACAGTGGAATTATTATTAACATTGGTGTAGCAGATGGTTGTATTTGGATTTTTGCCATAGCATATAATATGATTGATTGAGACTCCCACTTTTTTACTTAACAGATAGCCGCGATCTTCCAAACTTAGTGAGTAGCTGGTCAAAAATCCCCTTACAGAACAAAACTATGCACAAAATAAGATGACAACAGTGTAAGAAAAGCTAACAAAGGGCAAATATAACAACTTATTGAGATCAGCTGCAAAAGACACCGGCAACACGAGTGTTACTGTCTGAATTCTGTGTCCAAGTCCAAAACATTGTTGCTCCGTCCACTGTCGCTTTTGCTTATGTACTTTTTATGGTCCCTTATGTGTTCTTCAATTTGTTTATTTGGTCAATTGTCCGATTGAAGGCGGCGTGCATCATTTCGTGCTGTATCTTCATTTTCTTACAGTATTATTTTCTATTGCAATCTCTCTAGTTTATCTCAGATTTTCATAAATACCATAGCGCAAGTAGAGCACTAGTTTTGTCGTGTTACCTGAACGTTGAGACGCAGTCTATATTTTCAAACACAGCCATTTAAGGTTGGGAAATAGCGCAAAGCCATATTGCGATTTCAATCTTAATTCAATCAGTCATGCAACATTAATGGATATTATTCAGATTTCTCAAGTCAAAGTCTGCTGGTTTCAAAGTGTTTTAGATGGTTTCCTCATCATGTAGCCTATAGGCAAGTGCCGCTTTCACAACTGTCTCATCCTATTATGGCGTATTTTCTGCATTAACATGAGAATGAGAATAAATAAAAGTTCTTTGGAGTGCCAATCCTTCTACATATTGTGGCTTTTTATTTCTGGATTGTGTTTTTATTAACAGAGTTTTTACAAAGTGTGTTACTAATTAATTATAAGTAAACAATAGTTTTTTTTTTCATATTGGCGTTTTCATGCTTATAACCGATATTCCGATGGTTTTAATTTTGTCAGTAATTGGCCAATAAATATTGGCAGCCAATACATCAGTGCATCCCTGTTGCAGAATAAGATATGATCCTCTATGATATATAATCCTATCTATTATGTATAAAATGCATTTATTTTAGAATATCTCTCTGCTAGGTGGTAGATCTGGAGTTGAGAGCAGTAACATATGATGATTCAAATTGTCCAAGAGTAGCTGTTCATGGCTCATACATGAAACACTGGCCATCTATAAGCAGCCAGGGCCTCAGCTGAAAGAGCAGGATTCACATACACCTGGAGTCATCAGTGGTGAGTAGGTGATCTGTAACTGTAACATGTGTTTTAGGACTGAAATATAAGTTGTTTTCTGCTGGTTGGCACAGAAATATTACACAAAGTTTGCACTCACTGAGTTTTGTATTTTATTAGTTTTTTGTTTTTGCACAAGGAAGACAGCAATTGAGAATAGCCAATTACAGACACTATTCTTGTTATTAATTTTCATTAGTGCCCTTCTTTGTGTTTTCAGGTATGAGGCAGGGATGTGACCTGGCTTTGTACATCGATGTCCCAAAAGCTATGTCAGGTAATGATATAATGAATAATCAGGTAATTAATTTGTTTAATCTCTAAAATAGATTTTAGGAGTTAAAATTACACAGCCAGCTCCTAAAACCTTACTAAACTCAAGACAGCTCATAAAGATTCATTTCTTTTCCATGTAGTTATGTAAAACTTTCATTGATTTCTGTAATTTTTCAGTACGCCTGTAATTATTTTAGCTTGTGCTTACTTGTGCTAAATAGATAATTAGAGGTCATTAAAGAAAGTATTTTCTCTTTCAGCTTGTGAAATTGAGCTACTGTACATTAGCTGTTGGAGAGGATTTCTTTCTGACTTTACCACTAAAACCTGGAGACATGTTGATCTGCTGAACTTGAAGACATGATGAAACTCACTGGGATCTACTGGGAGTGGTTCTTTACTCAAACATTTGGTAACATTATAGTGTAAGGCTTATTTCAAAAGAAGAAATATCTGAATTAAATCCACAAAGAATGTCCAAAACACGTTTACTTTTATGAAACGAAGGCTGCATTAG
The DNA here is from genome assembly GCF_019703515.2 of Myxocyprinus asiaticus. NCBI lineage: Eukaryota > Metazoa > Chordata > Actinopteri > Cypriniformes > Catostomidae > Myxocyprinus > Myxocyprinus asiaticus. The sequence goes on along the minus strand of NC_059365.1, from coordinate 38,516,433 downwards.
CCACTGTCACAGGTGAAACCCATTAAATTGCAGGATTACATTTTCCAGTGTATCTACAGGATCACATCTGCAACACAACACCAAAAAAAAAAAAAAAAAAAAAAAAATGCATTTAAAAGACATGATCTCATCCGCTCGGATGGAGAAAAACTTTTTCATTTTGGCATTTATTGAATTGAATAAACTGTAAAAGAAAGTCTGTAAAAGATATTTGATACATGGGAAGCCATGCATAATGGACTTGACAATTAACATGGGAATGATGCAATTGCTATAACAGAAGTAATTTGTTTACAATACTTTATTACAGTATATGTGAATTTTCTGTTAGACTGTTTGTGTCTTGTCATCTCAAACAGGTACAACATTTTAGCTTTAGAATTTTCTGAACAACATATCTTTAAGGGATGTTTAAGGGATGATTATGGAGTCAGTAACTTATTTGAAAGGTTGCCTGGTATTTTGTGTACAAATTGTCAAGTGACCTACTAAGCCTGTTTTATTTGTAGGGCAGTTCCTGCCCACTGCATATTTGTCAAAAAATAGAGTATCTAAATTCACTTGAGACCTCAAGATAGAGATGTCTATGTCTCATGTATCTGGTGGGGGATTTCCAGCAAGCATTTATGTACAGTGTACTAGATGGGGACAAATAGCATGTTAAGGTCTTATCATTGTTTTTATTGCAAATGAAAACTGAATTAAAAACACATTTTAACTGAAATACACATACATAATTGAAACATGGTTGTAAAAACTGAAACTAAAATAATTGTGCGTTTCAGTCAGCTCCCTAGCTCCCTAACTCCCTATGTCGTGGATCAGTATATTGTGAACACTTATTCGAGCACTGGCAAGGGGGTTGATACACTGAACATTGGGACACTTATGGCTCAATTGCCTGTGACACGATAACGAGCTTGCGCATTCAAGCAAAGCTGTTATTAATCAGCACCATCACAGTATAAATGACTCAAATGATAAATGAAATTAGTTGGTTTTCTGCATTAATTGGTCATAAAATGTGATCTCATCTTCATTAAAGTCACAAGTATAGACAAACACAATGTGCTTAAGCTAACAATACACAAACAATTATAATCTTTCATGCCTTTATTGAACATCCCATTAAACATTAACAGTGCTGTGGAAAAAGTAAGTGAACCCTTAGGCTAAAGATGTCAACAAAAGCTAATTAGAGTCAGGAGTTAGCAAACCTGACATTAAATTAATGAAACGAGATTAGAGGTGCGGGTTAGAGCTACTTTGAAAAGCACTATACATATATATATATATATATATATATATATAAACTCAGCAAAAAAAGAAACATCCCTTTTTCAGGACACTGTATTTTAAAGATAATTTTTGTAAAAATCCAAATAACTTTACAGATCTTTATTGTAAAGGATTTAAACAATGTTTTCCATGCTTGTTCAATGAAACATAAACAGTTAATGAACATGCACCTGTGGAACGATCATTAAAACACTAACAGCTTACAGACGGTAGGCAATTAAGGTCACAGTTATAAAAACTTAGGACACTAAAGAGACTTTTCTACCTACTCTGAAAAACACCAAAAGAAAGATGCCCAGGGTCCCTGCTCATCTGCGTGAACGTGCTTTAGGCATGATGCATGGAGGCATGAGGACTGCAGATGTGGCCAGGGCAATAAATTGCAATGTCCGTACTGTGAGACACCTAAGACAGTGCTACAGGGAGACAGGAAGGACAGCTGATCGTCCTCGCAGTGGCAGACCACGTATAACGACACTTGCACAGGATCGGCACATCCGAATATCACACCTGCGGGACAGGTACAGGATGGCAATAACAACTGCCCGAGTTACACCAGTAATGCACAGTCCCTCCATCAGTGCTCAGACTGTCCGCAATAGGCTGAGAGAGGCTGGACTGAGGGCTTGTATGCCTGTTGTAAGGCAGGTCCTTACCAGACATCACCGGCAACAATGTCGCCTATAGGCACAAACCCACCTTCGCTGGACCAGACAGGACTGGCAAAAAGTGCTCTTCACTGACGAGTCGCAGTTTTGTCTAACCAGGGGTGATAGTCGGAGTCACGTTTATCGTCGAAGGAATGAGTGTTACACTGAGGCCTGTACTCTGGAGCGGGATCGATTTGGAGGTGGAGGGTCCGTCATGGTCTCACAGCATCACTGGACTGAGCTTGTTGTCATTGCAGGCAATCTCAACGCTGTGCGTTACAAGGAAGACATCCTCCTCCCTCATGTGGTACCCTTCCTGCAGGCTCATCCTGACATGACCCTCCAGCATGACAATGCCACTAGCCATACTGCTCGTTCTGTGCGTGATTTCCTGCAAGACAGGAATGTCAGTGTTCTGCCATGACCAGCGAAGAGCCCGGATCTCAATCCCATTGAGCACGTCTGGGACCTGTTGGATCAGAGGGTGAGGGCTAGGGCCATTCCCCCCAGAAATGTCCAGGAACTTGTAAGTGCCTTGGTGGAAGAGTGGGGTAACATCTCACAGCAAGAACTGGCAAATCTGGTGCAGTCCATGAGGAGGAGATGCACTGCAGTACTTAATGCAGCTGGTGGCCACACCAGATACTGACTGTTACTTATGATTTTGACCCCCGACCCATACCCGAGACCATGTGACCCAACCCAAACTGTACCATCAAATTTTAAGCCCAAACCCAATCCAGCACAATTTTACATTGGAAAACAATGGAAAAACAGAGCAGACACGCACAAAAACACATTCGGTGTGAGCGGCTCCTTACTCGTCCATTCGTGTCTGTGAAAGAGAGTGCGTGCAGAAAACAAGTTAGGTTAGGTTGGCCTGTTTATTTTTCATAATTCCGAACTTGACCCGAATCGCAAATTAACTTGAAAAACTGACTCGTCCTGTCGGGCCCGTGTCAGGTTGCAGACCTCTAGTCCACACACTGATCAAAGACCTATTCCTGGAAGTATTGTCAAGCAGGCTACCGGCACTTTTGGATTTGTGTCATAGTTTTGTGTGAACATTAATCCCCACATTGCAGAGGTGCTAAACATTCTTTCCCTATAAGATGATGGACTAGTTTGTAACCACATGAAATCTACTGATATATTCTATGAACAAAGGGTGATAGAGATGTGGAAAGGAGAGATATATATGCCCAAGTTCAATGTAAATAGGTTAATTCACTGAAATCATCTGTTTAATGCACATTTCAAGCTTGTATAAGCTCATATTTTAAACACAATTTATACATATTTTTTTAAAGCGCTGTATGTCAGAGTGATACCCAATAATCTGATACTAAAGACTGTTTGTAAAAATCTACAGAAAAAGTGTACACTTTGTAAAGCTGCCGATTTGTTGTCCTTTGTGCGTCTCTAGGCAGCCACTCAAACCAAAGTTTCCCCTGATAGCAGGCGACTAAAATTAGTGTCTTGGCCTAGCGTGTCAGATTACATTTACAGACTATGCTTGTCTATGCTTGCACAGCACCGGCTGCTAACTGTAACACCCTATTGAGCTTGGCAGAGACGTGCACCTACAGTATGTCCAAGCATGATTAAAAAACCTCAGGTCAGGTTAATCAAGTCCTTTTTTTAAAAAGTGGTGTCAATTAATATCTGAAACAGCCAGGCTCAGTGAACTCAGACAGGACTAAACGTTGCAGGAGTCGTAGAATTTTTTGGGCTTAGTTTAGGGGCTGGACATATCTGTGTGCCGAGTTGGCCATTTCAATGAAGGGTCAGTTTGGCACTCGGAAACCTGGACCCCCTGGTTGGAGCCCCATTTACAGCTCATGGTACAGTGCTGATAGTTCTCTGGAGGGGATAGCCTGCAGTTTCATTCAAACTGGCCATATAGAAAACAGAAGAAAAAGGCAAGTAGCTACTTAGCTATAAGCAGCATTTTTATTTCCTCTGAATTAAATAAAGTCTTTCAATATGGCTTAAATTCTGCATGTGCATTTTAACATTTTAACACTGTATGCCAGAAAAGTTATTGTATATATATTTTTCCTCAAGTCTGCATATGTTCTGTCTTTCAGTAGTTGTAACTGTTGTTTATTAGAACAGTTTTGTGTGAGCAAACAGTAGCTTAAATGCTAGAGGTATTTTTGTTTGTGGTAACTATAAATGAAATATTAGAGACTTTGAGCTACAACAAAAGCTAACTTTGTCGAAAGCTGAAAGAGCATGCAGAGCACATTTTTTTTCCCTTGAATATAGAAAGCATAAAACATTATCTCTAAAAACTCTTAATATTCTCTGAAATTTGAAGAGCCTGTAAATCAGTGATTGACAAATTCATTGTGAGACACAGTGTAAATAAACAATAATATGATATTTATTTTTGGGACTAATCCGTTTCTTTTTGATGTTTCAGGTCTAAAAATATTCAGCTGCTGAATAACCATCAGCATACACAGCAGTTCTAAAGGACAGAAGCAATCATAAATAGCTTAAGAGACCCAATGTCTCCAATATCTGGAGTGAAGAAATGGAACGCTGGGTTCTAGAAGGAGATAGCTACTCGTTACTTCGCAGTGCTCCACACACGTTCAACCTGCAAAATCGTGACGGCCCGAATCGTGTGGAGATCTTTGACATCACTGCTATCCCCAGCCCTCATAGTGCCATAGCTGAAACAACATGCCTTTGTGACATTTTTGGGGATGACGGTGAATCTCCGTCACTTTCTAGTAGCCCAGCATCTGCCACATTTCTCAGGAGGGAAGTGGATCAACCTTTTCCAACAGATGATGCCAATGACTCTTCAGGATCTTATCACACTGCCAATGGATCTGACTTAAGTGACACACCTTCTCCAAATTTAAAGGATTTTTCCACTTCTGAGACCTGGGAATCAATTTCACCACCAATTGTATCAACCATCTCATCAGATTCCAAAAATGGACTTTACCCTCTTGATAGCACACCACCTGCTGCCAAAGTGAATGGTGATGACCTTTCACATACAGATAACTGGGCAGAACCCCAAGTCTCAGTGAGCTCCACCACAGTGAATGAAATAGAAAACACCAATGCGTCCAAATCACAAGATATTAATTCAACACCAGTTACTAGTCTGATTAATCCAGCAAAGGAGCCTCCTGATCCCTCAAGTAAAACTAGTACAACATCCTCATTTTTGGAGGACAGAGAGCCTGCCTTTCTTGAGCAAGGAGGAATGACTGCGACATGTCAGCATACAAATACAAACACATGTTTATATAGACAAGGCTGTATACCCTTATATGAGTCATCAGACTGTGCATCCTCTCCACAAATAAGTTTGGCAGAATCTTCACCTGAGCAAAATAATGTGGTTTCTTCTGAGAACAAAGAAAGTATGAACTATCATAGTTCACACAAGAAAACCTTCCACCTTGCGCAAGAGACGATTAAAAGTGTTACCCCATCAGAACGGTCAAATACTTCTCAGAGAGACCGCATTTGTAGCCCAATTCAGGAAATGTCTACTTTGCCTGAAAACAGAGATATTCATTTCATACCTGAACCCAGTGTCAGACCTGAGCTCAAAGTAACTTCCACTTCACCTGTAAGCATGGACATTAGCTTCACACCTATGTCCACAGGTAAGTCTTCACCTGAGCAGCTGCATTTGATTTCAACTCAAGTGGGGAACACCTCAGAGTTTCCATGCTTGGAGGATACCTATGGTGCATCTTCAGCTGTATCTACTCCTCCAGCCAATGATAATAGGGAAATAGATTCACTAACTGTGTCGAATATTTCCACAGAAAAAAAAGAGCTGGTGTTTTCATCCAATCAGATATCGGTCTCGGCAGATGACAAAGAGATCAATGAAATCTTCTCTCTTGATAACTCTGCACCAGCTTACTCACCAGAACATGTAATAATTGACTCACCTATGGGTTATACCATAAGCCCATTGCCTATAAATGAGAAAAAGGTTTATTCAACTGAACCTGAGCCTGAAGCCTCATCATCCTCCCCTGTTTTCACAGGGATTAATTACAGTGATATCTGCTCATCTACTGATCATTCAGTTCCAAATCACTCACCAGAACCAGTAAAGATTTACTCACCAATGTGTTATACAATTAGTCCATCACCTACAAATGGAAGAAATGTTAATTCAGCTGAGCCTGAAAAGTTACCAACCTCACCAGTTGTCACAAGGATTGATAACAGTGATATCTGCTCTTCTCCTGATTGCTCATTTCTAGCTTACTCACCAGAACCAGTAATAATTCACTCACCTATGGGTTATTCAATTAGTCCATCACCTACAAATGAGAGAAAGGTTTATTCAACTGAACCTGAAGCCTCACCATCCTCTCCTGACGTCACAGGTATTGATTACAGTGAAATCTGCTCCTCTCTTGATCATTCACTTCCAGCTCATTCACCAGTACCAGTAATAATTCACTCACCTTTGGGTTATACTGTTAGCACATCACCTACAAATGTGTTAAAGGTTTATTCAGCAGAACCTGATGACTCATCATCATCCCCTGTCATGACAGGGATTGATTATGCAGCAACGCCTACATTCAGTAGGGATTCCACACCTGAATTAAGGAAAATTACCCCCACTCCAGACAGCAGACTAAACTACCTTACACCTGAACAAACATCTTCAGCACCTTCACCAGAACTGAGATCAGTCACATGCTCACCTGAAATCAAGACAATTACATACAGTGTTTTGTCACAAAATACAAAATACCCAGTGATTGGAGGCATTACATATAGTGCTGTTTCACCAAATGACATTTTGGCAGAGTCACCTGAGGTAGCGACAACTGTCCATGGCAACTGTAATGAAAATTCTAACTCTCGTTTTAGAGATGATGCCTTCGTCTCACCTACCTCAAGGATTGTTTTGTCAACACCAGAGAGCATATTAAGGCCCTCATCATCTGCTTTAAACCATACAAGAGATACAACAATATCCCCTGATCTTCAACTAACCCTGGAACCTTCCATCCCTTTGGAACAGACAGACAATCACATTTTACCCATAATTTGTGACAGAATGACTCCTCCTTCCCCTAACCCAATAAACAGCAGTCATTTTGATGATCCTCCTCACTCAGAGAATTTCAATAGTAGTGCATCAGTCCTAGTTCACAGTCAAAGGCTGATCTTGCAAGATTCACCATCTAAACCCATTAGTCCTGGATCATCAATAGTACAAAAGAAAACAAATCAGGAAATTGTTGACAATAACACAAGTGATTTAAACATGTGTGGAATACCAACCTCCCTAAGTCCATGTGCCTCATCTGTGTCAATGCCAGTGGCATCTGTGGAGGAGAAACAATGCTTGTTTTATAACAGCAACAGCGGGACAGAAATGTTGGAGAATGATTCTGACAGTAGTGGCAAGAGGCTTAGCCAAGTGCCTATAGCATTGAGGGAAAGCCCGGGGGCTATCTGTAGGCAGAGGGGTGGAGAATATGACAGGCAGCCATGCAGGGAAAAAGAAAGTGAAAAGAGGGAGGGAGAGCAGTGTGTATTGGGAGAAGGGGAGGAGACTATGGGAGAGAGTAGTTACAGAGGGGAACAGGTTGAGCTGTCATTCAGTGCCAGGAATAGAAAAGGGCCTGCAGGACACAGCCCAGCTCCCTCTAGTCGAGACCCAAAGTCGGGAATTCCAGCTAACTGTTATTTTGAGTCGCACCCAGCAACTCTGCAGCAACAGAGACAGTTCAGAGCACAGGGTTCACAACAAGAGAACAAGGGTGTCGCCAGGAGGGTCCAATCAACTGTCAAGGGTAAATACAGCAGTGCAGACTGTCTACCTCCAGAGTATACTGGTGAGACCTTCAGCATGGGAAGTGAGTTTGATGAGGCAGACAATGAGGTAAAGTGGCTTACAGATCTGGCCTTCAGAAGCCTATCTAGCCCTCAGGTGGATTATTTGGATGTTTACAATTCAAGCCACAGGTCATCTACAAATGTTTCACAGCCATCAACCATGGATAGCCCTGGTGCTGTTGCATGGATGACCTACGCAGATTTGCGTGGCTCAACTTTCCATGAAAATGATGACTTGTTACACAGTTCCTCTTTTTTACCCCGTGAGGGCCTGGACCCGAACAAAGGCTTTGAGATGGGGAGTTTTGAATGTGTGGATGTTGCATTAGATAGCAAGGAAGAGTCCAGCAGAGGAAAGAGGACAGTACCCAAGAGGCAGATACAGCTGTTAAGGCGGAACACAGATGAATCCAAAACTAAAGGGAACAATGGAAATTCTTTGGATTCACCCTCAACGCATAGACGCTCGAAAGACATCCTTGTTCGTCAACATAGCACACCAGCTTCTGTGCAAGCGGTCATGTCCAGAGAGGACCCAAATTCACCTAAATATGATAGGAAAAGGACATTGCAGAAGTCTGTGTCTTTAGATGATGCCTCCTCTAAGACCCAAATGGCCTCCTGCATTATCAAGAGTGTGCTGTCAAAGAAAATCCAGGATGCACAAAAAGAAACATTAAAAAGTGAAGACCCAAGTCCATCTAGGGATAAAAACAAACATCATAATATTAGTCACAGCTCCTTTGATGGTCTACCAAGAAACATGGAGAAGCATAGCTTAAGTTCTAGCCAGCATTCTGAATGTAATCTTTCAACTGAAGATTTTGCTGCCAGAGAGGAAAAAAATCCAAATCGTCAGCTGAAGAAGTGTGCCCCAAAAGTTCCTCCAAAACCAATATTCAGACCTGCATTTATTAACACTGGGAATGCTGAGCTACCAGATGACTTATCAAGGGATGAAATTAGGCCCAAAGTGTCTCTTTCAGTTGAAGAGAAAGTGTGTATGAATGATGGGAAGAAGGGAAGAGGTGGCAACCTGGGAGAGAGGTTCAATAGTGACTCAGCATATGCCAGAGCCAGGAACACAAGTGTTGCTGTTGCCACTCAAGCAGAAAGCATGCAGAGCAAAACAATAAGCAGAGACACAGAGTGCCAAATAACACCAGAAAACCAAAGACAACAGGGTGGCAAATGCGTATTTATGTCAAAAACTCCAGAAATAACTCTGAAACTTTCCACAATCAAAGAAAAAAAGAAGTCTTCTTTGAAAGTTTCTCTATCCCCTGATGTAGAACGGTCCAGAGAAATGTGTGAATCTCAGTCTGCAGAAGATATAAGCACAAAATCTATGGAAGTTACAAAAACTGAAGAAGATAATGACAACAACAAAGCAAAGTCTGTCATACATAGAGTTAGAGATGTAAGGAAATTGGTTAAAAACTCATACAACCTGTCTTTTAAAGCATCAAATACAACATCTACTGCAGAAGACACACTCATTCAAGAGGAAAGAGAGAAGCCACCACAAACTCCTCCAGCCTTGAATATTAAATGTAAAGCTATTAGTTGGAAGGACAAGCAAACATCAGGCAGTAAATCAATCCACTGGCAAGGTGAAAAACAGGCTGTTGACATATCAAAAATATCTCAACCACGGGAGGGCACAGGGAAAAGCAGAGATACTGACAACACTGGAATAACATCCAAAGCCCCTCTGCCAAAGATACTAACTACTGAACCCAAAGTGACAGATTCCCAGTGTGCAACCTTAGATGAATTAATTGAATTTTCAAGATCTTCCATTCACTCTGATCCAAGTACTAAGCAAGGGATGCCCCCTAGACCCCCTAGTAAGGAGAGGGAAGTGTCTGCATTAGTGGTTCTGCAGGATGGCCCATCCAAGACAATTCAGAGTACCTCTGACTATAAAAGCACTAACCCCACTCAAATAAAAGCTACAAGCAGCAGCCACTCTGTCTCCATGCTGCTTAAGGAGAAAGGAATGCAGGCTGACATTGGAGTGTGTGATGTTGTCACTGAAGGTGCGAGTGCTACAGCTAAACATGTCAATAGGCTTGAGGTACCTTTACAGGCCTGTTTATCAGAAGGTATCTCAGGTGAAGCATTGTCTTGCAACTTAACACTTGTTGACAACAGTTCCTTGAAGACATCCCATAGTCAGGATGAGTCAAAAGAACAAAGTGAGAGTCCCAAAGGAATGCTGACAGAAGAATCTTCAATACAACAAACAAAGGAAGAAGAAAAGAAAAAAATAACTGCCACCACAACTATGATACAAATGCCAACTAATTTAACAACATTATTAAAGCCAGAGGCGATGACTTTTTCAAGTAATTCAAAAAATAATGCTGTGCCAGTGACTGCGTCAAAAGAGATTGAGTTACCTATACAAGTGAGGTCAATATCCAGTGATAGGCTGAAACCATTTGTGCCTCCAAAACCCAGCTATAAAAAGTCATTTGCAGAGAAAAATGAGATACCAGCAACACTGATAAACAAGGATCAACCGAATGAGGCCTCATCAAGCAATACACAAACATTAGCTCTGTCGGCTGTATCAAGCTACAAACCACCACCCATTCCAGTGACAACAACTCCAAGTTCTGTGCAGAAATCCACCACAATGACATTGGCCAATGTGGATCAACAGCAATCTTCAACCAATAGCACTTGCCAGCAACTGACCACATCCATTAATCAAGACCAGTTAATACTAGCTAGTTCTTTTGCTTCCAATCCATCTGTGAGGCCCACAGGTCCACATACCCATAGTCACACACATCCTGTGTCAAGAGCATCACCTAATGACAGATTTCACAAAGACGACTATTGTTTCTATGCATCTGATGACCCCCCCAGCTATGATGAGCGAGAGAGTTTCAGCCCATTACAGTTGTCAGACTTGCCCCCACAAAAGCCGTACATTCATCCAACCACTAAGCAATCTTCATGTTCCTGCACATTAAGTTCCCACTCACATCGAGGTCATCCCAACCACAACTCACAAGAATGGATTCCCCCAGTCTCACAGTCTCCAGGCCAAGTCCTCACCTGTCCAGGAGCTCCTCCACAGGCTCAGGTTCGTCCTCATCAGTGCAGACCAGATGGACAGGCCCAAAATTACTCAAGAGTCTCCCCAAATACCTCAATACCCAATGCCCCAGCATTAATTCAGCCTTTGCACCACCCAAGAACCTGTCCTGTTGCAAAAACTCAACCCTACAGTGGTGACCAATCTCCAGCTTCTGGGCAGCACAGGGACAGAGTTCCAGTAAGTCATCATTCTCCACAAGCAGCAGATCCTGTACCATATCATGAGTACCCTCCAGCTAACATGTCTACTCTGGATCCCAGAACTCAGTTGTTTAATCCCCAAGATTTGCCACCATCCTTTGGTCATGATTATGGGAGTGAAGTTCCAGGTGGAGCCAGTGTATTATATCCAGAGAGTACAAACGGACCTAGCTGTGGCCAAGGTCCTCGTCGTGTACTTCTTGATCCTGAGACTGGTAAATACTTTTATATCGAGGTACCAATGCAGCCACTCAGAAAAATGCTGTTTGATCCAGAATTAGGCCAGTATGTGGAAGTTCTCATACCACAGCAGGCAATGTCCCACTCTGGGCTGTACCCACCAGCTGCACCCCCATACTCCTCACTGCAAAATCCAGGTTTGTATGCACCGCAGTACCTACCTTATGCAATGCCATCTTACCCAGCAATGCCAAGCAGTGCCCAGCAAGCACGACATTTAGAGCCGCCTCCTGTCCCCACAACACTTCACCAGACTTCCTTAAGATATGGAAGCCCTGCGAGCCAGATGCCAAAAAATGAACCAAAAGGCCACTCATCACTGGATCAAAGCTATTTAGAGACCATGTATTACATTCCTACTGGGATGAATGCAAGTCCAAATTCTACTCCTTCAGGCTGTTACCACAAGCCACCTTCAAGCATGCCTCCTTCAGGAGGAAGAAGAGCATGAAACAACAGTAGAAGTATGCAGCCTGTTTATATTTGAAATCTGTTCTAGTGAGCGGGGTTTTTCATCAAAAATAATTTAGAGTCAAAAGTTGTGGTTTCTCAGTTGGAAGACTATAGGACTGTTCACACTGAACACGTTTTTGCATTCTTCTGCAATGTTTTTTTAATTATTTTTCTTATGTAAACATACGCTAGACCATTGTGCCACGTTTTGCTGTTTTTTTTTTTTTTTTTTTTGTTTTTTCAGCATCTCGTGCAGGAGCGCCACGTTTTTATGGTTTTAAAAATGTGTTTTAAGACACTACACCTGCGTTAAGATATCTGCATTTTGCCTTATGGTTGCAGAATTAAAGTTGTTTTGGCTGCTTTTATTTCAAAATAACTATAAAAAGTACGATGTTATGTAATATTTCCAAATGGGCTGTTTGCTGACATTTGATATATCATGGTTGTCATTGTCTTGTGTACTGTCCAAACGATAAAGTGGAATAATGTGAGTCCTTCTCTTTTCACCTATGTATCTGTAGGCCAAGCTTATGCAAATAGTAATCCTGTCTTTTAAAGCTGGCATGGTTCAATCAACAATACCTTCTCCGTGAACACCCTTAATAGTTACAAGTTATGTATTTCTGTGGGGATTTATTTTGTAATTTCTCAGTTCAGACAAAAATTCTAAAATCATTATATGGCATAAATTAATTTCTTTGTGCCAGGCCTTTGATGTGCCCTGATGGGTTGTGCAAGTAAAATAATGCTGTACATTTGGGTAAAAAAAATATGTGAATGAGCAAGATCATCAGTATCAAAACTGCTTCAGAATTGTTTTCTATCATCAGAAGATTGCCATTGACTATTTTTTTACACATGGATGCACCCAATTAAAGATTAATTGTGTACAGTTCTCACGTCTGATATGTTCTAATTGTCTAATATTTTGTTATGATGATGACTTTTGAGTAATTGTAAAGCTAAAAGCTATGTTCATAAATACTTAAATTGCTGCAATAATTATAGTCACACCATAGATTAAAGGAAACATAAGAGTTTCCAATTCCTCAAATGCAACTATTTCATGTTGACATATCCATTTTGGGAGAACACTTGCCAGCAACTGCACAATTTAAGATGACTCACTTTGAGTTTAGGACTACTAGTGCACTATCATTTAAGTCTAAGGCTGACATCTAGTGGACAAGTCCCATCTGTCCACAGCTTGCTCTCAATGATGTTGTCTTTTGCATGAGATGATTTGCTTTTTGAGGGAGGAAAAAAGAAAGAAATACTGGCCTGATACTGTAAACATTCCAATAATCCACACCAAATTCAAGCAACTGCATCTCTAAACCAAGGACTGATTAAAGACTGGGCCAATGTGGCCAGTGCCCTGGGGTCTCTGGCTACCATAGAGGGGTCTCCAGGTAAAAGAAACCAAGAAAAAAAACCCACTGCAGATGTAAAACCACATATAGATTGGCACAATGTAAAATAAATAAAGTAATGCAAAATGTCATCTTTTCTAGCCCCTTACCATCTCTTTTGCAACATATCATGATGATACATCATGATGGCGCCGCGGATGGCTGCCTCGGTGTGGAGCGCTCCTATTGTTTTGTTGTTTTTTTTTGTTTGTCCTGTGTTTAGTAATCTTTTTCCAGTCAGTTTTACCAGAGACGAACTGCTGAACATTCGACAGCATATACCAGACAATCTTTTCCCAGATTTTGAATAATCAGATGTTTTGCTGGACATTTTAGTTGGAGGCGCAGCTCTGCTGTTCAAGAGACGCAGGCGAGGGAGACGAGCAGGCACACTGGTCAAATTCCGTCTGCGCAGATTTCGAACAGCACTGCCGAGTATTCACTTAGCAAATCTCCACTTTCTTCTTAACAAAACAGACGAACTACATCTCCTCACCCGCACAAACAAGGACTTTTCAACCTCTGCTGCCTTGTGCTTCACAGAAACCTGGCTGAGTGAAGCCATTCCAGACAGTGCATTACATCTGCCGGGCTTCCAGCTGTTCAGAGCGGATCGCATCGCAAAGTTAACGGAAAATGAGAGGCGGTGGAATATGCTTTTACATCAATGAAAGTTGGTGTACAGATACAATGTTAAAGAGGATGTGCAGTCCTAATTTGGAAGCGCTCTTTATTAACTAAGCCTTTCTACTCGCCGCAGGAGTTTTCCTAGTTTATTCTGGTGAGTTTGTACATCGTGCCAAACGCGTGTTTGAATGCAGTGCTGCAACAGCTGGCTGATCAAATCACAGACACAGAACAACAATACCCAGACTCAGTTATTATTATTCTTGGGGATTTTAACAAAACAAATTTCACACGTGAACTGCCCAAATACAAACAGCACATTACATGCCCCACCAGAGACAGGAACATACTGGATCATTGTTACACAACAATAAAGGATGCATATCGCTCTGTCCCTAGAGCAGTTTTGGGACTGTCTGATCACTGTCTGGTTCATCTTCTTCCAACCTACAGGCAGAAATTAAAATCAACCAAGCCAGTAGTAAGGACTGTAAAGGGATGGACCAATGAAGCAGAGCGGGAACTACAAGCCTGCTTTGACTGCACTGATTGGAGTGTTTTTGAGGCTGCAGCCACAGACCTGGACGAGCTCACAGATACTGTTACATCATATATCAGTTTCTGTGAGGATATGTGTATTCCTACTAGGACTTATTTAAAGTTCAACAATGACAAACCGTGGTTTACAGCAGAGCTCAGGCAGCTTCGTTTAAAGGATAAAGTTTGTACAATCAGGCCAAGAACACACTGAACAAGGAAATCAGAGTGGCTAAAAGAAGATACTCTGAGAAGCTGAAAACAAGTTTCAGCTAACGACCCTGCATCAGTGTGGAGTGGCATAAAACAACTCACAAATTACAGGACTCCTACCCCCAACCCTGTGGTGGACCAACAACTGGCTGACGACCTGAATGTGTTCTACTGCAGATTTGAAAGGCCCATTTTCACACCCCACACCCACTCTGACCTTCACTTCACACAAACACCAACACCTCCTGCAACCCCCCTCCTCCCCCCTCCTGCTACTCAACCTGCAACCTCCGGGTCTTTGGAAACAAAAGACGAGGAAAGCTTCAGGCCCAGATGGCATCTCACCAGCGTGTCTTCGATCCTGTGCTAACCAGCTGGCCCCCATCTTCACACAGATCTTCAATAGATCACAGGAGCAGTGTGAAGTCCCATGCTGCTTCAAATGCTCAATCATTATTCCTGTCCCAAAGAAACCAAAAATCACAGGACTTAATGACTACAGACCTGTCGCCCTGACGTCTGTGGTCATGAAATCATTTGAAAGACTGGTGTTGGCCCTCCTGAAGAACATCACTGGACCCTTTCTAGACCCCCTTCAATTTGCTTATCGAGCAAACAGGTCTGTGGATGATGCAGTCAACATGGGATTGCATCATATTGTGCAACATCTGGACAGACCAGGGACATATGCAAGGATCCTTTTTGTGGACTTCAGTTCGGCTTTCAACACCATCATCCCAGCTATACTCCAGAATAAATTACACCAACTCTCTGTTCCCATGTCTATCTGTCAGTGGATTACCAGCTTTCTGACGGACAGGCAGCAGCTTGTGAGACAGGGGAAACTCACTTCCAGCACCTGTACAATCAGCACTGGTGCCCCCCAGGGATGTGTGCTCTTCCCACTACTCTTCTCCCTCTACACCAATGACTGCATCGCCAACGACCCCTCGGTCAAGCTCCTGAAGTTTGCAGACAACACCACTGTCATCGGCCTCATCCGAGATGATGATGAGTCTGCATACAGAAGGGAGGTTGAGCAATTGGCTGTCTGGTGCAGTCAAAACTACCTTGAGCTGAACGCTCAAAACGGTGGAGATTATTGTGGACTTTAGGAGGAACACCCCAACACTGACCCCCCTCACCATTCTAAACAGCACTTTGGCAGTAGTGGAGTCATTCAGGTTCCTGGGCACTATCATCTCACATGACCTGAAGTGGGAGACACACATTGACACAGGCGCTGCTGTTACAGTTTTACTCAGCGGTCATTGAGTCTGTCCTCTGCACTTCAATAACTGTCTGGTTTGGTTCAGCTATGAAATCAGACATCAGAAGACTACAAAGGACAGTTCGGACTGCTGAGAGGATTATTGGTTGCCCCCTGCCCCCTTTCAAGTACTATACACTTCCAGAGTGAGGATAAAGGCTGGAAAAATCACTCTGGACCCCACTCACCCTGCCCATTACCTTTTTGAACTGTTGCCATCTGGCCAATGCTTCAGAGCTCTAAGCACCAGAACCGTCAGCCACAGGAACAGTTTTTTCCCTCAGGCTATCCATCTCATGAACAGTTAAATTGCCCCATTGAGCAATAACTATGTGCAATACACAGTTTAGTCTTTTTTATATTTATCCAACACATCCAACCTCTTCTGCCTTTTCATTCCTCTGAAAAAAGAAAAAAAAACATTTGCACTGTACATAACAGATTTGTATTTGAACTGTACATAACAGATAACAGATTGTATTAGATTTGCACTACCTATGTGTATGTGTGTATGTATGTATGTGTGTGTCTGTATGTATGTGTATAATTATTTTTAATTTTTAATTATTATCTATGTCTTGCTGCTGTTTTTGTATTGTTGTATACTGGAAGCTCCTGTCACCAAGACAAATTCCTTGTATGTGTAAGCATACTTGGAAATGAAGCTGATTCTGATTCTGACATCATGCACATGAAGTGTTCATTCTCGTAATGTCAACTTAATATCTCGTATACTACTTCAAATGCGACTTCATTTTTCATATTCGCGATATAATTTCTTATAATTTTTTATCATTTCAATCTTACAATTGCAATAAGAGCCATTGTAATTGTAAGATTGAGATGATACCATGAGGCTGGTTCCCCAGGACTCACAGGACTATAATTCATCCTTGCTCTAAACAGACAATATGGCCCATATTGAAAATGATCAAATCATGGACATATGGTCAAGTACCACTGGCAAACAGTCTGTAAGCAGATATACTCTTTTTATTAGATAATCTTACTTTATTTTATAGGGAGTTATTTTAAAATGAAATTGGGTGTCATGAATTTTAGGATAATTTTTCACCTGAATAGTCTACTTATGAAGTATGAACATGCATTTGGGTGTTTAGCATTTCTTATGGAGTGACATCATGGACCACCATGGTCTTAGCTTTCATGTCTTTTCATTTTCTGGAAATGTTTCCATTCATCAGGAAAACGATCCAGATTTCTCCCTACTCCCAAACTGCAGTCTCACCCATAGATGACTGCATTTGATTTCCTGTCTCGTCTGATCATATTGTAAGAAAGTCAGATGGAAGACAGGGAGTATGACTGTCTGTGTGTGGGCAGACAGCTTTGTGAGGGCGTTAGGGCTAACCCTGTTTGTGGAGTGTCTGGCTGAAAACAAAAGCATTCTAGACATTCCGCCTATGACTTTATCCAGTCAAGGGGAGTAGAGTGGAAATAAAAATGAGATCGTCTCTTGGGGCACATTAACCTTTACAATAAACATCTATCCTTGCGTGCTGTTCCATGGTGGGGTTCAAATGGGGAACTAGATGGATGTAACAACTTAAATATTCAAACAATTATTCAAACAATGTCAATGTAGCATAGTTCCTCAACTCAAAGCAGGACTGCTATTTTTTCACCTTCCTAACAAATATATATATATATATATATATATATATATATATATATATATATATATATATATATATATACCCTACTAACAGAAGTCATAATCATGATTCAAGTGATTTTGGTTGGAGTTAGGGCTATCACGATTATGAAATTTGGCTGATGATTAATCGTCAAACAAATAATTGCAATTATGACGATTAATTGTCTGTTTTAGGGCTATGACGAATAATTGTCTCTTTAAGGGCTTTCACGGTTAACTGTCATACAAATTGTCACATTTTTTAAGGTGTGCTTTTTTCTGCATGTGTGCTTCATACACCTTAAGAAGTCATTTTTATTTAACTTGAAATATATAAATCAAATAATATATGATTTCC
Organism: Myxocyprinus asiaticus; assembly: GCF_019703515.2. Taxonomy (NCBI): domain Eukaryota; kingdom Metazoa; phylum Chordata; class Actinopteri; order Cypriniformes; family Catostomidae; genus Myxocyprinus; species Myxocyprinus asiaticus. The sequence continues at coordinate 38,498,546 of NC_059365.1, read as the reverse complement.
TTTTAAGGCTTTAGAAACTTATGAATGACATTAAAAATAATGATTTAAATATCAAAATATTTCTAAATACTTAAAATATGTCTCTCTTTTTGGTCAACTTTAGTTTTGGTCAGTTTTACATTTACACTGTTGTTGTTGTTTTTTAACTCGTACAGTATTTTATATTATATTTTGTAATTTTATATGAATTTTATTATATTATGCAATAGTAAAATATTTCTGTGCTAATTTCTTAATTTTCACATTATTTTAATGCCCTGATTAAACCCACGAGCCCTTATTTGTCATGAAGCAAAACCTTTGAGAATTAATTTCATTATTTCATCACACCACAGAAATGGAGTAAGCGTGCATCTCCTCCTGTGTCACTTGGTGTCATTAACACTTGGTCTGAACCAGGAAGTGAAACCGGAGCGCTTTGCATTCACTATCACAGTTTATGCTTACTCGTTTATATTTTCTCGGAGTTTGGCATAAGCCACTGCTGACATCATGCGCATCAGATAACTTGAGAAGCGATTCACCCGCTTCTCCGGACAGGAGCTGGTTGACGTCCGTGGTGCGGCTTGGTGTCGCTCGGGCTCGGAGTTCAACTGAATGACAAACAAATGCGCCGTTCGTGGCATTTATACAGTGTATTCACTACAAATTCCCCTTTTTGGGCATTAAAATGTGATTGGAATTAGAATGCCCAATAATCGCGGTTCTCTCAGATAACTGCGGTTAAGTAAAATAACCACGATTAGACGGTTATTTAATAATCGCGACAGGCTTAGTTGGAGTACAATTGACATGACAATTTAAGTTTTCTCTCGCCTTTTCACTTTTCAACAAACAAAGGCTTTTTAGCACAACTGCAAAAAAAGATGTTGAAAATGATATGGTGTGTAATTTGTAGTTGATGCTTTATCTGTGTATTTTATCATTCTTGCACCTCCCATTGAGAATGATGGGTTTTGTCACACAAATCTGTCAGCTCACAAACCGGCTAAAATGTTTTATGCCAAGCTTTATTTCTATTCTTCATCAACAGTACACATAATGCATGCAAACTAGATTGTACTATCAGCATTCACAATTACAACATACTATAATTAATACACATTTAGCTTACGCAACGATTCTTGATTTGAAAGGCCCCTCCTCAGAAAGTCTGGATTTAAAGAATATCGAGAGTTTGGTAATTGTGGTACACTTAAAAAAAATACACTGATGAGCCAAAACATTATGATCACCTGCCTAATATGCTGTTAGTACTCTGCGTGCCACCAAAACAGCGCGGACCTGCCGAGGTATGGACTCCTCAAGACCCCTGAAGGTGTCCTGTGGTATCTGGCACCAAGAAATTAGCAGCAGATCATTCAAGTCCTGTAAGTTGTGAGTTGTAGCCACCATGGATCAGACTTGTTGGTCCATCACATCCCACAGATGCTCAATCGGATTGAGATCTGGGGAATATGGAGACCAGGGCAACACCTTGAACTCTTCATCATGTTCCTCAAACCATTCCCGAACAATGTGTGCAGTGTGGCAGGGCGCATTATCCTGCTCAAAGAGGCTAATGCCATCAGGGAATTCCATTGCCATGAAGGGGTGTACCTGGTCTGCAACGAAGTTTAGGTAGGTGGCACGTGTCAAATTGACGTCCACATGAATGGCCAGACCCAGGGTTTCCCAGCAGAACATTGCCCAGAGCATCACATTCCCTCCACCGGCTTGTCGTCTTCCCACAGTGCATCCTGGTGCCATCACTTCCCCAAGTAAATGGCGCAAACATACACGGCCGTCCACATGATATAAAAGAAAAGATGCTCTGACCCAGTCGTCTGGCCATAACAATTTGGCCCTTATCAAATTCACTCAGGTCTTTACTCCTGCCCATTTCTCCTGCATTCAACACATTGACTATGAGAACTGATTGTTCGCTTACCATCTAATCTACCCAGACCTTGACATGTGCCCGAGTTAGGAGATGATCAACGTTATTCGCTTCACTTGTGAGTGGTCATAATGTTTTGGCTCATCGGTATATCAATGTGATCTCATCTTGTTTTCCAGTAAAAAAAAATATCTAAACATTCTTAAAACAACATACAGTGCGTTTATTTGTGAAACAAATTGACAATATTTTGTTTTCATTAAAATCTAATTAGATCCGACAATCATGCCAGATCAAATTTTTTTCCCCATTCTGATGGTTGATGTGAACATTAACTGAAGCTCCTGACCCATATCTGCATGATTTTATGCACTTCACTGCTGCTGCACGATTGGCTGATTAGATAATTGCATGGATTATTGTTGGTGCCAGTCAGGCTGGTTTGAGTATTTCTGTAACTGCTGATCCTCTGGGATTTTCACACACAACAGTCACTAGAATTTACTCAGAATGGTGCCAAAAACAAAAAACATCCAGTAAGCAGCAGTTCTGTGGATGGAAATGCCTTTTTGATGAGAGAGGTCAACAGAGAATGGCTAGACTGGTTTGATCTGACAAAGTCTACAGTAACTCAGATAACCGCTCTGTACAACTGTGGTGAGAAGAATGTAATCTTAGAATGCTATTCTGAGATGCGGGTTGGCACTGATTTGGCGGCACGAGGGCGACCTACACAATATTAGGCAGGTGGTTTTAATGATGTGGCTGATCGGTGTATGTCACTGGACTGGTAACACAAATGATAGTCACAAATTCCAAGTAAGGTTAGGGATTAACCCTTAACCTTTATCACAATTGTGCCCTTACGCATATCACTTTTTGGTTGCTGTAGGATGAACTGAAATTTCCCTGAAATTATTGTAGAATTAGTCACTTTGGACAATTTTGGGACCAAATAACCATAAGAAAATAGTGCCTTGGAGACAGAGTTTTTCTCCCGTGTGAGATGAGTAAACATTATTGCTTCATAAAAGATCATTAGATATATACAGGTAGACAGAGGAGGAGTATTATCTTTATCATATATCATGTTCTTGTTTGAGGGACAGACCATATGTGGTCGCATTCCGGGGATGATATCAGCAAGGAGCACAGGCATGAATCAACCTGCCAAGACTCTGTATACCTGTGAGTATGATGGACTAGGTACGCAGATTGGATTAGGAAATGTACTTCCACAGCCCTTCCGGGCGTGTCATCATGTCACATAGCAACAATTGTACTAAACAATGCTTCCGTCTGCAGGCAAAGCTCCAAGAGAAGGTGGAGCAGAGACACGCTGTTTGCTAGCAGGTACCAGCAGGTGGTGCACCCACAAACCTAACCACACTTCAGAGAAGTGCTTAACCTTCACCTCATTATATTTCACAGAAGAGCTATTTTATTGCATCAGGCCTGGAGTCCACATGTTTTTCATACAGTATTTTGACTGAATCCGGTTTGGAGACTTCGACCCAATTATTAAACACAGTGCAAATAAGGAAGTCAGCAAGGGGCACAGTTTTTTCCTGAGACCTCAGGCAACTGTTAAAGGGATAGTTCACCCACTACTTTTGTTATTTACTTTTTAAAGGTGAAAATTTTAAGGAATATTGCCATACAACTACAGTTCACAGTGACCAAAGCGGTCAAGTTCCAAAAAAGGACCATAAAAGCATAATAAATGTAGTCCAAACAATGGGTTTGCATGAGGGACAGATCAAAATGTAAGCCATTATTCACTAGTACTAAAAAAGCTTGTATCAAGCCAGTGTTCGTGTCCAGCATTTGAAAATAGTGCAGTGTGTTTGGGTACTACACGTGCAGGCTAGACATGAGCTTCAGCGGAGGTGAAGATTATCAAAATATTAAGAATATTTCAGCCCTGTAGGTCCTCACAATGTAAGTGAATGGTGACCAGAACTTTGAAGCCCCTAAAATCACATAAAGGCAACATAAAAGTAATCCATAAGACTCCAGTGGTTATATTTATGTCTTCAGAAGTGATATGATAGGTGTGGGTGAGAAACAGATACAAATTTAAGTCCTTTTTCCATATAAATTCTCCTCCCTGCCAGTAGGTGGCAATATGCACAAAGAATGCAAATGACCAAAACACATGAAGAAGAACTTTTCGGGGAGAAGAAATTTGAGAATCTATAGTAAAAAAGAACTTAAATATTGATCTGTTTCTCACCTACACCTATCATATCTCTTCTGAAGACATGGATTAAACCACTGGAGACATATGGTTTACTTTTATATTTTATTTATGTGCTTTTTGGAGCTACAAAGGTCTGGTGACCATTCACTTGCATTGTATGGACCTACAGAGCTGAGATATTCTTCTAAAAATCTTCGCTTGTGTTCTGCAGAAGAAAGAAAGTCATACACATCTGAGGGTGAGTAAATGATGAGAGGATTTTCACGCAACACCAACGCAGAAATATAAATGTCAACCACCGAGTCGGCCACTACGCGAAGCCTACGCCGCAGGTTCGAAGCAGAAGTTTATCAGTGAATAGTAACTTGTATTCGGTTCTATTCCTCATACAAAGCTATCGTATGTCATTTAGACACCTTTTTTTATAGTAATTTTGTCCTTTTTTGTGCTTGACAGCCCCTGGTCACTAACTGTCATTTTATGACAGTAGCAGTATAAGATTCTTAAATAAATTCTACTTTTAAATAACAGCATATGGGTTTAGAATGACATGAAGGTGAGTAAATAATGACAAAATTTTAAATTTAGGGTGAACTATTCCTTTAAATATAGCATATAAAAATCTAAATAAGGAAACATTTAACAGCCTCGTAACATAAAGGTATGACTAGTTTACACTAAACAGATTCACTTTCCATTTCGTGGAGAACTTACGGAACATATTTAGAATGTTACTTGATGATGTAAGCACTCTTTCGGCGTGACTTCCGTAGGACTCTGGAATCTCAGTGAGGCCTGAAACGTCGAAGAATGGAAGGAATTTGTAGTGAGAGTGAGACATTGCCCCCAGAGAGCCTCTTTGTGGCAAGAGAATTACCCCACCAAGCTATCAACAATGACGGGACAAAGGTGAGGGGGAACTGAGCTTCTGTATGTCATGGCAACACGATTTAGATATAATATTTTCCTGAAGATTTTCCTATGGACGATGTGAAACTTAAGGGGCTTTATTCTGGCTAAGAGAGCAGCACACTTAATCATTCCATATTTGTAATGTCCATTTGTGAAAAGTGAAACCCTGTTTCCATGGACACCATTCAGATGGGGGAATCCCCTTCCCTGTACTGCATGGCTGACGGGTACACTCCGGATCTCATTTTATTGGATTTTTATTGTATTAAATAAAAAAAACAGATCAGACAGACTGACAGTCCATGTCTAGATTAAGACATCATGGTCTCCATAAAGACTGTCTCTATCTCTACTAATCCAAATCCTTGATCTTCTTGAAAGAAGACTGTACATAAAAAATAGCAGCATGTGTCACATTACAGTGACTAATGGGTAGAAATTTGTCTATGGCTTTTACTTTTGGATAAGTGTATCCAAAATGCTGACTTCACCCATGATATCACCCTTTCCTTAGTGTGCCTTGTGTCATATAACCAGATGCATGTGAAGACAAATAAGGATGTCTGGATTTTTAATATGTTGTTTGTTTTAGTCAGGGCTCTATGTTAACATTTTTGTTTTGGAACACTTGTGCCCTTATGTTAATTTTTTTTTTTTTACTTAAGGGTGAACATCCCTTTGTGGACACTCCCTCATTTGACTCTCTGTCTTAAAAGGAGTTGGCAAAACAGCAAAATGCCACAGAATGACCAAAGAGGTCTGGGCATGTGTACATAGACTATTAAAGGGATAGTTCACCCAAAAAATGAAAATTCTCTCATCATTTACTCACTCTCATTCCATCCCAGATGTGTATGAAGGTTTTTAGAAGAATATTTCTCAGCTTTGTAGGTCCATACAATGCAAGTGAATGGTGGTCAGAACTTTGAAGCTCCAAAAAGCACATAAAGGCCGCATAAAAGTAATCCATATGACTCCAGTGGTTAAATCAGTGTCTTCAGAAGTGATATGATAGGTGTTGGTGAGAAACAGATCAATATTTAAGTCCTCTTTTACTATCAATCTCCACTTTCACATTCTTCTTTTGTTTTTGACGATTTGCATTCTTTGTGCATATCGCCACCTTTATACAAAAAAAGGACTTAAATATTGATCTGTTCTTTTACCCAAACCTATCATATCAATGGATTTAATCACTGGAGTCATATAGATTACATTTATGTTGCCTTTATTTGCTTTTTGGACCTTCAAAGTTCTGGCCACCATTCACTTGCATTGTATAGACATACAGAGCTGAGAAATATTTTTCTAAAAATCTTTGTTTGTGTTCTGCTGAAGAAAGAAAGTCATACACATCTGGGATGGCATGAGGGTGAGTAAATGAGAGAATTTTAATTTTTGGGTGAACTATCCCTTTAAATATAAAAGCACAAATGAATGTGCGAACGCCTCATTAACAAACTTTTGCACACATTCTCTGTTGACTTCTTTGGAAAGCAATGTAAATAAGATTGCGAAACGTCATTTGTAGATTAGAGTAAATACATTAGCAAGTTTTTTTATCTTTTTAAATAATACTTAGTGATTTTTGTTTGGGTATCAGGTGTCACAATATTTTTTTCACAGTCGCACACAGTATTTTGTTCAGCCTGGTCTAAAGGATCACATTACTATACCTACGTACATTTTGCTGAATGATTTTTACGTGGCTCGATGGTGAAATGAACACTAGAGGCCCTAAAACAACAATGACTTTTTTTCCATTTCATACAAATCATGAATAAACCGTCAGATTATCAGTTCATAAACACTTACTTTTCAGCCTGTTCCTCACACAGTACTATCTTGAGCCGAAGATGTCATGAACCGAAAGCACTTGGTTGCTTCAGCAATTCCAATTTTATTCTCACATTTGCTTTTTATGACACTATGGTTTAGGTTTAAGGTTTAGGGTAGGGAAGTAGGTTTTATTGATTTAAAACTCACTAGAGCATTAGCAAAACCTCATTTGTTTGGGAGAAAATTGAACTTGCTTTTAGCTCCACACAGTCAACATTTTACTTCGGATCTGCTGCGATACGTGTAATGAACCACAATATAATTTTGAACAAAAGCAGACAACAGACATTATTTTGAATCAGTCGAGTGGAAAAGCAAAAAACGTTTCTATTAAAATTGTTGTTAGAAAGTAACTTTAAAGTAAAGTAATTAGTACTGTGATTACATTTTCCATGTAGTAATGTGTTTAACAATCTGATAAAAAATTTAGAAAAGTTATCTGTAGTGGATTAACATTTTTGAGTAACTTACCCAACACGGATCATGAACAAATGGGCACCGGGACACTAATCAGTGGTATATCTCCTCCATAATAAAGGTAGGTCTGGATTAGTTGTCTTATGCTGACATGTTTCACTACTAGTTATTCTTAGAGACGCCCATGGTTGGTTATTACAAAACCTTATCAGTAGGGGAGATGGTAGCTGCGGAAAACATGACAGACACATTTCTGTTTGGTATCTCTTACCACCTCCTGCAATAACAAACTGCTTTTTGTTGATGCCCACTCCCTAACTTTGATGCATGGCATTTGATCAGCACAGCACCAAGGAATGAAGGTGTTGAGATTCTGTGGCGAAAGCAATGACACCATAAAACAACACAAAGGCATGTTAGAAATTTAAAGTTAAATGCCTGTGTTAAAAGACCAGGTCATGACTTCAACACATGATGTGACAGATTATTCTCAAGGTCTATATTTCTGGAGGATGCATTAAACAGATTGACAAATTATCAATAAATTAAATCTTAATGGTATTTAAACTTTTAATGGTAAATCAAAAATAAGTTGTGATTTTCGACAAAGGCGATGCTCTCACAGTGATGACACAATACTGGTATTCTAATGACATGGCAGCATTTACAGTAGGACAAAACATTGCGCTTAGGTCTACCTCACTTGTTATTTTAGGGTGATTTGCCTTTTGCCCTTTCTTCCTCAGTTTATATATTACTTTTCCTTTGCTTTCTACCCCTTTCTTTCTCTCTCTTTTTACTAAAGTAAAAGTAATGCTTACTCATTATTTTATCAGAAGCAAACTTAAGACAGCTTTGGACAGAGTAATTACAGTGAAAGTAATACGCATTAGTCAGAATGATGAAACTGATGATGAAAGTCCAAGAACAGTGTTAAACAATTGCATAATTCATCAAATTCATTTTCCGACCAGAAATATGAGACCAGTTGTCACACATCTCATCCCAATTGTATTAAAATGCCCCAGAGGAAATGTTTATTGCTCAGATGTTGCCCTTCTATAGCTCTTTCATTTAAATATCCTAAAATTTCTTTGAAAAATAAAAATTATAACAGTTTACAATAAGATTGTATTTGTTAACATTAGTTAACATGAACTAACAATGAACAATAATTTTACTGCACTTATTAATCTTGGTTAATGTTTCAACATATAGTAATACATTTTTTACATTAAAAGTTGTGTATGTTAACATAAGTTAATGCATTCTAAACTAACACAAACTAACAATGAACAATTGTATTTTTACACTGCAAAAAGTCTCTTACTGCATCATTTTTTATCATATTTTTTTGTCTTATTTTCCAGTAAAAATATCGAAATCTCCATAAAATGAGAAAACAAATATTTGAGAAGCAGAATGACAAGATATTAAGTCTTGATTTCAGAGAAATCTAATTAAATTTTGTGGGGTTTACACTAAAAACAAGACAGACTAGCAAACAGCTTTTTCTTAACATCTTATGTAATTCTGCTTCTTAAGTAATTTTTTCTTGTTTTAAAGATGTTAAGATATTTTTTACTGGAAAATTATTTTCTGCAGTGTGAACACTTAAACTCTGGTGCATTTAAAAAAAAAAAAAAAACATTTGTTTTTTACTCTCATATGCTGTGGACTAATTGCATAAAATTGGTCTCATTTTTCAGAGAACCCCCCAAAATAAAATAAAAAAAGACTCCAATTATTCATTAATAATATTGTATAAATGTATAATCTTATGATAAACAGATTTTTTCTTCTTTTTTTCCCCTAAATTTGTAAACATGTAATTCTGGTTCTGTTCACTCAACCTCACTATGAAAAGTCTAATTTAATTCCACTATATGGCAGCAAGTACAATAAAAAAGATTTTTCTCTATCACATTCCATCACAATATACAGATCTGAAATATAGGTGGCGCTGTAACGCATTGTCCATAGACATTCAGTCTAGTTTTCAGTTCATGCACCACCCTCGTTGTTTCAATGAACATCTCGGCCTCTGAGTGGACTAGAAGCTCAATCTAGGTGTCATTAGAAAGCTAAGATCCTCCCCTTTGCGATGATCATTTGTCTAAAACATATTTTCTGGTGATTTGTTTTGTATGCTTTTCCTTCTGGATGGCATATTTTTGGCTACTTGGGGCTTACACCAGCAGTTATCGGTGCATAAGAGACGTTTGCATTTGATGACCTACAGAAATCACATTTCACTTTGTGATTTTTTTGAAAATCTTTTGAACTGTGGTATTAGGACAACAAAATTAAATATTTCTATCCCATTACCTTTAGAGGGTGAACATTTTCAAAGTGAATGATTTGAGGTCTTACTTTGTTATTTTATGTAACATAAATCTAGAAGTGATGGTTATCTCTGAAAAGTTCAAGATTCTAAGCTGTCAAATGATACCTCATATGCCTGACTTATGTATACGGAGACTTTAACGGTTTAAGCGTAAACATTTTCATGATATCGCAGCCCCCATAGAATTTAAGGGCTGTTAAAAAATATTGTTCATCATCAGTTCAGTACACCTAATGCATTTACTTAAATGCAAAAGTGTTAGCGTATAAATAGACAATTTGATCTTGGAAGAGCTCTATGAGAAATGTGTGCGTTAATATTGAAATCTATTTCAATCTTTTGATTGCAGACTTTGGTCTCTTAGCAAATCTGAGAACAGTTTGAGATTTTGAGATCTCTTCTGAAGGTCTAGAGGAGACACATGCAAGTCTGTTTCTTGAGAGAAAAGTCAGGAGATTTAGAACCAGGAGATTTAAGCAAAAGTGTCCATTTGGGAGGAGAAATATCCTATTGAGATATCGAGATCTCATTTGCTGTTTTTCTTTCCTATGTGGCCATTGTTTACCCACCGTTCCATGACTCCTGCATCAATTTCCTGAGGTCACTATTGCGAACAACCTGCCACCCCCCCTGATAAAACCCCTTCCTTTTTCCTTCTGAGAATTCACAAGAGTGGGCAACCAAAACTGTGACTCAGTGCTTCAATCAGCACAGTGTGGGTAAAACAGTCTGCAAGCAACAACCTTCCAACATTCAATTTAGTTCTCACTCACTGTCCTCTTACGCAAAACACGCGACCACATCGTTTTTGTTTCCAGCGGGTTTGAGTTGAGACTTGTGCAGTTGGCTGCTCACAGCATCTGTGAGTGTTTATGCGGCTTGTATATCGGGTGCATGACTGCTGGCTAATGCTATTCCAGTCATGATAATAAGGAGGGACCGGGCTATATTTATAATGGGGGGAGTGTCCATCACTCGAGCAGAACGGAGCCCAGGTTGTGACCACAGAGAAGCCCGTATGACTAACAGCAGTTGTGATCCCACAAGGGCCTCATACCGGATCGTACAGTTTGGGTTATGCACACATAGGGGAGCGAGCTGTGTTTTTCCCACCAGACATTATTCCACTAATTAGTCTGAGGTTTACATGTCTGATTATTTTAAGTCTTTGATTGTTTGTGGGTGTTAGTAGGAATGTTTACTGTAAAGTCTCGTGTGTTTGTTTGTGTGTGTGTCTGTCTGGATTTATATGTTTTTATGTGTGTGAGAGAGAGAGAGCTAATGAGTGGTGGCTGATTTATGCTAGCCAGGATGTGTGTATTACAGTATGTGCACTGTGTTAATTGGCTGGTGACATTTAGAATATAACAAACGTAGCTTCTTTCTGAGCTCTTTTCCCAACATGATCACACGGGAAATCAACATGTTGCTTCTGAATGTTCATGTACCTCGAAATCATCCCCATTCAGTCGAATTACTGACAAGCGCCACCCCCCATTAGACATTTTTGCATCAATTCAAACATGATTATATTTCCCTTTAGCGCTACTGATTTAGAGCATTGCGCAAGCAACTTCCAAGACACAGGTACTGGTCCCATGGAAACCAGGAAGTAATCACATTTTATATAAACAATGGTGAGCACAATTCATAAAATTACATTTTTACTGCACTGACAGGAAGGTTTAGTGTTAGGGGGTAGAGTTAATAAAATATGCATTCCTGATGACTATTACATTATTTACAACTAAAAATACAAATAATTTTGGCGCCACTCTGTGGACATTCCACATACCTGAGCTCACATGTGTCCATATGTTCAGCACCACTTCCAGCTTCGGCCAGTGGTTCAAATTTCGGTGAGCACAGACTGATTTCAGCAGCAGAAATGTCGAACTACTGTTGCCGAATTCACAGTACGATCATTCTGCTTTTCCACAGACTCTTTTTAGAAGCTTTAAAAATTATGACTATCAATCTACTGTCAAAACAGTAAAATCAGACAGACTCGTGTCTTAAAGGTGCCCCGTGTAATGTCTGCACCACTAACGGCACCAAACAGAATTGCAAAAATTCGTAGATTTAAAAATTTTCTGATGAAATGTGTTTTGTTTGCCCGTGCAAAACTCGTCACCACATTGCTAGAGAGTCATGGTTTCCAGGGTGTTGCTATTCAGTTGCCACCCACCCCCTGTCTAATATTATTTGGACAAACACATAGTCCAATCTCACATCACTGGTTGACCCAGATGTTGACATGTTAGAGAGCTTTAACCTACGAATGGCTTGCTGATAAGCTGGGTTTCCATCCATGTATTTTTATCCCAAAATTTGGATATTGCATAGAAAAATGCTGAAAAACATTATATGCACGCTTGGGGTGGATATATTTTTATACTGCTGTCAATCGATTTAAAATTTTAATTGAATTAATTAAATGGTATGCTGATTAATTAATGGCAGTTAGGGGGGCCTGCGTAGCTCAGCAAGTAAAGACAGTGACTACCATCCCTGGAGTTGTGAGTTCAAATCCAGGGTGTGCTGAGTGACTCCAGTCAGGACTCCTAAGCAACCAAATTGGCCCAGTTGCTAGGGAGGGTAGAGTCACATGGGGTAACCTCCTCGTGGTTGACGTCTCAGTTGCAGAGGCAACTGAGATTCATCCTCCACCACCCAGATTGAGGCAAGTCACTACACCACCATGAGGACTTAGAGCACATTAGGAATTGGGCATTCCAAATTGGGGAGAAAATCAATTAAAACATTTTCTTTTTTAATTAATCACAATTAATCACATATATAAATATTTGCTGAGAAAGCCCCTCAAATAACAAAAATTCAATATATAATGATGAAATAATTATTAATAGTTATATTTAAATAATTACAAATATATATATATATATATAAAATAACAATTCAGATAATTAAAATGCATTACTTTATTGTGGCAGAAGAGTTAAGCATTGATAAGACAATACAAAAAGTGGCTTTAGTATTATTTATTTGCATATTATTGAACATAAGTCAATCATAGGCCTTCACAGCAAATCATTTTGCAGTTGAATTTGTCAATTGGTTCGAGATTTATTATGAGGGCTTGTCTAAGGACCCGTCAATGTACACCTGCGTCAGATGGATACTTTTGGAGCGTCTCACTTTCGGTGCATCGCGTCGTAATCATAACATTTTTAAGTCGCTGTGTCAAGATAAATGTAGTTTAATACTTAGAAAAACACGTCTTGAGATCCCTAAGTTCGGGTCTGCGCTCCATCAAGCTGTGTTTTGAGCTCAAGAATGCATTATCATGTTGTGCTGTCTGCTGAAGTGTGGTTTGTTCTCTGTGTAAGCTGCGAGTTGCCTATAAAGCTGAAGTTTCACTTACTGCCCCCTGGAGAAAACAGGTGGTACTTCAAGCTTGAATTGCTCATGAATCTTCCTTATGACAGTCAGGAGACATGATTAATTGCGTTTTTTATATAATTAATCACACTGAATTAACAAGTTAAATCGACAGCCCTAATTTTTTTATACAATAAAAAGACATGCACATTTACAGAATATATCCCTATAAAATGTATGTAGGAATATAGATGCACATCAGAAAAGTCAACAAGCCATGTGAATACATAATTCGCTCAGAGAATATCATCAATATCATTGCATAGCATCTCAAATGCCTGTCATCAAAATGATTGGTTACTATCACCCACCAGAACTGTCTGACACGCTTTCATTCATAGACATAAGACATCTGCCGCTGAACACTAGCAAACATGAAGTTTGTCAGCGCATTTTGTCTGCACACTCTAAACCCCAAGTAATCCATTACATTTAATTGAAGAGCCACAGTGGCTTCCATTTTCATTTCTATTTTGCACCAATTTCCCCAGAAATTATGATTTTGTTCTCTTTAACACATGGGATGGAACACTGGTTGACTCAAATATTGTTTTTGCTGTATTCCAACTTTGCACAGAAATTAAATTGGTAACTTGGATAGAAACATGACTATAGTTGTCACCACATTAAACTGTGATAGCAAAAAACATTTTAAAAAAATTACACATTTCAAATTTGATGACACTTTCGCACCTTTGCAATCCACTCCTGAAACAAGTGTTAAACCATTGGAGAAATAGAACCATTCGTCAAAGTGTGAAACAATAGATTTATGACTTATGACTGTGACTTGGAGAACTTTGGCAGTCTTTGAATGCTCAATAAATCCCTCTCACAACCTCAACAGGGGTGCCATTAATAATACAAATGTCACTCCTTCCCAAACCACAAGCCCTCAAGCAGTGACCACAAATACCCCTCCTTTACAAACACTGAGGGCTGGGGGGGCTTGAATCTGTCTGACAGGTGCTGAAATTAGATGTCATCACCCTTCAAGCCCCATAGACACCCTGACTGCCAGTAGACTTTAGTACAATCAGGTCATAGTGGCACATTGGCAGACAAAGTGACCGACTTTACCTTAGTGACTTATATTGTCTGACACAATAATATCTGTCATTTATTTCCCCATTTCCTATGTCTGTTAAAAGATTTTCTCCTGTCCCAGATTAATATGCAGAGAACTATGAGCAAACCATTTGTAGTTGATTTCCCTGAAAAGTATAAATTCTGTTTATTTGAGCATCTCGACCAGCCCGATATAGCAACATTGACTCGAGTTTGGGGTGGGTCTAGATGGAGGGAGTGTTTGGGAAAACCTGTTTGAAAACAGTAAAACAAAAAACAAAAATCAATTCCATCTGGTGATGCAAATGGTGCAGAAATTACACACTTCACCTTTAAAATGTGTGATAAAACAACAAGATGATCTTAATAAATAGGCATGCTCATGTTTTAATTAGCCAACACCTAGAAGAATCACTCTGTACTTTGCATTTCGCTAGCAACACTGATTTAAACAGATATAGATGTATTTATATCACATCACATTGTAGGTGGAGGTATGAAGGAATGGTTTCAGGGCTTTTAGATCTAGAATGATGGGACGTGATTGATGGAGTATGTCACACATGAATTTCCTTCCCCAGGCCAAAGTAAACTCTTGGGAGTCATTACAATGATGAGAGTATGAAACCCTCTGTCACTCCGCCAGTCGTCTGCTGCTAAATACAGTTTTGGAAGCAACAAATACTTTAGTTGCTAGTGTTTTGCTGAGTTTCTTCTACAGGGTACACAAGATAAAGTCATTTTGACAAGATCCTGCTAAGTATCAAGTAAAGATGCTGACTACCACACCTGGAGTCGCAAGTTTGAATCCAGGGCATGCTGAGTGACTCCAGTCAGGCTTCCTAAGCAACCAATTGGCCCGGTTGCTAGGGTGGGTAGAGTCACATTGGATTAACCTCCTCGTGGTCGCCATAATGTGGTTCTAACTCTCGGTGGGGCACATGGTGAGTTGTGCGTGGACGCTGCAGAAAATAGCGTGAAGCCTCCACACGCACTAGATCTCCATGGTAACACGCTCAACAATCCACGTGATAAGATGCGCGGATTGACGGTCTCAGACGCGGAGGCAACTCTCAGCGGAGGCAATTCGTTCTCTGCCACCCAGATTGAGGCGAGTCACTACGCCACCATGAGGCATTGGGAATTGGGCATTCCAAATTGGGGAGAAAAGGGGAGAAAATCAAAAAAGAAAAGAATAGATTTTAAAGTACTATTACTTGTTTATAAATCACTCAACGGCCTAGGACCTAAATACACTGCAGATATGCTTGTTGAATATAAACCTAACAGACCTCTCAGATCATTAAGATCAAGTCAGTTAGACATTCAGAGGGTTCACTCAAAAAAGGTGAGACAGCGTATGGCTATTATGTCACCCGCAGCTGGAACCATCTTCCAGAAGAGGTCAGGTGTGCTCCAACAGTAGCCACATACAAGTCCAGACAGAAAAAACATCTGTCTAGCTGTGCATTTATTCACTGAGCACAAATATAAATTTGGCTGCTTGTTGTACAATAGTCTTTGTCTCTTCAGACATATTTCTCAGCACAATTTTGTTAAAGTGTGAGCAGCAGGGTAAATTAAAGGGGGACGACATGATGCTTCTGGTAGATGACATGGTGCATTCTAAAATTAGAAACAATTATTTATTTTCTACAAAAGGTATAAACACCACCAACACTCAGCGTCAACATTGTGAAATAGTTAAATAGTTTTCAAGTGCCGTTTGTTTGTAAATTGGTGTTCTTCCCGAGGCGAAGACCCCCAGAGATGCGCAGTCAGGTCAGTGCTTTCCTTCCTGTGGGAGAGGTTGGAGGGGCGGCTGTCCCCCTCCACCTTGAAGGTGTATGTGGCAGCTATAGCGGCACACCATGACGCGGTGGACAGTAAGTCCCTGGGAAAGCACAACCTGATCATCAGGTTCCTTAGAGGTGCTAGGAGGTTGAATGCTCCTAGGCCATGCCTCATTCCCTCGTGGGATCTCTCCATGGTCCTGCTGGGCCTGCGGAGAGCTCCGTTTGAGCCCCTAGAATCAGTTGAGCTAAAGGCTCTCTCATTGAAGACTGCCCTCCTGACTGCGCTCACATCCATCAAGAGGCTTGGGGACCTGCAGGCATTCTCTGTCAGTGACACCTGCCAGGAGTTTGGTCCAGAGTACTCTCATGTGGTCTTGAGACCCTGAACGGGCTATGTGCCCAAGGTTCCCACGACCCCTTTACCACTGCCCCAGGAGGAGGCAGACCCAGCCTTGTCGTTGCTGTGTCCAGTGCATGCTTTGAATATCTACTTGGACCGCACGCAGAGCTTTAGACGCTCTGAGAAGCTCTTTGTCTGCTTTGGTGGACAGCGTTCTGTTTGGAATGCTGTCTCCAAACAGATGCTTTCCCACTGGATCGTGGATGCCATCGCTTTGGCATACCAGGCCCAGGATGTGCCCTCCCCTTTGGGATTACGAGCACACTCCACGAGGAGTGTGGCGTCCTCCTGCGCACTAGCCAACGGCACCTCTCTAGCAGAAATCTGTAGTGCAATGGGCTGGGCAACACCCAATACCTTTGCGAGATTTTATAATCTCCAGGTTGAGCCGGTTTCGTCCCGTGTGTTGACAGGTAAGAGCAGGTAAGTGTGCGGGAATCAGCTGGCCGGGTGTACCGCTTGCGCATAGCACTTTTCCCCTCCCTGAGGGGAAGACTTGCGCTTTTTTCCCCCATGCGAGTTCACGAGACGGTGAACCCTGAATGTTCTTCCTCCTTAGCTCTATGGCTGCCGAATTCGGCAGAGGAATTTGTAGCCGGGCCCAGTACGTGTGCTAGTATGCTCTGTACTGGGGTAGGTGCTCCACCTGTGCTAGTTACCTGTGGTAACCCCTTGTGACGTATTTTCCACGGTATGGTTTCCCTGAGGGCAAACCTGTGTCTCCCTTCGGCAGGGTCCTCCCCTGCCTGCGGTCACCGTGCTGTAGAGTTCCTCCCCTCCGGGTAGGATCTACCACGGGGCTTCTTCCACATGCGGCTGGTAGCCCATGTGATGTATTCGCCCCATGTTAACCTCCCCTTCGGGCAGGATGTGGTCTCCGCGGTGTCTTTTCCTCCAGGGGAAAGAACACCTTCCCAGATGCGAGTACATATGGCCCCAGCCGAAAAATTTCACTTTGTGGGGAGAAAAAACGGCCAATTTTAATGTAAAGAACTTTGAATTGCCATTGTGTATGAAATGTGTTATAGAAATAAACTTGCCTTGCCTTGCCTCTTATAAAAAATAGCAGTGAAACAATTTTGTTTTAAAATACTATTACTATTTGAAAAACTTTTGTCCACAAAATCAAAGTGAGGTGATGTAACAACCATGCAGGCAGCCATCTTTTCATGCATTAAAAAAAAAAAAAAGAAATCCCTTTATACCCTCAAGACACTGTGTGAAATGTAAAAAAAATATAATATTTTTTTAGAATTGTTTTTTCAAAAAATTATGAAATCAACATAGACACAAAGATCACTTTTCTACAAATGTCTAAAGTAATTTTTATCACCTCAGACAACCTTATTTGTCAATGACCCTTTTTTTCATCCAACAGGTGAAAATCGTAGTCCAATCACTTAATATTTAGAGTTAGGAGTTTTGCAAAAGCATGTTGCTCTTCATTGCACTACACAAAATACTAAATGTTAAATTAAAACTGTAAACATCATGATGATGGCACCACAGATGGCCGCCTCAGTTTGGAGCACTCCTATTCTTTTGTGTTTTTGTTTGTTTGTCCTGTGTTTAGTAATCTTTTTCCAATCTGTTTTACCAGGGACGAACTGCTGAACATTCGGCAGCACATACTAGACAATCTTTTCCCGGTTTTTGACTATTCTGACATTTTGCTGGACATTTTAGTTGTAGGCGCAGCTGTGTTGTTTAAGAGACACAGGTGAGGGAGACGAGCTGGCGTGCTGGTCAAGCTCTGACAGCGCGGCTTTCAAACAGCGCTGCCGAGCATTCATCTAGCGAATCTCCGCTCTCTTCCTAACAAAACGCGTACAAAAACGTGTCCTCACCTGTACAAACAAGGACATTTCAACCTCTGCTGTCTTGTGCTTCACAGAAACCTGGCTGAGTGAAGCCATTCCAGCCATCTGCCAGGCTTTCAGCTCTTCAGAGCGGATCGCATCGCGGATTTAACGGGGAAAACGAGAGGCGGTGGAACATGCTTTTACATCAATGAAAGGTGGTGTACAGATGTAACAACGTTAAAGAAGATGTGCTGTCCTAATTTGGAGGCACTTTTTATTAACTGTAAGCCTTTCTACTCGCCGCGGGAGTTTTTCTTGTTTATTCTGGCGAGTGTTTATATCGCTCCAAACGCATGCATGAGTGCCGCGCTGCAACAGCTGGCTGATCACATCACAGACATGGAACAACATTAGTCGGACTCAGTTATTATTATTCTTGGGGATTTTAACAAAGCAAACCTTACACATGAACTGCCCAAATACAAACACCTTACATGCCCAACCAGAGACAGAAATATACTGGATCACTGCTACACAAAAATAAAGGATGCATATTGCTCTGTCCCTAGAGCAGCTTTAGGACTCTCTGATCACTTCATCTTCATCTTCTTCCAACCTACAGACAGAAACTAAAATCAGCTAAACCTGTAGTAAGGACTGTAAAGGGATGGGCCAATGAAGCAGAGCTGGAACTACAAGCCTGCTTTGACTGCACTGATTGGAGTGATTTTGAGGCTGCAGCCACCAACCTGGACAAGCTCACAGATACTGTGACATCATATATCATTTTCTGTGAGGATATGTGCATTCCTACTAGGACTTATTTAACGTTCAACAATGACAAACCATGGTTTACAGCAGAACTCAGGCAGCTTCGCCAGAAAAGAGGATGCTTACAGAAGTGGGGATAAATTCTTGTACAATCAGGCCAGGAACACACTGAATAAGGAAATCAGAGTGGCTAAAAGAAGATACTCTGAGAAGCTGAAAAACAAGTTTTCAGCTAACGACCCTGCATCAGTGTGGAGTGGCATGAAACAACTTACAAATTACAGGACTCCTGCCCCCAACCTTGTGGTGGACCTACAACTGGCTGATGACCTGAATGTGTTCTACTGTAGATTTGAAATACCCAATCTCACACCCCACACCTGCTCTGAACTTCAATTCACACAAACACCAACACCTCCTGCAACCCCCCTCCTCCGCCCTCCTGCTATTCAACCTGCACTTAAGATCTGCGAAGAAGAGGTGTGCCATATCTTCCGAAAACAAAAGATAAGAAAAGCACAGGGCCCAGATGGCGTTTCACCCGCGTGTCTTAGATCCTGTGCTGACCAGCTGGCCCCCATCTTCACACTGATTTTCAATAGATCACTGGAGCAGTGTGAAGTCCCATGCCGCTTCAAACGCTCAATCATCATTCCTGTCCCAAAGAAACCAAAAATCACAGGATATAATGAATACAGACCTGTCGCCCTGACATCTGTGGTCATGAAATTAAGACCACAGATGTTGACCCACCTGAAGGACATCACTGGACCCTTGCTAGATCCCCTTCAATTTGCTTATCGAGCAAACAGGTCTGTGGAGGATGCAGTCAACATGGGATTGTATCATATCCTGCAACATCTGGACAGACCAGGGACATATGCAAGGATCCTTTTTGTGGACTTCAGTTCGGCTTTCAACACCATCATCCCAGCTATACTCCAGACTAATCTACATCAGCTCTCTGTTCCCACGTCTATCTGTCAGTGGATTGTCAGCCTTCTGACGGACAGGCAGCAGCTTGTGAGACTGGGGTCTTATTGTGTATTCTATATATATTTTATTTTCTATTAATTTTTTATTTTTGTATTATAATAACTATTTTTTATTATTATCGCTGTCTTGTTGTTGTTTTGTATTGTTGTGCACTGGAAGCTCCTGTCACCTTGACAAATTCCTTGTATGTGTAAGCATACTTGGCAATAAAGCTGATTCTGATTCTGATCAGACCTCCCTCTGAGGAAAACAAACAAGGATTTGAGACCTTTTGTTATGTCTGACAAACCCGAATCTCCCAATCAAAGTATGCATATGTTTTTTTTTTTTTCTTCAGACTGATCTCACAGTGAAATCGGAACCAGTAGGTTCACTTTACCTGAAGCCACAAGGTTCACAGTGGAGCCTATGCAAAAATGTCTGATAGAAGATGGTGTTTATCGTGAGTCGGCATAATGTGGCCTATCTTAGGATACTTGAACTTTCGGAAACAACATGCAGACTTCTTTTGTGATCATGTTGATTTTTTTCATTCTTGTATATTTCAGATGCAAGGACAGCATGTTCAATGGTTACTACTTCTAATTGTTTCTGGATAAACAGCCTCGCCTGTCACAATACTGTCAAATCACAATATGATCACAGAGTGCTTATCTGAAACCTGGTGGAGTCACATCCAAGGAGCTTTCCTGGGCACGAAAGAATGCACAGTATATTCCACAATGCATTGCAGCATCATTACAGGAACTGTTTATTGAGAGAAACCAACAAACAACATGTTTGTGGCTGTTTGAGAGAATAATAGCTGTAAAAAGAACCAGCCTCATTTAGGGCTCTGGGGAAATTTTGGACAGCATTCCAGAGTTGTGAGAGTGTCGCAAAGCCGAGGGAGCACCCAGCATGCCTAGGCAGATCCTTACCTCCACCCAAAACATCACGATGAACACTGAGCTCTTTTATACCAATCTCCTTAACAACATGAGGGTAAAAACTAAAGCTAACAGGTGGGATCACAAAACAAAAGTAAGCTCAATCAGATATTGTGCAAAAGTGTGAAAAATGTAGTGGTTAGCTTAGTGGTAAAGATCTGAGCTTGTAACCCAAAGGGTGTAGGTTTAAACCCCAAAATCTGCGGTTTATGATCTACCATCATTTTGCCCCTGAGTAAGGCTCTTGAAGCAATAGTTGACCCACAAATTAAAAAAATGTACTCACCCTCATGTCATTCCAAACTCATATGCTTTTATTTTGTGCATGGAATATAAGTATCATAAAAGTAGTCCAAACAACTCATGCACTACATGCCACGTCTTGTGAAGTCATACGATAGTCTCAAATGTAATTTCCTTTAAAACGGAACATCACATTCATTTATGACACATGCAGGAACTTAAGTCAAACCTGGTGTGACATGTCTAAAGGCACCATATTTTAATTTAAATGTCAGCGCGAATGAGATTTGTGAACATTGGCAGAGGAAGAGATTTTCAGCAAATAAATAAGGTCTTCAATTTCTGTCTGTTCCTTACACACAGCTATCGTATGGCTTTAGAAGACTTGGAATATAGCACACAAGTCGTATGATGATTCGCTTGAATTGTATAGACCTACAGAGCTGAAATGTTCTTCTAAAAATCTTCATTTGTGTTCAGCAGAAGAAAGAAAGTCATACATATATGGGATGGCATGAGGGTGAGTATATGAGAAAAATTTCCTTTTTGGGTGAACTATCCCTTTAAGAAAGTCTATGAAATTCAGCGTTTGTTGGGAGGATCTCCCTGTAAGTCCTGCCACTGTGCTGTGGAATTTCACAGGCAGTATTGTGTCAAGGTCAGGAAACTGTGTGAAGCATTGATATAGTACACTTGACTGGCTTACTTCAGTATGGACAGCTGCTCTTGATGACTAGAGTGTATGGTAAGCCACAGTGATGTGTTAACTTTGAGCTGTGCCAAACTTTTTGACTTACGCAATATGCAAGCCCTATAAGTTTATAGTGCATTATAATAAATTCAAGTTTGCCTGCACGCAAACGGAAAGCCTGGAGCGAGAGGGCAAAGTCCATTGGTTCTAGGATACTAAGAGCAACAGAAACAACACAACGAAACAAAACATCTGTTTCAGTATCAATTATTAGGCGTCAACGTGACAAACTAGAAGGAAGTCTCTTTTTATGACAGAAACCTAATGATGACAGGTTTCCCAGACAGCATTTGCAGGGATACAATGGTGTGGGTGAATCTCACCTCTTTCAGGTCATATTTCACCCCAAATTAAAAGAAAAATTTTATTTCGTTTTAGGAACATTAAGATTTTTCATTGACTTTATTTTCATGACAATTAAGCACATTTTCCCCTAAATTCTCATTACTGTAATATTTCCAGATATTTTATTTATTATTTCAATTGTGATTATCATTAGATTCTAGTAAAAATTACTCTAAAACAATGCTTTTTTAATTTAATTAAATAAAATTAATAAATGAGCATAAATAAAGCAGTACAACAAATACTACTAGGCCCAACATAATAACATTAGCTCAACCTGTGGCCTGAGTTTGAGGGCGGGCTGTATTCGACCATTAGCAGACAGGGACTGTCTGTTCAGAAAACCTGTTTGAAAACAGTGATTTTTTTTAACAATTGAATTAACTTTTTTATTTTAATAATTGTAAAAATGTTATAAGAAAAGTAATAATTAAATACAATTATTATATTAAAGTAATTCATTTTAATGTAATTACATTTAATAATTTAATGACATTTATTATTTATTTTATTGCATTACAGTAACGAGGGGGGAGGAGGGGTTAATTATTGTGCTTGATTATCATGAAAATAGTCCTTTAATTTATTTTTAATAAATTAAATCCTTTTAATAATATTACAGTTCAATTAATTACATTTAATAATTAAATAATTAAATTGCACATATTTTCTTTTTTTTACAATAAATTAATGAGAAAGGAGGGATATGCTTAAACATCATTAAAATTTTACTTTTCTTTCATTTATTTGTAATAAATTAAATAATTTGAATAATGCAATAATTAAATAATTTAATTAATTTAACAATTCAATTAATTTAATTACATTTAATTATATTTACTAATTAAATAATTCAATTACATTTATTATTATTATTTGTATTAAAATAATGATAAAGAGGGTATGTGCTTACATATCAGAAAAATAGTCCTTTATGTTTAGTGAATGGAATAATTTGAATAATTTAATGCTTAATTTAATAATTAAATGAAATAATTTTACAGTTAAATTATTTTAATTAAATTTAATTACATTTAATAATACAATTATTAAGGGACTAAGGGAGATTTGGAACACGTCTGGGAAAAACTGGAGGATTTGGAGAATCGTAATCGACGAAACAATGTCCGAATTGTTGGAATTCCTGAGCATGAGGAAGGCCGAGATATGGTAAAATTCCTAGATGGGCTCTTCCCAGGTCTGCTTGACATAACAGGCCATAAGCTGGAAATCAAGCGAGCTCACAGGGTCCCGGCTCGGAGGTCTACGCTGCGCTGATCAATTCTGGCCAAATTTCTGAGATCATCCGATAAAGATCTCGTGTTACGCGAGGCGAGGAGTAAAGAAAATCTTTCTTGGAAGAACCACAGCATTTTCTTGTTCCCAGACTTTGCGAATTCGATAAGAGAGAAATGTGAAATATTCAAGCAATGCAAGAAACTCTTACATCAATGGAAGTTTGCATTTGCTCTGATGTTTCCGGCCAAACTGAGAATAGATACTAAGGATGGCCACAAAATATTTACATGCCCACAGCAAGCATTATTTGGTGTTTATTCCTCTTATTGGCTGGAGTTTGTTTTATAGATTTTCTTCTGTTGTGTAAATCTGTCTCACAAAATCTGTATAGAAACAACGGACTTGAGCAATCCGACAGCAAAGTTGCCACGGGGGCTCTCTTAGGCGTACATGGACTGTTTGAGTTTAGCTGGATGGACGCCTTTTGACGCTGTCATGTGCGGGGTTAATGTGCACGTTTTTCTTTTTTCTGTTTGTTTGGTTCGGGGGGAAGTTCGGGGTTTGATTGTTGCACCAATGTAAGAATGTGGTCTTTATAATTGTATTTTTGACACACAATCTATTTTTTCTAACATGTCAAAATGTCAGATGTTAGTATGTAATCCAGAGTGGATTGTCTCTCTCCGGGTGGAATATGAATGGGCTAGGGCACCCCATAAAAATAAGGAAGGTTATTTCTTTTCTTAAACGTAAGAAATATTATATAATGTTTCTTCAAGAAATGCATCTTTTCCCGCAGGAAGCTGAAAAATTTGGGAAGATATGTGGTGGGTATTTTTTCTTTAGTGCTGGCTCAAGTAAGAGCAGGAGAGTCATTACACTGATAAATAAACATCTACAATTCAAATGTCTCAAATAGATTAAAGATAAATTAGGAAGAGTCACTATTGTTTTAGCACAAATTCAGGGGCAAAGGTTGATTTTGCTAATATTTAAGCACCTAACACTGATGATCAGGGCTTTTTATAGATCTTGAAGGGATGTTGCAAGCCGCTGGCACCCCTTATGGTATAATATTGGGAGGAGACTTTAATCTTTTGACAGACTCAGTCACTGATCATAGTGAAGCAAATGTGTGCAAGCCCCCTAGAGCAACATTGATGCTTCACAGTATGTGTAAAAATCTTGGTCTTACAGATATTCGGAGATTTTTGAACCCATCTGGTAGGGACTATATATTGTTTTCATCAGTCCATAAGATTTATCCTAGAATAGATTTTTTTTTTATATCTAAGTCCCTCATTTCATCTGATGTTGATTGCTCAATTGGAAACATCTTATTCTCAGATCACGCTCTGGTGAGTTTAGAGGTGTTGCCAAATACGGAGAAAAAGCAATCATATAGTTGGTTCTTTAATGTATCCCTTTTGCAAAATCCTGAATTTCAACAAATGTTAAAGGCTGAAATCAATGTTTATATGGAGACCAACTGGTCCTCAGTATCCTCTGTTGCCATGGCTTGGGAGGCACTTAAGGCAGTTCTTAGGGGCCGGATCATACAGTATGCCTCATTTATCAAAAAATCCAAAGCACGAGAACTCGTAGAGTTGGAAGGGAATATTAAAAGTGCTGAGGCAGAGCTGAAGCACCAAATGTCATCTGATGGCCTCAGAGAATTGACCCGATTGAAATACAGATATAATACTATTTTGTCGTGGAAGGTGGAGTTTTGGCTATTCAGGGCAAGACAATCATACTTTGAGTCGGGGGACAAAGCAGGGAAGCTTTTGGATAGATACGTAAAGCAGAGAGAGTCTTTTTCTACCATTCCCTCAGTGAAATATGCTGGTGGTGAAATATTTACCTCGGCCATTGATATTAATAATGCTTTTAAAGAATTCTATCTTGATCTCTATAGTTCCACATCTTCATCTACTGATGAAGATATTAGAAACTTTGTGGAACCACTAGAACTCCCTAAACTGACGACTGAGCAAAAAAATACTCTTTATTCTGAGATAACCTTGGAGGAGCTTGGTGAGGTAATTAAGGCCTTGTCTACAGCTAGATGGCTTTGACGCTGAATTTTTTTGATCTTATGCTACAGAACTGGCTCCACTTTTGTTAGAAGTTTATACGGAATCATTAAAGAATGGGAAGCTTCCGCCAACCATGACACAAGTCTGGTCAGTCTGATTCTTAAAAAGGACAAAGATCCAAGCGTGTGTAAGAGTTACCATCCAATTTCCCTGATCCAGCTAGATGTAAAAATATTGTCAAAAATTCTGGCTAACCGATTAAGTAAAGTTATGACAACACTTATACATATAGATCAGGTGGGGTTTATTTGGGGCCGCAGCTCTTCTGATAACATTAGGCGTTTCATCAAAATCATTTGGTCAGTGGCAAATGATCAGACTCCGGTCGCTGCCATCTCACTTGATGCCAAAAAGGCATTTGACATGGCAGAATGGGATTATCTTTTTAAGATTTTGTAAATATACGGGTTCGGGAACACTTTGATTGGATGGATTAAGTTACTTTATAGACATCCGGTAGCAGTGGTACAAACAAATGGATTAATTTCAGATTCTCAGTTCTCAGGATACAGAGTCAATTCGTCTAAATCCAAAGCTTTGGCTCTGACAGCATACTGCCCAGTAACGGCCTTCCAGCTGGGGACCTTCCAGTGGCCCAAACAGGGTATTAAGTATTGGCCATTTTATTCCCAGCAAATTTGTGTGATTTAGTTAGAGTTAATTTTGACCCATTAATAAAAAGTTTTCGAGCGATGTGAGCAGGTGGGCTTCATTACATTTATCTATGATTGGGAAGGTTAATGCTATTAAAATGAATTGTATTCCAGAATTCAACTACCTGCTACAGTCTCTCCCTGTAGATGTCCCCCTCTCTTATTTCAAGCAATTTGATAGCATAGCAAAGTCCTTCATTTGGAATGGTAAGCATCCTAGGTTACATTTTAATAAGTTGCATAGGCTGATCGACAAAGGTGGGCTAGGCCTACCCAAGATTTTGTTTTATTATTATGCATTCGGTCTCAGACATTTGGCTCATTGGTCGCTTCCTCCTGAGAGAGACCCTCCCTTGTTGTGTACTGAATGGGAAGTTCTTGCCCCTATTTCGCCATTGCAAAGCCTTTCTATCAAACTGATTGGAGAAGTTAAGTTACACCCCGTTATCTCGCATTTGCACTCGGAATGGACAAAAGTGTCCAGAATGTTTAGTTCGGACATTTATTTAAATGTTGCCTCAAGCATATGGTTGAACCCTAAATTATGTATTGATAAGTCCCCTTTTTGCTGGTCAGAGTGGATTGTGAGGGGAGTTACTACACTCGGTGACCTATATGAGAGTGGAGTGTTGAGATCTTTTGAAGGTTTGGTTCAACATTTTGGGATTCCTAGATCTCAATTTACAGCTCCGCCACCTGCTCTGTACTATTTTTGGGAGTAACATACATCCCCCTAAAACAGCAGACACTATGGCAGTGGTGATTACAGCTTTTGGAAAAGGTCATGAGGCATCTGTGTATTACTCCCTGATTATTCAGAGACTGGGGGACGGAGCTTTAACTTCTCTCAAGAGATTATGGAAGAAA
This sequence comes from Myxocyprinus asiaticus, assembly GCF_019703515.2. NCBI lineage: Eukaryota > Metazoa > Chordata > Actinopteri > Cypriniformes > Catostomidae > Myxocyprinus > Myxocyprinus asiaticus. Next base: position 38,471,588 of record NC_059365.1, on the reverse strand, counting down.
GATTTAAACTTGGTATTGGAGGAAGAAGTGTGGGCCAGGATTTAAATAAACATCAAGTCTGCATCTAGATATTGCAAGGGTGCGCCTTTTGCAATTCAAGATTATACATCGATTCTATTGGACCCCCTCTAGATTGTATAGGTTTGGTCTTAAAGACATACCCACCTGCTGGCGATGCCATTCGGCAGATGGAGACACGCCCATGTATTTTTTTTTGGTGGTGTGTTGAGATCCAGGGGTTTTAGATGAAGGTTCAGAGTTTTGTGTACGACGTGTTTGGCACTCGGATTTCGTTTTGCCCCAGACTCTGTGTTTTGGGCGATGGGGAGGTCATTGATGTGGGGAATGAAAACATAAAGAATTGGGTCCTGACTAGTTTGATGGTTGCCAGACAGATTGTTTTGAGGGGATGGAAGTCGGCTGAAGCACCCCCATTTCAGGAGTGGTGCACGGAGATGGGGAGGGTGGTGGCGTATGAGGAAGTGGTATTTAGTAGACTGGGTAATTTGGATTTGTTTGTCGGAAAATGGGGCAAGTGTTTGGCATTCTTGGAGGGCTCTCGGGGAGAGGTAGCGGAGAGAGAGGTTTAGACAGGGTTGGGGAGTAACGGAATACATGTAACGGGATTATGTATTTAAAATACAAAATATAAGTAACTGTATTCCACTACAGTTACAATTTAAATCATGAGTTACATTGACAGTTACAATGTAATGTAATACAGTTACATTGAAAAAGTATTTTGATTACTGAAGAGATTACTTGTGTTTTATTGTCATTTTTTTATTTAATATTTAGTCCTGTCAGATGGAAAACATTTATACATATAAATGATGTGATCCAAAGTGCATTTGAACAGCGGTAAAACACTTTCTTATGATGTGTTACATTCATACAAGCAGACAGAGAAGTAAGTTTGAAGTAAGTTTGGAGCAGAAGAAATAGAAATAAACCTTGTGTAAACTGTCAGCTTTACGCTAAGCTAAAATGCTATTTCTAGCCATTTTACATGCACGTTACCAGGCACAATCATATTTTTTTTTTTATCAAGAAATTTCTCGTTGGGGGGCCTGGGTAGCTCAGCTAGTAAAGACGCTGACTACCACCCCTGGAGTTGCGATTTCAAATCCAGGGTGCTGAGTGACTCCAGCCAGTTCTCCTAAGCAACCAAATTAGCCCGGTTGCTAGGGAGGGTAGAGTCACATGTGGTAACCTCCTCGTGGTCGCAGTAATGTGGTTCACTCTCAGTGGGGCGAGTGGTGAGTTGTGCGTGGATGCCGTGGAGAATAGCGTGCAGCCTCCACACGCGCTATGTCTCTGCGGTAACGCGCTCAACAAGCCACGTGATAAGATGCGCAGATTGACTGTCTCAGACATGGAGGTAACTGAGATTCGTCCTCCACCACCCGGATTGAAGCGGGTCACTATGCCACCACGAGGACTTAGAGCGCATTGGGAATTGGGCATTCCAAATTGGGGAGAAAAAAAAATTCTCGTTGGATCATAATTTCTTTTTTCTAGTAAGACCTTTGATATTAGGGTGAAAATTTTATTCTTTTTTTTTCTCCCCTTTTTCTCCCCAATTTGGAATGCCCAATTCCCAATGTGCTCTAAGTCCTCATGGGGGCGTAGTGGCTCACCTCAATCTGGGTGATGGAGGACGAATCTCAGTTACATCCGCGTCTGAGACCGTCAATCTGCGTATCTTATCACGTGGCTTGTGATCGCGTTACCGTGGAAACATAGCACGTGTTGAGGCTTCACGTTATTCTCTGCAGCATCAACGCACAACTCACCACACGCCCCACCAAGAGCGAACCACATTATAGCAACCAGGAGGAGGTTACCCCATGTGACTCTACCCTCCCTATTAACCAGGCCAATTTGGTTGCTTAGGAGACCTGACTGGAGTCACTCAGCACACCCTGGATTCGAACTTGCGACTCCAGAGGTGGTAGTCAGTGTCTTTACTTGCTGAGCTACCCAGGCCCCTGAAAAATCTTATTCTTGATAATACTTTTTGTATTGTTTTCCTGTAAAATTATCTAAAAATCCTTAAAACAAGACCAATTTGATTCATCTTGTTTTAGAAACAACACTGCATAAGATATTTAGGTTTTTATAGTCAAAACAAGTGAAAAAATCTACCAGTGCTGAAGAAGTAATCCAAAGTATTTAGAATACGTTACTGACCTTGAGTAATCTAACGAAATACGTTACAAATTACATTTCACAGCATGTATTCTGCAATCTGTAGTGGAATACATTTCAAAAGTAACCCTCCCAACTCTGGGTTTAGATGTAGATGAGTGTGATTATTATACTTTTATTTATTTATTTGTATTTTTATTTTATTTATTTATTTATTTGTGTGTATATGCTCATGTGACCACGGGAGTGTTTGTTGGGGGTCAGGCTGGGATTGGGGATTGGGAGGGGGAGGTGGAGGCGTAGTGGTGGGGGTTAAATGTTAAATGTTGATTCCATGTATTTATGTTTTGCTTTTTGTGTTTTCTGTGTGAATCAATAAAAATGTTAATCACAATAAAAGAAACTTGATATGCTGTCGGTATTCATAGAGTTCCTGGCCTTCATTTTTGCAGGTGACATCCCTTTCGAAAAAACTCTCGGTTAATGTTATACCCACATTAAGAGTCATGGCATTACTCAGCGCTCTGCTTTGTTATAATAGCTCACTCACCGGAAGATCTACTTCTGATAAAGATTTGATTGAGAATGTAGCCCGTGGCAACAGATTACACACTGCTGCCTTAGCTTGTAGGTGGCATTCCTGTGCGCTCTTCTGGTATGGCATGCAGGGAAAGTTTGCAGCTAACATGGAAGGGTGCTTCTGTAAACACAGACAGCAGCTTTCCATACCGAACGGCAACAGCTCTGGGCAACCGTTTGCTGTGGTTTCTGTCATTGTGGGTACGTCAAACCAAAGCAATGAGATGCTATTCAGTCTGCTATCCTCACAGTCAAATACTGAAAGAATTTCACTGAACACAAGTTTTAGAGGTTGCTTATATGGTTTAGGAATCCTTTTCATTTATGCAGTGACCTAAATAAATAAAATACAGTATTAATTAACCCCTGAGGGGTGGATTAGTTTTTTATATTAGTTATAGAAATGGGATATGCTATGACACATACAGTGTGATGTTATGTACAGTGAAATATATTATGGAATGTACAATACAATATGGTATATACTGAATATAATGAAAATTGAATAAAATAGAAATACACTGAAAAAGTGGTAACCTGCTATTGTTACCTTAAACTGCTATTTCTAACTGATCTAATAAGAGATAGTTTCATTAGTGTAACCTTTTGTAGTCAGGTTGAATCAGGAATGTTAAATAATATTTTTTACTTGAATAAAATCAGTTATGTTGGTTTAATTTTTTTAATCTCATGTTGCTATTTAGTGACTTTTGTTGAAAAATATACATCATGTAAAACTGAAAAATGTTCCATTGACTTGCCAACTGTCACTTTCTTTCCCTCCCTTGCTTCCTGTCCCTCCCATAAACTCATAGACAGAAATAACTATTAATATAGCAGAGATAGAGAGTGATGGCATTATATTCCATCTGTTATGCATTTATTGATTACTAAATTCAATGTTCTTAGCCAAAAAGGGTTAAACCAGTGAATGCCAAGAATATCACATCTTATCTGAGTCTGATTTTGAATGCTGTTACACATTTCATCAGTTCTTTTTTTCTAGGGTTATTTGTAGAAATAGAAGTGGCAAAACCCTGCCTCTAAAGAAAACACCCCAGAATAGATCTCACAAGGAGAAGAAAGATAGCACAAGCTGCCGGGTGTGAATGGAAATAGGGAAACAATTGCTCTCGTTTCTAAAAAAAAGAAGAAAAAAAAAGAAAGAAAGAAAAAGAAAAGGCCCTAGTTTTATATTAAGGCCACACTTTGTCAGTGTAACTTGTTGAAAGTGCTTGTTCAATGGTGAGGGAGAGGTCAAAGTCAATCAAAACTTTATCAAACATAAAACTTAAGCACAGATGTACAGTTTTAGAGATTTTCTTCATCAGGACATCTTGTTAGTAAAGTTTTTCCAAAAACAGTCATCATTTAGTTATATTGTATATGACTACTTTCCACCCTCTCTCTTGACCTTTTTATCAAATCCACTTTAGTTTATAACTGCCCTATCAATCAATATAGTTGCATTAAAGTTGCATCTAAATCCCCACTTTTACTTTTACTGAAAGTGGATATTTAGAGTGAAAAAAGGGCATAAATATTTATCTGTTTATATTGCTTCTAAAGATATGGATTTAAACACTGGAGTCATATGGATTACTTTAATGTTTCCTTTATGTGATTTTTGGAGCTACAAAGGTTTGACGCAGAAGTGAATAGTGACTTGTATTCGGTTCTATTCCTCATACATAGTTATCGTATGGCTTTAGAATACCTGGAATATAGAGCAGATGTCATTTAGACACCTTTTTTATAGTCATTTTGACCTTTTTTGTGCTTGACAGCCCCTGGTCACTAACTGTCCTTTTATGACAGAAGCAGTATAAAGATTCTTAAATAAATTCTACTTTCAAATAACAACAAAAGGGTTTGGAATGACATGAAGGTGAGTAAAAAATGACCAAATTTTAATTTTGGGGTGAACTATTCCTTTAAATATAGTTTATACTGTATAAGGGGGCCTGGGTAGCTCAGCGAGTAAAGACGCTGACTACCACCCCTGGAGTCACGAGTTTGAATCCCAGGGCATGCTGAGTGACTCCAGCCAGGTCTCCTAAGCAACCAAATTGGCCCGGTTGCTAGGGAGGGTAGAGCCACATGGGGTAACCTCCTGGTGGTTGCTATAATGTGGTTCTCCCTCTCGGTGAGGTGCGTGGTGAGTTGTGCCTGGATGCCACGGAGAATTGCGTGGGCCTCCACACACACTATGTATCCGCGGTGACGCGCTCAACAAGCCACAAGATAAGATGCGCAGATTGACAGTCTCAGACGCAGAGGCAACTGAGATTCGTCCTCCTCCACCCGGATTGAGCGAGTCACTACGCCACCACGAGGACTTAGAGCACATTGGGAATTGGGCATTCCAAATTGATGAGAAAAGGGGAGAAAAAAATATATATAGCATATATAAATCAAAATAAGGAGACATTTAACAGCCTCGTAACATAAAGGTATGACTGGTTTACACTAAACAGATTCACTTTCACTTTCGTGGAGAACGTACAGAACATATTTAGAAAGTGCTTACATCATCAAGTAACATTTTCGGCATGTCTTTTGTAGGACTCTGGAGTCTCAGTGAGGCCTGAAACGTCGAAGAATGGAAGGAAATTGTAGTGAGAGTGAGACATTGCCCCCAGAGAGCCTCTTTGTGGCAAGAGAATTACCCCACCAAGCTATCAACAATGACGGGACAAAGGTGAGGGGAAACTGAGCTACTGTTTGTGTCATGGCAACATGATATAGATATAATATTTTCCTGAAGATTTTCCTATGGACGATGTGAAACTTAAGGGGCTTTATTCTGGCTAAGAGAGCAGCACACTTAATCATTCCATATTTGTAATGTCCATTTGTGAAAAGTGAAACCCTGTTTCCATGGACACCATTCAGATGGGGGAATCCCCTTCCCTGTACTGCATGGCTGACGGGTACACTCCGGATCTCATTTTATTGGATTTTTATTGTATTAAATAAAAAAAACAGATCAGACAGACTGACAGTCCATGTCTAGATTAAGACATCATGGTCTCCATAAAGACTGTCTCTGTCTCTACTAATCCAAATCCTTGATCTTCTTGAAAGAAGACTGAAGCATGTGTCACATTACAGTGACTAATGGGTAGAAATTTGTCTATGGCTTTTACGTTTGGATAAGTGTATCCAAAATGATGACTTCACCCATTCACGTGCATTGAGAGGACCAACAGAGCTGAGCTTTTTTTTTTTTTTATCTTCATCTGTGTTCAGCAGAAGAAAGAAAGTCGTACACATCTGGGATGGAAGGAGGGTGAGTATATGATGAGATAATTTTCAATTTTGGGTGAACTATTTCTATAATAAATATAATATAAAATATAATAAAGCTGCATCTTTGCAAAACCTGCATAACATGATTGACAAAAGATTCACAAAAAATATCTGCTGATATATGCCGTATAAACTGTTAAGATCAGACTGAAACAATCAGGGACCTTGTTAAAAATAAACTTCAGCTGCTTTAATGTTGAAATTACATGCAGAGCAGCAGGTGGTACACACAACAAAAATGTTCCCACATTTTACTTTTATCATTAATTCTTCTGATGGGCAGGACTAATTGTCTAGTTTTTGAACACAGAATAGACTTCCATGACATGTAAATGTTTTTGGTCATATGTAAATGTTTTCATGTTTCTGACTTCACAAGCCCTTTGTAGCATCCTAGTTTCAGCCAATGCTCCTTTTGGACTGGGGAGGAAAGGCCTGTTCACACCAAATCCGTGACGATTTTGTGAGACAAACGTCTGACGGAAGGTCTATTCACACAGAGTCCGTAAAAACATGAAATGAAAAAGTATTTCACTCCTGTACAATAGCAGTGCTGTTGTCATATCAGTCTCCTGCCCGCACCTTCAGCTGTTAGAGATTAATATACTGAACATGGTTAAAGCATTTATTTACATAATTCAGCATAACTGTTTCATTACGTTCTTTCCATGGTGTTGCTGCATTTTGAGGAGTATATCGGCTGTGTTTGTTATACGAGTGAGATGAGGAAAGAGCGCTGTTGCATAAATATATGTCCTATTTATATTTGCACATGTATTTATCTGCGAGTATCTACCAAACGAACTCCAGAACCCAACTTCACTTTTTATAATGCCTGAATAATATAACACAAGTTACAGTGATATAAATACACGTGCAGTAATGTACATTAAGAATAACAGTTTAGTATAAAATATGATGCATATATTAAAAATAAAAGAAAATACTGGCTCACTGCCTTTTCTTTATTTAAATTATTGCAGTACTTTGTTAGATTATCCTTGCAATTAAAATAGCAATGTGGTTCTGCGATTCGTTTGTCTAAAACACTGCATATAACAAATCTTTTTTATGGGATTTTACTGCGAGCTTAGTGCAAATTGGGTAAACCCAGCAAAATTAGATGTGTAAAATTATTACTCAAATAAATCTCTTTATGAAGTGAAAGTGTAAGTATGAAGTTTCTAGTGAAAGTGAATGTTAGCATGCTAAATACATGCTGGTTGGAAGCACTACAGAGTGTAATCTAGTAATTATGTCATGGTTAGCATAGCAATTGCTCAACGAAGCGAGCAATCAATTTCATTTGTGACATATACCTGTATTCATCGTTAGCTCAAGCTCCACTCTTCACCATAATTGTAACCCCCAAAACTCCAACATAACAGAAGCTCTTCTAAATCTCAACATAACAAAACATTGAACACTAACAAGTATCCCCCTTTATATTCATCTTGCACAAAAACACACACAAAAAAAAATAAATAAATAAATAAATATATATATATATATTTTTTTTTTTTTTTTTTACATTTACTCTCCATATCGAGTCCCATGCAAAGCATGGTATTATGACCCCTTTAACTTGACATGAGTTAAAGAGAATGGAAACAAAATGTAAAATACACAGTGTATGAGATTGGTTGCCAGGGACAACAGTCAAATACACAGTTTAACAGTCATTATACACAAATAATTGACTGCAGAATGCCTTGATTGACCAGTCAGAATCAAGTATTCCAGAGAGCCGTGTATTTACAGTATACAAACCCAAGGAAGGGCATATGAACAGATCCACCTTGTATTCTTGTAACAGAGACCAGCTGGCATGGGAAGGAGAGTAAAACAAAAGCCTCTTCTTAGTTTCTGTCACCATCCCATAATATCAGCCCAGCCTACACAAGGAATGCAAGGGAATGACCCATAATGTTACCCAGAGAACACGCTCATTCCTTTAATATCCATCAGTTTTGTTTATGAGGCTGAGACTCACCATTAACTCCAACAGATGTCTGATTTATACCACCAATCCACCTGCACAGTCTTTAATCACCAGCTATAATGATAAGCTATAAAAGTCTGTCTTTGTATTCTTATTCCTTATTCTTGGCTCTGTTTTCAGTTCAGCTTTATTAGTGGGGGAATGTAAGTTTAGATTCATATTTAGTTTCAACTTCTACTTTTGCAGGTGGAAACTTTCATTGGCTTTTTGTCAAGTCAACATGAAATCAAAATTGACCTTATTTACTTTCTTAATACATGTTCCCATTTTATTGTGAACGATTCATTGGTGCACGTTATCGTTATTGTTATTGTTTTTGTAATCATTCATGAAAATGTAATAACTTGCTCTGCAAATTAAAACAACTTACATTTTTGTCTGATGTCAACAAGCCGTCTTACTTTTCACTACGCAGTCAATTCCTGATGGATAAAATGAAGTTCCGACTTAATTCTTTTCTTCTAATTGAATGTCCTGTTCACTCTGTAATGCAGTTTGTCATATTACGGAATAAAAATGTGTTGTGAGCATGTTTCATGTTGACTTCAAAGTGTCCAAGTGTCTTCATACAGGATCGCTCTTAAAAAGGCTTTAGATGTGCGTAGAACATGAATTAGACACAAGGAGATATTTTTGTGGGTCAAGCTGTCGGATAATACACTCGGGTCCAGTATCTGATTATAACCCGTAGCACATTCACAGGTCTAAGTTTAGAGCTTTTATAATGGAGAGATCATAACCCCGGATCCAGATTTAGAAAGGATGGAGACTCAACATTTATCTTGTAATGGAGTCAATGTCAATATTACCACTCTAACCACTTTGTTGAATGTTTATTTAGTATTTGCACTGTAAATTTCAGCTTAATTGTTAATGATCGCGATTCAGCTTCTACACTTCCAAGCCCACTGAGCTGTACCATCCGTTGACTCATACAGTGTTCAAAGACTTCAACATAACATTGCATATGATGTGGTAAGCGTTTGATGTAAGTTAACTGATGATGGGCCAGACCTGTTTAAAACTAAATCATCACAAGCCGCACACCCTCATTGTCCCCGGGGCACACTCATCTGCCTGTCAGCCCCAGCAAAAACAACAGGGGGGCTCAACATTTCAGAAGGAAACACAAAGGTTGTGTGCTGTGACTCATCCTTACACATTCCCTGGGGTACACGGCTGAGTAACCAGCCTGCACTGTTATCATTTTTAACAGTCTAATTTGTCAAAGTGATCGTTAGCAATAAAAACTGTTTCATGTTTCTATCCAGTCAGCTTTTGAATCAGTTTAAGAAGTGCACAGTAAACAGAGTGACGGTGTATAAATGTTCTGAGACAGCCCTTGTTCATGCCTGGAAGAAACGCCAAAAATCTGTGCTGTGACGCCAGAGTCGATGACTCCTGTATCTTGGTTTGTGGTTAAATTATGGCTTCCGCTTCTTGCAAAGGTCGAAAGTTGAGGGTTATAGGAGGACTAGAGGAGGCGTTTCAGTTACCATAGAAGTTTAACTAGAAAAGAGGCTTGAAAAACAATGGTTAACACCAGCAGCAATTACTCAACGTTTAGTTAATATAGTGCAAAAGTTTGGTTTCACAATTAAAAATCCCATTAATTTTTCCATAGAGGAAGTGATTTTTAACAATAACTTATAAAGGCCAGACTGATTTCACAGTGAAATCGGAAACAGTAAAACACTGCCCCCAGAGCATGTGTCAGCTCTGGGTGAAATGTCCACAGAGTGGTGCCAAAGCGAGTTGTTAAGCAAGTTGTTTTCAGCTGTAGGGGCTGTACTACAGTGAAGAGGAATGCAGATTTTAGAAACTGAACCCCCAGCCCAAACTCCAAACCTAAACCTAACCATCAGTGGAGTACAAATGTAATGTTTGAGGGAAAAATGAAACCTCTGAATCGTGCTCGTCACTGATCATGTGAACGATATTACTTCCTGGTTTTAACGTGGCATCCGAAACAGGTCTTTCACGCTGCTGACACAATGTGCTTCCGGTCGTGCCACAAGGGAAGGTAAACACATTTGAGCCGATGCAAAAATGTCTAATGGGAGATGACACCTGTCAGTGAGTTGGCGTAATGTGTCCATTCCTAGGGTACTAGAACTCGGAAACAACATGCCAACTTCCTGTGTGATCATGTTGCAAAGACTGACCTACCGTAAGTTCAGCGGTTGTTAATTGATGGTATATGCTTCTGTTGAAGACACCAGTCTGCGTTATTTCATCTAAATAACAAAAAAAAACTGTTTAATAGTAGAACTCCTGCTGAAGAAATACACTACTCGTCAAACTAGAAGAGAAAGAATCACCAATCAGAGAATGACCTACCATGACCAGTGCCGGCCCTCCCTAAAGGCAAACTAAGCAAGTTGCTTAGGGTCCCCGAATTGCCAGGGGGCCCCCACACTGTCAAAGTAGTGTTATGAACATACTGACGGGGGCCCCCACATAAAATGTTGCTTAGGGCACCCAAAAGGCTAGGACCGGCACTGCCCATGATGCAATGTGAATAATGCAATTGAGTCAGTCTCTCTACACTCTCAAACTACTTATACATTTGTATACTGGTGTATATGCACTCACTGAACACTTTAATAGGAACACTATGGTGCTAATAAAGTGCCCGACATTTTCTTCTGCTGTTGTAGCCCATCCACCTCAAGGTTTGATGTGTTGTGTATTCTGAGATTTTATTCTGCTAACTACAATTGTACAGAGTGGTTATCTGAGTTACTGTAGCCTTTCTGTCAGATCGAACCAGTCTGGCCATTCCCCATTGACCTCTCCCATCAACAAGGTGTTTCCGTCTGCAGAACTGCCACTCACTGGATGTTTTTTGTTTTAGACACCATTCTGAGAAAACACTAGAATCAAAATATATATGAATATTTTGCAGAACATTTTTAATATATTGTTTCTATACCTATAACCAACAGCTTTAAATCAATAGTTTTGTATTTTTTCATTGATTTCATTCCCTATTTTTGTCAGATTTTCAATGTTTGCAATGTTGTGATTCTTCTCATAGCTGGTTGGTTTGGTTCATGCCTTAGAACAATTTTCTGAAGACTTTGATGGAATCCGTATTTAAAAAAAAAGTGGGCAGGCACTGTTGTGCTCAACAGTGACACTGCAAAAGATAACACTTTGATTTCTGTGCTGAAAATATTAGCTTAGACAGGCATGAATTTTCATATTGGTCCAGGTTGGTGGATTTTGCTGGCTTGGTGCTGGTCTTGCTGGTAGATCACCTTAGTCATGTTTTTAACCAGCAAAACATAGCTGGCAGAGCTGGTCAACCAACATGGTGAATGTTGTGCACTTGTCCCATAGATTTCCATTGTAAAATGCACTTCTATACACATCATTTGTTTTTACAAACCAAAGTGTGATTTAAATTTTTTTATTATTATTATTTTCTGCATTTAACCCTATTAAAAATATTAATTTTAATGAAAGAGGGTTGGGGTCCGACAACCAAGACAGACAATTTTTAACCAGCAAAACTTATCTGGTAAAGCTGGTCGAACAACATAGTCTTTCTGTGAAGCTGGATGACCAAGAAGTCTTGCTGGTTGAGCTTATTAATAAAGTCTGGTGGGAACACCAGCATTCAAAACACAACATATGCTGGTGGCCAGCTATGCTGATATTTTCAACAGGGTTCGATGCAAATAAAAAAATGGCTTCAAATTATTGTAATTCTAAAGAATTAAAGAACTCTAAAGAACTCACGCTTTATAAAGGATGTTAATGATTTTTGCCTCCTCTGCAAGTCTCTTTGTTGTAAATAGAGCTTCTACAGCAGAACAGTGAGCTCACCATATGAAAAATCCCCTCGTTGCATTCCACATGCCCTGACTACAGCTCCCACATCTTTGTGGCTCGCTGTTCGAAACTAAACAGACAAGCACGCAACTGAGAGAGCACGACCCTTACAACTGACCTTTGTAGCACCACATTTAAGGTACTGAGAGACAGAAGGAGGGGAAACCAAGACAATGACAATATGTTTATAGTGTTCTGGTGGTGACAGTATCAAGTGGAACTTGTCACTATTGCAGCTGATTGATTTACTCTGCTTTAGAAGACTCTTGTCATTCAACCACAGCTGTTACCTGATGGAACAAAGACCACATTTACATGCACATTATTTCCCGATTAAGGTCCATAATGCTTATATCAAAAAAGATGTTTACATGCTTCGCATCTATTGGAATATTCATGTAATTGCATATATATAATAATATGCAATTGCATATTCTGAATAAACTAAGACATGCACACTCTTAGTAACTCCTTAATTCTAATTCATGTCCTTAACAATAACACACAATACAACACATGACTTAAAATTCTGAGTAATGCAGGCATATCCCAGGGGTGAGAATCAACATTTTGAGAACCATAGAATTGGCATAAACAGAATCGGGCAATCAGTTTGAGCCGTTTACATGACGCATCAGAAAACTGAATATTGCCATATTCTGATTAATAGAGGAATTGATGTGCTCGTAAACGTAGTCATTGGCTGTCTTCATGCATCAGAATATTGCTATATAAATCACAATTTGGTCATATTCTGTGATGTATGTATTAGAATGTACAGTATGTGTCATGTAAATGCATAAACCTGACTAAAAATGCAACCTAACTAAAAATGCAGCATAATAAAATGGACATAGTGGGCATCTTAAGTACGTCTAGAAGTAAAAATCAGAAAACACTGTGCATGCATTAGTTTATTTGGAATATGCTGATTATATGCAGAATATTCCAGTAACTGTGGAGCATGTAAAAATATTTTTGAATAAAGGCTTTACCAGAACATTGATCTTTATCTGAAAATGATGTGCATGTAAATGCAGTCAGTGATTCCTGGCATCAGATGCATTAACAATAAACATATACACAGCAAAACAATAGAGCATCTAACGTTAGATCAGAATTGATAGATGGAAACTACTCCCTTTATCAGTGATTGGTAAAATTAATGCCATTAAAATGGTTATCTTACCATGGTTCCTGTAACTTTTCAAAAATCTTCCTATTCACATACCTGTGTCCTTTTTCAAGCTGTTAAACTCCATCATTATGCCTTTTATCTGGGCCAATAAAACTCCCCGAATAGCAAAACTGCATTTACAGAAACCCACGTGTGTAGGGGGCCTAGGGCTCCCAGTATTCAAATTTTATTATTGGGCAGCAAACGCTAGGGCTCTAACGTATTGACAGAAGGGTACTCCCAGTGAAGCCCTCTCTATGGCTGTCCCATTGTGGCTAAAGGTAGAGACATTGTCACTGGCAGAATCCTCCCTTCCAGTTTTACACTTCTCAAAAGTGTCACCTTCATCAAAATTGATTAGCAATAATTTTATGTTAAAAAAATTCAATACAAATATTAAACCAAATAAAGAAAAATTTCAAACTGCCGTACATCTCTGTTCATACTCTTATTGCCCATAACCAATTGTTTGTGCCATCTCAGCTGGATTTTGGGTTCTCCATGTGGAGAAATAGAGGTTTAATGTGCATTGGGGATATTTATATATATATATAGGTATATTTGCATCTTTCAGCCAATTACAGACAATGTTCGAGCTTCCTGGGTCAGACATTATCTGCAAGAAGCCATCCCAGAATTTATCAACAAACCAGAGACTAACACACTGTATGAATGTTTTCTTTCAAACCCAAGTTCTATACATTTAGTTTCACATTTTATTAGTACTTTCTCGATATCTGTAAATACAAATCACCTTAAGGAAGCCTGGGCTAAAGAGCTTGGTGCAGAAGTGTCTGATGAGATCTGGAATGAGAGTCTTAGCAGGATTCAGCACTGCTCAATAAACTCAAGACACAGGCTGATCCAATTTAAAGTAGTACACAGACTTTATTATTCCAAAACTAGACTGAGCAAGATATACGACTCTGTTTCTCCATGTGTGACAGAAGTGGCAGGTCGAATTTGTTTTGTTTTTGTCCTGAACTGTATAATTGTATGTATATATATATATATATATATATATATATATATATATATATATATATATATATATATATATATATATATGTTTTGTTTTTGTTTTTTGTTTTTTTGAAAGGAGATTGAACCTGATCATAGCCTAGCGATTTTGGGATGTTCTGGTATGTTGAATACTCTCCCAGGCACTCAACAACAATCTTTAATGTTAGGAAAGATGATACTCTTAAACTGGAAATCTTCAGACACTCCTTGTTTCAAAACTTGGCTAAATGAAATGCTTCAGGTTATTCAAATGGAAGATATCCGTTCCACTGAGCTCAACATTCAAGTGGTGTGGCAGCCCTTTTTAAAAAAATGCATAATGTTAGCACAGTGAGAACTGACGCTGACTACCACCCCTGGAGTTGTGAGTTCGAATCCAGGGTGTGCTGAGTGACTCCAGCCAGGTCTCCTAAGCAACCAAATTGGCCCGGTTGCTAGTGGGGTAACCTCCTCGTGGTCACGATTAGTGGTTCTCGCTCTCAATGGGGCATGTGGTAAGTTGTGCGTGGATCGCGGAGAAGCATGAGCCTCCACATGCGGAGTCTCTGCGGTGTCATGCACAGCGAGCCATGTGATAAGATGCGCGAACTGACGGTCTAAGAATTGGAGGCAACTGAGACTTGTCCTCCACCACCCAGATTGGGGTGAGTAACCAGGCCACCACAAGGACCTACTAAGTAATGGGATTTAGGCATTACAAATTGGGAGAAAAGGGGATAAAAAAAAAAAATGCATAATGTTTTTTTGCGTAAAGTGATCTCTTCCTCCTTGTAACTTTTCCTGTAATTATTTATTTATTTATTTTTTCTCTATTAAGTCTATAGCCCTTTTAACTGTTTTTTTTTCTTTTCTTTTTCTTTCTTTCTTTCTTTCTGTTGACTGCAATTTAAATTTCTAAACTGTAATTTTGTTAGTATGCTTCTGGTATTTTTTTTATTTTTTATTTTTTTTAAATAATGTTAAAAATTTTAATAAAATAAAATATATAAAAAAGAGATGACTTGTTGTCCCCTCTTTGCTCCATTCCTCCTGGCATTATCATATCCCCTTCTCACATTTGACATATAATCCTGTTCGGACCCTCCTGGGGATCTAAATAGATGGAATTTAATAATGTGATAAAGATACACAAGTGTCTGTCCAGTGCAATGTGGTCATGGCGAAAGAATCCACTGGCAGCTCATGCGGGCCATCAGGAAAGATGGAGTGGACTGCAGACACAGGGTATATGAGAAAGTTTATGTTTATGCATAGTTGTCCTCTTAGACAATAAAAGTGTAACCACTGTAAACATTCAATTCAATTACTACTCATAATGCAAAGCCTATCCATCTCTTCTGATAATTACATTTACAGTATGCATTTATGCATGACTACTCATACATTTAAAACTTATTTAGTGGTATTTTAAGCATCACTATAACTATTGGTCATACTTAGGGTTAGGGGTATTCTAGTCCCTACATACTGTATGACTATGGTTCCATGTTCACTACTTGTCAATGGGACTTTTTGCCCATTTTATCGCCTGTCCAAATGCTTCAAAAAGCAGTTGCACGAATGTCCTCCATGAGACGCATGATTCACATTTTCATTAATGTTCATAGCACAAGCAGTATGGGACATGTTATTGACTTAAAAAATAATGTACGAGGGCCAGTGCAATGTATGGGATAATGTACAGTCAGCCGGTTGTTATCGCAAAATAAACCTGACAGGGTGATCTTGTATCACCCTGAAGAGGTTTATTTTGTGATAACGACTGGCTGTCTGTACATTGTCCTGCTTATTACATGGCTACTAACCAAATAAACAAAGAAATAGACATAAAATATTGATTTGTGTTGAAATTATGTAAAACCCTAATTCCGAAAAAGTTGGAACAGTATCAAAAATTTCATTTCAAATTCCATGTATTTATTTATTTGGCAAGTAGTCTTGTAATAAGCTGGATAATGAGCTGTCAGATGGTAATTATTTACAAAAGTGTCAGTGGTGTGTCAGTGCCCATGGCATGGGTAACTCGCATATCTTTGAGGGCACCATTAATGCAGACAGATATGTACAAATTTTGAAGCAACATATACTGCCATCCAGCACCATCTTTTCCAGGAATGTCCCTGCATTTTCCAGCAGGACAACTTCAAATTACATACTTCCCAGATAACAAGTGCATGGCTGTGTCAGCAGAAAGTGTGGGTGCTAGTTTGGCCTGCCTGCAGTCCTGACCTGTCTCTAATTGAGAATGTGTGGTGCATTATGAAGCGCAAAATACGGCAATGAAGATCCCGTACAATTGTGCAGCTAAAGACCTACATAATGGATGATTGGGGGAAAATTCCACTTTCTAAACTTAAACTTCAGTGCCCAAATGTTAAATAAGTGTTATTAGAAGAAATGGTGATGTTTCACAGTGGAAAACACTCGATTGTCCCAACTATTTTGGAGCGTGTTGCAATCAATTATTTTGAAATAATAATAAAAAAATAAAAAATTCACGAGGTAAAACATCATATAATGTGTAGTTGTAGTGCTGAATATAGTTTACAAATTGCTCCTTTTTGTTTTTATTCACATTTTTCATACAGTCCCAACTTTTTTGGAATTGGGGTTGTAATTATATGAGAAGAAAGCAATTGCTGAAGAGCTGAAATCCGCCTCCGGTTTGTGTTCTGTTAGTGTTTATTCCATCTGACAGCTCATTATCCAGCTTATTACAAGACTACTTGCCAAATAAATAAATAAATGGACATGAAACATTGATTTGCATTGAAATTATGTTATTATGCGAGAAGAAATAAATCACTGAACAGATAAATTCCACCTCTGATTTGCATCTGAGTTTTATTTCATTGTTCCAGACCACCAGAGACGGTTTAACATAGTGAAAGGAGTCATGCGCTCATCATGATATCAAGAATCTTGCATTGTTTTGTCACACGTGACTGTGGCAAGCAGGGCGGGGCCGAGCAGAATCTGGGCAGAGCGAGGCCGGGAAGATAAGTGGTGAATAAGTTCCACCTGTGTGCCACATCGGTCTCGCGTTCCAGTGAGGGGCAGCGTGAGTATTTAAGGAGAGGAGACAGCAGCAGACGGAGAGAGAGACACATAAAGCTGTGTGTGTGTTCGGCATGTCTGCGGGGAAGCAGCATATGAAGTTGGTTTATGTTATGTTTAAGAAATAAATGTTTGTCAAGCCAGTCCCAGCTTCCTCCTTCCCATGCATTCCTTGAACTCCGTTACAGTGACCCTGACCAATACCGTGTCGTAAGCCATATATGCTTCCATTCACGTCATGATCTGTCTCTTTGTCATTCTCGTTGAAGAGATCTCGCTCGAGCATGCATAGTTTTTTGGGGGGTTAGCAGTTAGCTCCCCACTATAGTTGTGTCTTGGAAAAACATTGGATTAACATTGGATTTAACATTGGATTTAACATTGGATTTAAAACATTGGATTTAAACATAGCTGGAAGTTGGACACGAGCCTCGTAGGGATTCAGCTGTGTGGATCTTTACCTGGCTAAAGGACCCATTGGTTATCCAGGGTGCCTCGTCAGTGGTATTCACTTACCTGCAGTATTAAGGTGAGTGTTATTGTTAAGGAACTCAGTGGTTAACCAGGGTTCTTATTAATGCCTTTTTACAGTATTTAGCTGTTGTTTACATACTGTATTATACCCTGCCTGATGAATACTCACTGGTTGACCAGAGTCAGTGTAACAAGCAGTTGCCGTGGCAGCCATGGGTATGTGCTATATTGCTAAACATTGTCGCTTGGTGGTTTGTGGCTTATAATACTCCGATATTACCAGTTGTGAGCCCATTGGTTGAACAGGGTTCTCCATTTATTGGTATAGGTGTGTTATGGCTGCCTCATGCTCTGTTTGCTCTGGGCCTATGGATCTTATGGATGCTCATATCCAATGCCCCTCCTGTCTGGGCACTGAACACCTCAGAGAGGCTTTAGTAGATCCCTGCTCTGAGTGTAGTTTAATGCCACTAGAGGTAAGGCAGCATTGGCTTGCAAAGTTGGATCATGATTTTCGGCGCATCCCTCTTCCAACCAAGACTTCGGTTCTGCCGTTTAGCAACAAACGTCCAGCAGGTAAGGCTGAAGGGTCATTAAAGCAAAAACGGGCCTCCTCGTCTGTGTTGGCCCACCAAGTAGCTGAGCTTGCGAAAAATGTTGAGGGTTTTCAGGCATTATTGGCAGTCTCTCTTCCTGCCATCAACCAGGATGTGGGTGAGGGTGAGGGTGTGTGTAGCCCTACCACTCCCTTGCCCAGGTGCGAGTCTGTATCCAGGGAGGACTTTGACACTGTGTCCCTGGCTGCCTCAGGCTCCCTAGTTGCAGCTGAGCAGGACCACTACACTCTTATGGATGACACACCATCTCTACATTCCCTGTCACATAGTGACGTGGCCTCAAACCTCCATGTGTATTCATTACAGGACACAATTAAGATGGCACTAGCCAGGTTGAATTTTGGACCCATGCTCACCTGTGCTGGGCCCCTCCAACCTCTTGTGCCATCCAGTCTCCTGGCCTGAGGATTTTCTAAAGCCAAGCTGTCCTGAATTTACTGAGACTCAACCAGGCCTGATCAGGTGGCACGTACACTAGCGGCAATGGCTGAGGCCCAGGAAAGGGGCTTTGGTAATATGCCTCCAGTAGAGCCATGTATTTCTTCCTTGGTAGTGTCCTCAGATGAGGCCTTCAGACAAAATCTACTCTGCCTCAGCCTGGAATGCAGGCGTACGGATGACCTGTTGGTCAAGATATATAACACCATCTCAGGCTTGAGTAGGGTGGGAAATTCCATTGCCCATCTGTTGCTGGCACTCCATTCTTCCATGACTACAGCCCCACCGGATGGCGCAGCCTCAGAGTTACTTGATGCTTCCTTACAGGCTTTGGGGTCAATTGCTTTTTCCAGTGGGAAGGCTCTTGGGCTCCTCACGCAGGCTAGATGTCAAGTGTGGTTGGCACAGTCTTAACTGCCAGAAATGTGCCGTAACAGTCTCCGCCAGCTACCGGTATTTCCTGGACAGGTCTTTGGACCAGCTGCCCAGGAAGCTCTTGAGCGTAAAGCGCATGCAGCTGAATCCCGCTCCCAACATCTGGAGCATAGTGTGAGTTATTCTGGTCATTTAACACAAAATCTGCCTGGTCATTCGCTGCAGTGGATGCAAGGACAGTCTAATATCAGGGAGGTGAAAACCACAGATGCTTACCTCTCAGGATAGGGAGGACTGTGGCAATATCAGGGCGTATAGGGCAGGTGGAGTACATGGCTAGCGACTTGTCACATCAGCCTTCTGGAGCTGTGGGCAGTACTTACTTTGAGACACTTGAAACAGGAGTTGTCAGGGAGACATATACTGGTGCGGACAGACAACACCACAGTCATGTTCCTCATCAGTCACTAAGGGGGAACGAGGTCTCTACCATGCCTCCAGCTAACACGGGTATTACTGCTGTGGGCAGACAGACACTTTCTGTCAATCAGAGCAATGCACATTCCCTATCACTGCAACAGCATGATGGATTCACTCTCCTAGCTCTGGTCCAAAGCAAGGGGAATTGTATCTCCACAGATTAGTTGTTTAGTCGATTTGGGAGATATACGGGACAGCGTCAGTGGACCTCTTTAATAATAAATAAAAATAAATAAATACATAAATGGACACAAATTGAAATTATTTTATTAGCTTACTTGTAGAGATCGCACAGTGATCCCAGAAGCAGGAAAAATGACTCGCAATACCCGGATGACCGGTCTGATATGTCTTCAGATGTGCGGTTGTTAATCAGAGATGGCAGGCCACTAGACGGTGGCATTGACCAATCAGAATTGACTATTCCGGAGCGCTGTGTAATAGTGTGTTATAATGTATACTAGCTGTAAAATACAATATGGCAATGCTTTATTGCCTTTATAAAAGGGTTACTAGATATTAAAAATATTAATGACACACATTTTCTTTAAAACATTGTTAAGCAAATTCATTAAGTGACATCATCCTGCTAGGAGATATATAGGTCATGTAAATGCCTTAAAGGGATTAAGGACCTAAATGGTTTATGCAAAAAACGATCGGCACATGTAGATTTTTGTCCTTTGGTCTGATATCACATTGCATGTAAAAACACCTCTATCGGCATTGTTACTGGTTTATTCCATGTGCGCAAGTGTTGTGTGCATGCCTGTTTACATTTTAAAGTCAAAAGCAGAAAGTAATGCAAACATGGTTTTCTTGCATTGTCACATTTTTTGAACAAACAGATTCTTGGTAGTTATAAGTGTATTGGTGTGTATGCAAAGTCCCTGAGATAACACAACACTTCTGTGGAAGAAAAATAATGATCCCCTATGGATGCAACACAGTGATATGGTGAACATGTCATAGCTGGTATTAATATTTTGTACTGAAGCATAACAGTGTTTGAGCATGCTGCCTTGACCAATCAGCATCCAGAACCAAATCTATATGTTTTATAATATCCGTTATATAATGAAATTAGCTCTTTTAACTTGGGCCAGCAAGCAACCACCTAGCAACCACCCAGAACACCCAAGCAACCAACCTTACAATGTCCTAGCAAAAACAATCAGCAACCAGATAGCAACTGAGAAAACCCTAGCATTGTGGCACATGTTTTTACACAGGAGAGCCCCACTTACGTTTTCTTCAGAAAATGTACAAATATTTTAAATTTTCCTGCTAATTTTTTTGTGTTCAATTTCTGGCAAGCCCCCATCTCATCGATACTCCTGGAGATGTAAATAGTGAAAGAGCATTTTACTGTGTTCCATCAGGCATCTTTAGTGTTGAATCACATTGAATCTGTCAACACCTCATCCATCAGAGCTCATATTTCACCAAGTCTACGGCAGCTGGTGTTCTGCACTGCCAGTGGTACAGTAATACACCTCACTCACACCCTGCTCAGCACACACACGCAGGTAACCGAGCACAAACAAACACAGAAGACACGTACCAGTTTACCAGAATGACGTGAGACCCTCGGTTTCACACTTTTAAAGATGTCCAGTGTAATAGAGGTGAATTAATTCAATTGCACTGCATTTGCATGCGGTATTTCAGTGCAAAAATGTTCAGTGCAAAAATTCCACAATCCAGTTTAACCAGGAGCTAAATTAAAGGCTGCAGTATGAGTATTTAAATTAAGTCATTGTCATTCTTTACAGCACACACATGCCTCCTTTCTATGTACTGGTAAATTATAAATTCTTAAAATTCACAAAACTCAGCTCTGTTTGCATTATTACTGCAAAAAGCAGCCGGTAAACAGAATTTTATTAAAAAGGAGTTGTTTGTGTACTAGGACTGTAAAAAGTAAGAAGTGAGAATCTAAGTAAAATTCATTTAAACATTACCAAAATTGTAATTATATAAAATTTTTACACATTTTTCAGTGAGGGAAAAAAGCTACAAGACATCAGTGATCGCCAGATTTTTAAATCAGTGTTGATTCCAAATCCACAACTGCATATAAGCCAAATGGCACTATTTTATATTATTGCAAAGAACAAAACTAACAAGAATGCATTCCATTTTAAACTAAAGTGCATAAAATTATGAAATCAAAAGATTTTAAATCAGCTCAAAAGTAAAACGAAAAAAGAATCACTTCAGTAGACAGTTTTATGTGTCACTGTATACTACTACGATACTCAAGTTTCAAAATAGAGGAGGTACACCAGTGTTTTTCATTAATTACAGTTGTATATACAGTAGTCACATTCCCAGGTGGTAGTGGTCATAGATTTTTATATGTAGATTCCACATTTGAACCTCTCCTGATCAGTCAATTTGTGTGCCATCTTGGAACGGTCAACATTTTGGCAGCTTAGAACTCACACCAGCCACAATACTGTTTTTCACTGAAAATGCCACAACATTGTGTTGCCTACGGTTGTAAGAACCGCAGAGATATAAATTCCAGACAAAATGGGCTAATTTTTCACAGGTGAGAATGTGAAGCTTAAGCAATCAGGCTGTTGGCTTCTCTGATAATTAATAATATTTATAAGACCTTGTAACAAGGTTTAAAATGAGGGAACCGGCTGAACAGTCAAAGTAATATTTTAATTTAAACTTAAACAAAAAGACACAAAAAATAAACGCACACACGGCAGCTGCGTGTGGCTCTCTCTCTCTCGAACTGCCACATCCTGCTGCACTTATCCCTCTCCTCGGCTGATTAGCCTGACGGGGCCGGGTGTGCATAGTCACGGCCCGGCCCCGTCCTCCTCCTTGTCACAGACCTTTAACAGTTTAATTTCTATTTAAAGTTGTTTTTATTATATACAATATTTCGAATTATTTAACGTTAATGACAAAATTTTGTGAAAATCAGCTGTCAAAGACAGTTGCAGAGGCACGTTCAACTGCTTTCTTTGACTTTGACCTTTCTAATATGGCAGACGGCTTACGTATAGAGGCCCATAGGAACAGCCGCTAATAAGGCATCTATGTATGTATGTATATCTACGGTAGTGGTATTTGGCTTATCTCGGTTGTGAAGCAGCATTTGCGGCTGTTCAAACAGGACATTAGACGGAGCTCAACAGAATGGAACAGAACACGTGGATCTTGAGATATCCTTCAATTTGACATACCATTTTAAGAACTGTTCAGATGAACACATTCTTGCACAAGAAAAGCCTGCCGCAGCGCAACACATACAACAGAACTCAGGTCTGAGACATACTTATAAATGTGCTTTTTTACCTTAAACAGCATCTAATAACGCATTGCTCCTGTGTGAGACACTGAAAAAACAACTAGACGTGGCGCAACGGACAAAGGTATCCCTCTAGTGCATGTTTACTTTAAAAAAACTATGGAAAAATAGTGCAGACAGAAACAAAAATGGATCACAGATAAGAGAGCAAGATGCAACATCCCACAACCTCACTGAAAAAAAACATTTTTGGTTTAACTTAATGCAATTGTGGACATTGGTTCCACACAATAAAAAATGAGTTTCTTTTATATAAAATTTAATGTTGGCTTTACTCAAATACTTTGTGTAGCAAAAACCTAAATGAATTGAGTTAACCTAACTTAATTTTGTTCTGTTCAAATAACTCTATCGAACACATTAGCATATTATATACATTTATATATATATATATATATATATATATATATATATATATATATATATATATATACACTGGTGGCCAATAGTTTGGAATAATGTACATATTTTGCTCTTATGGAAAGAAACTGGTACTTTTATTCACCAAAGTGGCATTCAACTGATCACAATGTATAGTCAGGACATTAATAACGTGAAAAATTACTATTACAATCTGAAAAAAACAAGAAATTCATAACTTCTTAAACGACTTCAAAGAGTTCTCATCAAAAATCCTCCATGTGCAGCAATGACAGCTTTGCAGATCCTTGGCATTCTAGCTGTCAGTTTGTCCAGATACTCAGGTGACATTTCACCTCACGCTTCCTGTAGCACTTGCTATAGATGTGGCTGTCTTGTCGGGCACAAAAGCTCAATGGGGTTTAGATCCATAACACTCTTTTCCAATTATCTGTTGTCCAATGTCTGTGTTTCTTTGCCCACTCAAACCTTTTCTTTTTGTTTTTCTGTTTCAAAAGTGTCTTTGCAATTCTTCCATAAGGCCTGCACCCCTGAGTCTTCTCTTTACTGTTGTACATGAAACTGGTGTTGAGCGGGTAGAATTCAATGAAGCTGTCAGCTGAGGACATGTGAGGTGTCTATTTCTCAAACTAGAGACTCTGATGTATTTATCCTCTTGTTTAGTTGTACATCTGGCCTTCCACATCTCTTTCTGTCCTTGTTAGAGCCAGTTGTCCTTTGTCTTTGAAGACTGTAGTGTACACCTTTATATGAAATCTGCAGTTTTATGGCAATTTCAAGCATTGTATAGCCTTCATTCCTCAAAACAATGATTGACTGATGAGTTTCTAGAGAAAGCTGTTTATTTTTTGCCATGTTTGACCTAATATTGACCTTAAGACATGCCAATCTATTGCATACTGTAGCAACTCAAAAACAAAGACAATGTTAAGCTTCATTTAATGAATCAAATATCTTTCAGCAGTGTTTGAATTAATGGCAAGTGATTTTCTAGTACCAAATGATCAATTTAGCATGATTACTCAAGGATAAGGTGTTGGAGTGATGGCTGCTGTCTAGATTTGATTCAAATAGTGATGGTACTGTTTTTTACATCAGTAATGTCCTGACTATACTTTGTGATCAGTTGAATGCCACTTTGGTGAATTAAAGTACCAATTTCCTTCTGAAACAGCAAAATCTGTACATTATTCCAAACTTTTGGCCACCAGTGTATATAAATTTTTGTACAGTATAACAAGGATGGTGCTGAATTAACAGTTCCCCGATCAGTAATTATACTGATGATCCCTCAGTCTTCGCTTTATGAGAAAAGCATCACACACATTTTTCAGTACTAATGTACTCAATCTAGACCTAACCATTAGCTCCACTCTTCTCCACAATGGTAACCAGAAAAAAAAAAATTAAAAAAAGAAAAAAGATTCAACAATGCAGAAACTCCTCTAAATCCCAACATAACAGAACATTAAATACTAAAAAGTCTCCTACTCATTTCAATTTGAGTATAAATACATTAAAACAACACTTACTAATTTTAAAATTTACTGTCCCAATCCAGTCCCATGTAAAGCATACTGGGAATGGGAAATCTCCTGCCCAGTTTCAGCAATACATTAATGCAGCAAATATAATTCACATAGTCCCAACACAATTGGGTTAAGTGAATAGATGGATTGTACATGATGAAATTAAGTTGAGACCAAATGCTAAAGAATTGTGTTGCATTAGCTCATTTTAAGTAAGTGAATTGAGCAAGCAGTAAAAATCACATTGAATGAACACCATCCGTTAGAAGTCTGAATTCATTTAAACATTTCATAACAAAGTGATCAAATCACTTTTTGATGACTGTGTTGAATATCACTTAGACCTTATGCAATATAATTATGTTCTCAACTCAAACATAAATGTATTGCATTGATTTCAAGCTTCCCTTTTTTTCAGTGCTTAACCTTAGTCATTGTCAGTGCTTGGCACATATCTAAAATTCAAAATGCACAGTTTTTGCACTCAAATGAGCATTTTTATCTTAAATTCAACGAATATTAGAATTGCGAATTCATTAAATGGTGATTAAATGACGGAGCATCATAAAAGGGTATATATCCAGATATCCGGTTAGTCAAGGGCACTTACGGCATTTTAAAGAGCCGACTCAAATGCCAGGATCACAGTGATGGAGTGATGCAATTAAATCAGCAGTATGTTGCATACTTCACAACCTTGAACTCAGAACCGACCCAGAAGATCAGGAATAGCATTCAGAATAAATTCTGTTTGGCTACCAAAACAACGTAGACAGCATGTGCAAATAAACAGTGCTGTTAGTGCAATTGATTCTTAGGCAGTGGTGTATCCAGGACATTTTTACTGGGGTGGCCAAGATGGGGCACAGACTTAGTATGGGGTGGCGATACCGGGAGAACCTTTATGAATGGCACATGATCAAAATGTGTAAATATCGCATTGCTTTGCTTCAGCATCTACACATGTAGAATAAATGAATTCTTAAACTCAAGTTAGCATTCACTGAATTGTTTGTATTCAATATCAGATTGTTGTTTTGACATTTGACAGTTTTCTATTCCTGTTCTATTTCAACCTATTACAGTTTCTGGGAATCTCTGGTTATTTTAACATAACATCCATTTTTAAACCAGTAATTGTTTAGGAAAAGTCAGTTCCACATTTTTAAGAGCTATTCTCATTGTAGAGAATTAATCTGCTTATAACATCAGGTATAGTGTATAATCATAAAAAGATACAAGTACAGGTGATAACTGATTGAGGCGCAATTCAATCAATCATTCAATCAATTATTCATTCATTTATTAGCTATAACTGCACTGTCCAGCAGAAATATTGTTAAATTGGGTACAAATCAGTGTGTGAAATTGGCTACGAGGGCTTATAGGTGTCTGTCTAGAAACCCCAAAATTGCAGATTGAGCTCTGAATACAGTAAAAAACAAAACTCTATTTACAGTGTCTACTCAGGTTTATTTTCCACATGTTCTGATAGCTTCAATTACTTTGAATATTACCAAATAAAATAGTTAGTCAAATCCTTTGCGGCATTTAAGTGCAATTTGCCCTGCCTCTGCATATTTAAAATGTCAAATAAGGTATACAAACTTTGAAGATTTTATTGGTCTGACTGACCAATAATACACATAAAGAGCTCATAAATAACTCATGTAAAGATTTAAAGTACAGGTCACAGCACAAACCCTTCCATTTCACACACAGGTTAGCCATATATATATATATAACTTTAGCTATTGAACATATACATCTGTAAAACGCTTTACACACCTCCGTCATTAAATCAGAAAACATGGCATTTAATATTTCATGCCAATATAAAGATAACATGCTGAATGTGGTGTAGGGTCTAGCTTACTCTTTAACCTAGTTACTGTAACAATGAAAAAAATGTTCACATTCACATGGAAATTCGGGATAAATTAAACATAAGATTAGATGAACATACCTCTCAAATAAAAGCTTTCGTTTTGACCACAAATCGACGTCGTCAACTCATTGGAAGTTGGAGGTAGACACTAGCTCGTGTCATCTTCATGCTTCTGACCGACCATTATACTCCAGACCTGGCACCCGCTGCCCGCGACCTGCGGCACCTGCCTGGCCCCCACTGATCAAAGAGCAGCTCACACAGCTTCAGTCCCACCACTACTGTAATGGTCAGAAATATAAAACTTACCCTGGGTCAGTGTGGCTCTAAATCAACAAATGACCTGAGATGCCATCTTTGATTGACAGGTGTTTCTATTGGTTCTTCGTTCTTGTGTTGATGAATATGATGAACTACCAATCAGTTCTGGGGTGGCCACAGGGTGGCCAATGAGATTTCAGGGGTGGCCCAGGCCACCATAGGCCACCCTCTAAAATCGCCACTGTTCTTAGGGAACTATAATAAACCATTAGCAGGCCTTAAACATGAGCTGATGGCCTAATGAGATTTCCAACTGTCAGAGTGCACACTTCCATTCTATAGTGGAAATGATCCATTGTTGCAGTTTGAACAAGCAGGAAACACCTTGCTTAACAAATAGGTTTTGAGAGAGCTAGGTTTTTACTGGCAAACAATAAATGTTACTCAACTGAGTCATCTTGCAAAACCTGAGAGTAGAGCAATAGAGATGTCTTAAAGGCAGAACCGCTACATGAGATGTCTACAAGCTTATGTCATCATGGCCTCCCTTAAGTAATTATCTTGGAAAATCGGCCTACTGTGCACAGCCCAGAATTACGAATTATAAGCTCAACATACTGGCAGGGTGTGACCCAAACCCATATGTCCAGTTCACCCCAGTCAACACGTACAGTATTCTGACCAGATGTGGTGGAGTTAGATTGAGTAGCTCGTAAAGCACATGGACTGTGAGAATGATGCCATCGGTAAAAGAGGGCTGTCGGCCACCCAAGGTGTGATGAGTTACTTGTATGCCCTGCCAGTTCGGTCAGTTGACCATGTGATATCCTATGACAGAAAGCTGGGTGATCAACTTATACAAGTATAAAACAATACATTTGCTTTGCTTAATACTATCAATTAGTATCAGTGGCTAATAATGTTCTGTGATAAAGGTTGGACAAGCGATTACCCTAAGAGCTGATCATTTGATGCCGCTGTATGAATGCATGTCACCCAACGGTATCTTTACAAACAAACAGCCTGAGTCATTCATTAAATTAGATGACCCCATGAAGGTTGAGTTTAGTTTATGTAAGCCTGGCCTACATTTATGTTAGTTTGCAGCCCCAAAGACTCATTCATGCCCTTTGCGTTGGTGGTTTGCCACAGACATTTTGACATTGATGTATAACATTTAGGGTACAAAAGATTAAAACCACTTTATTGAAAAGGAAATGAGCTCTGTGGTGTGGGTTCCTCTTTGAAATCTTTAAAGTCTGTGATGTATCACGTTTTTATAGAAGGGAAGTGGGGTATAAACTGTTGATGGTGTATTAAATGGAAGTTTTGATGGTTTAGGTGTGGCCAGCATAGAAGTTTTGCAACTTTAGTTAAAGGAAGTGCAATTTCAATAATGATGCAAGCGAGTTATACTGGTAATGCAAGGTGAGAAGTCTCATGTCGTGTGTGAGTTTATTGGTGAAAGAGTGTTTATTGTGCATGTATTGTATGTGTAGCCATTGACCACATGTTCAGGATACAGGTGCACTTCACATGAATGACAAATCTTTGGAACTTCAAAGCAGGAGAGAGACTAGACAAATATTTTTCTTCTTGTGTCAAAACTAAGCTATTACAGTACTTATGTTGTTATTCCAGTTTTCAAAAATATCCTAAAAATGGGAAACCGGTCTTAACTGCTCCCATGAGGAAATGACTCATTGCATCACGCTGCAGTCTTCCTCCTTGGGAATATACAGAGCATTCACATCTGCATTGAAAATACAGTACATTACAGTATATCAAAATAAGTTTTATTTATTTGCCTTGATTTTCATGTTTGAGCATGTCAAAAATACTGCACACATACTGTATATTGAGACAATGAGGAAACAATGTCTTTATCTTTGGGATGCTGAATTTACAACACAAACACACAGAAAAAATGAATTGCTCAAACAAAAAGACAGCTTTGTGATTAGGACATTTAATTCACATTTCATAATTTGCACACTGTTGTAAAACAGAGCTAGCATTTTACTGGCCAAACAGTGAATATCTTTTCTTTCTCTCTTAAAAAAAAAAAAAAAAACTGAGAGAGAGAGAGAGAGAGAGAGAGAGAGAGTTTGAAATATTACTTTTTAAGAGGTTCACTGAAATACATTCTAACTGTCCTGGAGATTAAAATAATAAAAATATTCTAAAATATTCTCATTATTAAATGCACTAAAAATATAAAAATTGCAAATTATTAAATTATTATTTTGATTTTCAGTCTACCATTTTCCATACTCACATGAATAGACATTTCCCTATCACAACTGCTTTTTAATAAATACAATTTTACATTGACATAAAACACAAAGGAGACTGTCAAATAGATTGCCAGTGCATTAGGGCTGGACAAGGTTGGTCTAAATCCAAATAAATATTAATATATACATATATATAAATATATATATATATATATATATATATATATATATATACATACACACACATACACACACATACACACATATATACAGTACACACACACACACACACACATATATATATATATATATATATATATATATATATATATATATATATATATATATATATATATACACAGTACTGTGCAAAAGTTTTAGGCACTTGTGAAAAATGTTGCATAGTGAGGATGCCTTCAAAAATAATGACATAAATAGTTTTCATTTATCACTTAATGTTATACAAAGTCCAGTAAACATAAAAATGTTAAATCAATATTCGGTGTGATCACCTTTGCCTTAAAAACAGCCCCAATTCTCCTAGGTACACCTGGACACAGTTTTTCTTGGTTGTTGGTAGATAGGATGTTTCAAGCTTCAAGGAGAATTCACCACAGTTCTTCTATCTGTTTAGGCTGTCTCAATTGCTTCTGTCTCTTTATGTAATCTCAGACTGACTCGATGTTCAGTGGGGGGCTCTGTGGGGGCCATGACATCTGTTGCAGGGCTCCCTGTTCTTCTATTCTAATCTTTTCTATTTGCAAAAAGTAATGTTTGGGAGTCTAACATTTATATTTCCTATTGACACACTAAAGCTGAAGATATAAATAACCATCTTAACACAAATGCTTTTGTGAAACATCTTATGTGCCTAAGACTTTTGCACAGTACGGTATATATATATATATATATATATATATATATATATATATATATATATATATATATATATATATACATACACACACACACACATACACAAACACACACACATATATATATACACACATACACTGTATATATATATATATATATATATATATATATATATATATATATATATATATATATATACACATAAATAAATAAATTAAAGCATAGCTAACAATGATTAAATACACAGACATTAAAGGAATATTCCAGGTTCAATACAAGTTGAGCTCAATCGAAAGTATATAACAGAATATGACAAATTTATTTCAACTCGTTTCTCCTTTTCTTTAAAAAAGCACAAATCTGGGTTACAGTGAGGCACTTACAATGGAAGTGAATGGGGCCCATCCGTAAACATTAAAATACTCACTGTTTCAAAAATATAGCCGTACACAATATGAGTGTTACATTGATTTTTGTGTGATAAAATCACATTTCTAAGATTTTCTATGCAAAGTTATATCCAATTTTCCAACTCTGTTGCCCTGATGGCATAGCACCATAAACCTTGTTAATCTCACTTAGTAGTCCGCCGCAAAAAGGACTATATAAACAACGTTACAGCTCAAATAATACACAAGTAATAACAGAATAAATAATGTGAGTGCTTTTAAAAAGATAGCCTTCAAAAATTGGCCAATTCACTTCCATTGAATGTGTCTCATTGTAACCTCGATTTTTGCTTTTTTAAAGAAAAGGTAGAATGAGTCAAAATAATTTTTTGTGGCATTCAGTATTATGCCACAAATGCTGTCGATTGAGCTTAACTTGTATTGAACCCGGAGTATTCCTTTAACAAAAATGCTTATAAGAATACTTATTTCGGGCAAGATTTCTTCTATACAAGAAAATGCCTCGCTTCCAAAACCCAAACTACATTTCCAACCCCAAGGAGTTCCTTCTCGTTCCATATTGAACTGAAATGTCCAAACAGTTTGAGTCTGTTCCAGACCAAGCGCATCCGTCAGAGTTCCAGTTCGTGGCTGGTTTCGAACTGACTGGACTCTCTCGTGAACTTTTTAGCGAGTCATTGGCGAGTCAGGCTTTTCACATAGGTGCCATGCTTCCTGACAAGCAAGCACTGTCACGCTATACTATTGTCCAGCACGCTGTGCTCGCTGTTCCACACAACACTAAACTTCGGCACTTTATTTTGAGGTAGACTTTCCACAGTTGCCTGAAATAAAACAGGAATCCAAATGTCAAGCGAATGAGTCAAATCGGACTATATACATTTAAGTAGAATGTGACGTTATCATCTTACCGTTCTGTCCTGTCTCTTAGTGGTGTGGGGCAGCTCCCAGTTTGATCTTCTCCTCATTTTCCACATTGTATGCGCCTCGCTTGTGAAACCTGGGTGACAGAAAAGTTATCGAAAATTAAGTCACTCTCCATCAACCCAAAACAGCTTGGTAGACGTTATGAATTTTAAAAACTGAAGGATGTGATGGAAATCAAACCTGTGAGCCAGTAGAAGTCCAATGATGGTGAGACATAGTGAAGAGAGAACCACGGCCACCACAGCTAGTGCCGTTGTGCGGTTGTATGCTCCCTCGTTCGTCTTTACTTCCAAGGAGAAGATGTGACATCGCTCTCCTGAGTAGCCTGAATCACATCTGGTAAAAATGGCAAGTCATATGGTCAGGATGAGTAACGTGAACGCTTGATTCATGCCTTTGATTCTCTACGAGAATTTTAAAAATGGAACTTTTTACATAAAATGGAAATCACAAGTCAAGTGCTTACATGCATGAAGGCTCCTTTAGGTCCTTCAGATACTGGCAGATTCCATGGATACAAAAGTCCTTGTATTTTTTCAGACATGGATTCCTCTTCTTGCCTTTTCCCTTTCCTTTTCCTCTCTTCCTTCCTTGCCCCTTCCTCTTTGAGCCTTCAAGTTTTTCTGCTTTCAAAGCGGCACTTGGATCTTTGGGTTTGCTTGAAAACGCAACTGTTGAGAGAGAAAACCGATATTTATCCAAACTGATATGGATACTATAGTAACAGTAAGTATACTATGAATGCAAATCGCAATCATTCTCATTCTATATTTTGAAAAGAAATCCTTAATTACCTATAGGCAAACCATAATCCCCAGAAAACTCGTCGTCCTCTTCATCGTCATAGTAATAGTCGTCTTCCTCCTGATATTCCACTGGCTTGTTGTCCACAGAAGACCTCGGTTTGTTCAGTACCTCTAGGAGATCTATCACAGCTGTCTGTGCCGGACTCTCGCTCTCTAACCTCACTACAGATGCACCATTCACCAATGACACAGCCGCTGAAACATCAATGCTAAACATCAATAAATAAGGCAAATATCTATTTGAGTTTATGGTTATGCATTGGATTCGTTACTACAATGTAACTGCTATGTGCACTGGGTGTCTCAGCACTACAGGGCTTGCAAAACTTTATTTTGATTCTATTTTCTGGAATGCATGGAGTCCTTATTTTCTGAAAGGTGTAATCTTTTTGGCTGGCATACAAATAATCATGTTTTAAAACTAAGAATAGGTTGTGTGCATTACCTAATACCCCTAGAGGGTGCTGAGAGGCTTCATTTACAAAAATCTTGCATGCACAGACACTGAGCTAACGAGTGATCGCATGGGTCAAAAATAAATATATCCCAGAATATTCTTAAAAGAGAGACACAGTGACATTGTTGTCACCCGTCAATAGAATCAATGGCAAAATAGGAGATTAGACTGTTTGAGAATGGGGAGAAAGCGTATTTGAAACTTTATAACATACATTATATATACATATATATTATACATTTTACACTTATATAAAGTTTACATGGCTGTGAGAGCGACACATTTTAGCAATGCTAAATCTACTCACCGAGGGCATAAGAAAAAAGTCGCAAAACTGTTAAAAACTTCATATTTTCCCGTCTGCTAATGCCGACAAAGGATTCAGCTGTAAAATAAAATCCGTCCCGCCCTTATAATTCCTTTGAAATCCACCACAGACTTGTCAATGTGTCTTCTCTGAATGAGCGTCTCTCTGTAGGTAAAAATCAGCCGCGTTTAAGTGACAGGCATTTAAATAGGCGCATGGCCACGCCCACTCAAACTCTAACACAGATTGCGTGTCCGTAGAGATTTTTATATAATTTTATTAACCCATGTCGGTCTACACCTCTTCTTACTGTACAGGAATCTGATATATGGCCATATATAAACATATATAGGCCTATAACATTATGGTTCATATATTTGAGCATATATTAACATTTTCAAATCCCAGTATTTGGGAAACATATATGAAAACTGACATTTTTGTAGTAGGCTATATTTAATGATATACACTGGCGGCCAAAAGTTTGGAATGATGTACAGATTTAGCTTTTTTGGAAGGAAATTGGAACTTTAATTCAACAAAGAGGCATTCAACTGATCACAAAGTATAGTCAGGACATTACTGATGTAAAAAAACAGCACCATCGCTATTTGAAAAAAGTCATTTTTGATCAAATCTAGACAGCAGCCATCACTCCAACACCTTATCCTTGAGTAATCATGCTAAATTGATCATTTGGTACTAGAAAATCACTTGCCATTAATTCAAACACTGCTGAAAGATATTTGGTTCATTAAATGAAGAATAACATTGTCTTTGTGTTTGTTTTTGAATTGCCACAGTATGCAATAGATTGGCATGTCTTAAGGTCAATATTAGGTCAAAAATGGCACAAAAGGAACAGCTTTCTCTAGAAACTCATCAGTCAATTATTGTTTTGAGGAATGAAGGCTATACAATGCTTGAAATTGCCAAAAAACTGAAGATTTCATACAAAGGTGTACACTACAGTCTTCAAAGACAAAGGACAGCTGGCTCTAACAAGGACAGAAAGAGATGTGGAAGGACAGATGTACAACTAAACAAGAGGATAAGTACATCAGAGTCTCTAGTTTGAGAAATAGACACCTCACATGTCCTCAGCTGACAGCTTCATTGAATTCTACCCGCTCAACACCAGTTTCATGTACAACAGTAAAGAGAAGACTCAGGGGTGCAGGCCTTATGGGAAGAATTGCAAAGAAAAAGCCACTTTTGAAACAGAAAAACAAAAAGAAAAGGTTAGAGTGGGCAAAGAAACACAGACATTGGACAACAGATAATTGGAAAAGAGTGTTATGGATCTTAACCCCATTGAGCTTTTGTGGGATCAGCTAGACTGTAAAGTGCGTGAGAAGGACCCGACAAGACAGCCACATCTATAGCAAGTGCTACAGGAAGCGTGGGGTGAAATGTCACCTGAGTATCTGGACAAACTGACAGCTAGAATGCCAAGGATCTGCAAAGCTGTCATTGCTGTACGTGGAGGATTTTTTTTGATGAGAACTCTTTGAAGTCGTTTATGAAGTTCTGAAAAAAAAATTCAAATTGTAATAGTAATTTTTCACATTATTAATGTCCTGACTATACGTTGTGATCAGTTGAATGCCTTTTTGGTGAATAAAAGTACCAATTTCTTTCCATAAGAGCAAAATCTGTACATTATTCTAAACTTTTGGCCGCCAGTGTATGTTGCATATATATATATATATATATACAAGTATGTGAATTTTAAATATCAGTCAAAACCAGATATGAACTTTTAGGCCCTATTTTATTTATGTGTTTTGCAAATATTGCTATATATCAGATTTCTGTATAGGATTTTTTTTTCTCTGCATCTTTAAAACAATGTCTTGTTCACTGGTTTGAGATGATAAACCTAGAAAAGAAGTAATATAATATAATGAGGGTGACATTTTGTAGAGCCTTGCAACTGGTTCAGTTGTCTAACAGTTTGAGGGGTCTACATGGAAATGCAGATTTTAAAAACAGTATCACACAAATTATAAATGATATTAACTGGTTAAAACTTACACTCAAATAAATATTTCAGTCCATTGCAATTGTATGACTAATTTCCATCAAATGAATCTATATTATAATAAATTAAGCATAAATGTGAAGTATTTAAGTTTAATTAAATACGTTTCATTCATTTTTTTTTAAATTCTAATCAGGTCCTGTAATAAGATGCAATCTTTTTAATGGGCAAGTGGTTGTCTCTTCATCAGACCGGGAGGGGAATATCAGAATGCCCCCCTTAGACCTGACCATGATTAGAATTAACTTTTAAGAGATCACTGATGATGCAAACAGAGGAAATTCTGTTTGGTAGAATTTTAGTCCAAAGGCTCCTGGGCTTGATTTATAGTTGTTTACATTAAACAGCTGATTAGCCAAGTTCAGCAACATTGACTAAAATTGTACAAGACATTTCTTCTATGCCTCTTGTGTGATCGAAAAATAATGAAAAGCTTTACAATCAAATATTTAATTATGTTTTTCAAGTTAAAATCTGATAAATCATCCTTAATAATCCTTAAACCCGACTGCACGCTTTCAGTATCACACCTGGACTACAGTAATCCAGCACAGCAGACACTTTTTATCAGGAGCTTCTTAAAATGTATTTAAAACCCTAGTCAGGTTGTCCTAATATCCTAAAACTACTTTTGCGACACACTCAGAGATATCCTATTTTGTCTTGAATATACTACACATTGAACATGGTATCAAAATAAAATAATCTGCAGTTATACAGTATTGGATACTGACATCTAGTGGATACTTAAAACCCCTGCATATAAGGAGTCGTGTGATCAAATTTGGTGGAATTTCTATAATAATTTAGAACCATTTTGGCCGATTGTAAACCATCATCCATAATTTATGAACACAACTTGCTATCAAGCCCTTTT
This sequence comes from Myxocyprinus asiaticus, assembly GCF_019703515.2. Classification (NCBI taxonomy): domain Eukaryota; kingdom Metazoa; phylum Chordata; class Actinopteri; order Cypriniformes; family Catostomidae; genus Myxocyprinus; species Myxocyprinus asiaticus. The sequence continues at coordinate 38,435,729 of NC_059365.1, read as the reverse complement.
TTATTGGTTTGACTGTTAAAAATAGATTTTCTGTTTATCTTGCCAAATTAGTGTGATTTGGTTTAGACCTTGTGTTTGGGCTTGATGGTTATTTAATGAGATGGTATCTGAGAAGAAAAATGTAAGACAAAAATTTCAAGTCTAAAATGGCAATAACAAGCTATTTAGATCAATTCAGCTGTAATTAGAAAATTTGTATTTTACATTTTGAATTACAAGTTTTTCATTTGTGACAGTGACTACATTTACATGCATATCATTACTATATATGTATATATATATGGCAATATTCGGTTTGCTGAAGTGTCATGTCAATACCGCAAACCAACACTGCAAAAAAAGAACTGTTGAGAAAAATGATGGAGTAATATTGTTAGTTCTCTCAATGACTGTCTAAATCATTGTTCTCAGTAACATTGCTTTGTTTATTCAATGTGAATTTGTTTGTTCACTAAATGCAAACATTCTTGTTGAGAGAACTACAAATTTCAAGTTCAGCCAACTATCATTTTGCAATATGAGAACTTTCATTTTGTCACCATTTCAATTACATTTATATGAAATTAAAAGTGCACTCAGTAACTTTTGTCTTTGTGTCATCTTGGACTTACACTGACACCTAGTGGTTTGGATGCAGCATAATTTAAAATCAATAGTTTTCAGTTTCAGATGCCATTGTAGAAATGTAGTATTCACAGTCAGTCATGATTAATTTAATCAATGAGTGAAAGTGTGAAATAACAGGACGGTTACTGAGATTAAGCGAGTAGTATTCGGCTGGTCATGTGATTCTAACATGGCAGCCCCCATGTGCGGACCCTCTCCATGTAGAATAAAACAGCTTTTATAAGGTTACTGATATGACTGGAGTCTTCATTTTAATTTGAGTGCTCATGATTTCATACATATATTGCAAAATTACAATTCATGTCTTTAGGAGTTCAACTTTTATAAAGAGGAAAAAATTACTGAGTGCACCTTTAACTGCAATCTTTGCCTCTGAAGAGAGAGTTATGTCTTGCAAGACGTACTGTACAATTGTTTGAAATGGACACACAATAGACCTCAATAGACACACAAACCTCAAAAAGTTAAAAGATGAGCTCTGAACATCACAGCACAACAATAAACCAACAGTGGCAAAAAAAAAAAAAGAGCATAAAGAAAGTCAGTAAACAGCACAAATAAAAAAGCCTATAACACTAACCACATAATTATTCAAGTTGCAATGCATGCTGGGAACTTTTAAATCAGCAACATTGTTCAACATTAAATTGTTCATTCGAGCAACTTTGTTAGACTAGTTGGGACAACATTTGGGGGAATATTGTTGGTCTAACATGTGTTTTATATAGTAATTCAAGTAATTCACATTTTGAGTTTCTGTGACTCAAAAACTCAAATAAGCTGAAAAAAGGCCATTTAATTTTTTACAGTGAATTCTCAGGTTCCCAAAATTCTGATTCCCACTTGTGGAATATTCCAGTATTAATCAGAATTTTAGGTCAGGTAATTTTAACTGTTTTTTAAAGTGTCGTACTGTTATGCGGTAATACATGCCCTCTTTTGTCTTGAAGAAAATGTGTGTTAGATCTTCTTCTAATTGGATGGCTTGCGTCGTGGAATATTGAAGTCTCTTCCCTCTTAGCAAGAAAACTCTCGAAGTCCAGGGGTTCCAGTTGTCAAAGGTTAGACTTTATTGAGCAAAACAACAAAGCCGAGACGCCAGCTGTATCATCCATCGTCTCATTCAAAGCTTACTTGTTTATACATTCTGTTATCACACATCAAGCACACCTCTCTTTGCCATTTTAGCCAATAAGTGTGCTTTTGCATTATTTTTGTTCACCACCGTTATCTCACAGACTCTCTGGCTTCTTTTTAATGGTGGAATCTTAACAATTAGTTTATTTAAAAAAAAAGAACTTTTAAATTCATTTATTATGAAAGTATACATTCTAAGTAAATAGAATATAACAGTCTAATAAGATAACTTGGCTATTGGCTATGCCATTCAGTGCTTTGAAGAGTAATTTTCTGTCATGGCTGAATGCCCAGGTTTCTCTCAGCAAGATCACGAAGACCTTTCAGTCTCATCCTTATTTTCCTGGATTAAAATAATGCTCAAACTATTCTATATAAGTATTTTTCTATGTTTGATATATAAAAATATACTATAATATATAAAAATATAATATACTTATTGTTGGGTGGTAATAGATTTTCTTTAATATACTTCATAAAAAAGTAAGTAGTTGAAACTTGGACCACAGTGCTTGTGGGGAGAACAGTTTATTAAAGTTGGTTGTTTAGCATAACCCTGCTTGACCAATCTTGATCATTTACTTCTTAACCCTCTAGATCCTTAACCCATAGGATCTATCTATGTGACATTTACATATTTTATGACAAATGTGCCACAGACATGGCATAGCTTCAGTTCTCTTTATTGACAAAGAGACAAGATCACACAAGAAATTCTTGAGGAGAATCCTGTAATTCAGATTGTACTGGCCACTTGGTTCACACCTTCAGGCACAGATGCAATGTAATATTGTAAATGCATCTGACCAGTGACAGTTCAGATTACAAAGAACTGGTTTCACATCGAATTCCTCTGAAGCCCTCATCACACCTGCAGAACAATGGCACATCATACAGTCAGGACGAGTAACGTATTTGTTGAAATGCCCATGACATGTGAGAGTAACATATTGGATTACAGGACAGGTGACTAATGTGAAGTACTTACACGCATACGGGCTTCCAAATCCCTAACACGCAGGTTCCATGTATACAAAAGTCAGGGGGTGAACATGGATCTATATATTTTAAATTAAGATGATGACTTAGTGACAGTTTTAAAGATTGGTAGCAATTGAATTTAACCTCTCCATATTGATATTGAACAGGAGCTCAATTATTATTCATCCACAAAAGCAATGATGGATAAACACTTACCAAACCATTGGTAATCAGATGTGTGTCTTTAAAAATAACATTTATAAATGAATTCATTTATTAGTTCAATTGTTATTGATTCTTTTATAATTATTATTAATATGGTTGAACTTTATTTTACAGTATGTGTACTTTCAGTATATTTACAGTGTAATATTTTACCCAAGAAAGTACTGAGTAATATAAGGTAACTACATGTACTTAATATTAGATTTATGGTTAGTACCTAGTAATTACTATAGTTGTTGTAATTATATAGTACGTAAACGTAGAACGGTACTGTCAAATAAAGTGCTACCATTAATATTATTAGACAGCAGTGTTACCTGGATTTCTCAGCCGCTGGTCTAGGACGTTTGTTTGGTTTAACAACATCACCAGACCTACTTGTAAGCCTTTAGGTAAAAAGGGATTGTCAAAATAAGTCAAAAAATTATATAAAAAAAAACGAACATAATTAAAGGCAAAATAAGGCACTCTTTTCAAATTGTTTTTTTTTTTTTTAAATTTCTTCTTTTACTTAAAAGTAAATATGTATTGATTCATTTGTTTGTTTTATACAGCAGTGTTACCTGTCTTTTACAGTCGTTGGTTCAGTAGATAGAGTGGTTGTTTTTCTACGACTATATAAAACACAGAGATTCTCATTAAGTCAAATAAACGATATCACTAAACTGACATCATTGATGGCACACATATTTGTATGTATGTTTGTTTGTTTGTTTGCTTTACTTTAAAAATAATAATTTTGTACAGCAGTGTTACCAGTCTTTTACAGTCATTGGTTCAGGAGGAATGGTTGTTTTAACATAGTCACTAGACCTACTCTTAACACTGTATGTAAAAGGTACTGTCAGTCAGTTAAAAAATAAAAAATGATATCACAAAACTGACATAGTTAAAGCCGAAATAAGGCACTCTTTTTTTGTTTTTACTTTCCCTTTCTCCTTTAAAAGTAATTATGCACAGTATTAATTAATTTGTTTGTTTGTTTGTTTGTACAGCAGTGTTACCTGTCTTTCACAGTTGTTGGCTCGATAGTTGCGTCAACAAAGTCATCAGACCCACTTCTAACAATGTATATAAAATGGCATTGTCAGTAAATTAAGAAATGATATCACAAAACTCACATTCAGTTAAAGGCACATAAAGACACTAGGCCTCATTTACTAACAGTGCAAATGCACGTATTAGTGTAAAATATGTGTGGGTTTTCTATGGGTTTTTACGGTTTAATGAGTTTTTTCAATTTATGAGTAAAAAAGGTCTGTATGGTAAACATTACTTGAAGATACTTTGACGTTTTGTTCTACAGAACTACACACAGTCAAACCCTAAACATGAATTTTGAAGCCGGCATGTTTTTAAAAAGATGACTGTATGTCGCTAATAAGTTGCTAAATTAGTATATGAGTGAATATACCATTGTAATTCTTATCTAGTAACTTTTTAGCAACATACTTGTTGACCTTAACCCCATTGAAAGTCTTTGGGATGTGCTGGAGAAGACTTTACGGAGTGGTTCGACTCTCCCGTCATCAATACAAGATCTCGGGCAAAAATTAATGCAACTCTGGACGGAAATAAATGTGCTGACCTTGCACAAGGTTCTCGAAACAATGCCATGATGAATGCACGCTGTAATCAATGATAAAAGCAGTTCAATGAAATATTAGAGTATGCAACTTTTTTTTTTGTTTTGTTGGCCAGACAGTGTATTATTAAGTAATGTTTACCACAGACCTTAATTTACTCATAAATCAAAAACTGCCATTATAAATCCCATTGGAAAATCAAGGGAACGCTTTTTCTGGTTTTTGGACTACAACCTGAACAAATGTAATTATTCATTGATTGATATGTTTTGGACAGCAAGATTACCTGTTTTTCCCAGAGGTTTGATTAGGAGACATGGTTGGTTTTACATTGTCACCAGAGCCACCTCCACTTTATGTAAAACACAAAGATTGTCAATATATCAAGAAATAATATAAACTACCTTACAGAGAGCACCATAAATCTTTTATACATTTACATGGAATCACTTCATAAAGACAAACAAGAGCACCATATTGAATATCATTACTCAGCCGTGCTGATATTCATTTAAAATGTCTGATATCAGCAATATTGGAATGATGCTTGTCCAATTAAATTAGGACAGAAACTAACTGTTGTACAATTAAACGTAATCAATTTATCCCTATGAAAAAGACATTTTGACCTGTAAGAAGAAGCTTTGAATCTTCGGTTGTTGAACAGATAATCCTTATTATGAACGGTTGCTGATTTCACATTCAGGCAGAATTCTTGGTACAACACAGGATGCATACCTATTGCCAAATGTATTAAGAGAAACACGGTAAACTGGATACAGAATCCTTACACAAATGTATTTTTAAATCAATTAAATTCTGTCTATGGAGAAATTCTTACCCAAAGAGACAGAGAATTGATTGGTTAAAGCAATACTGACAATCCATGTGCTCCAAAGGAACTGCATTATTAAGATGTTAAGACCTGTTAATTAAAAAAAAGAATGATAACCAGCACAGCACAGCATAGATAAAATAGCAAAGGATGTTCCTCATTGGTTGATTTACAAGTATTGTCACATCCTTTTGATAAACCAGATGGTTGTAAACCTCAAGGTGGAAAACTCAACTTTGTTATAGAGCTGATTTTGTGGATCTAGCTAAACTGGTTCATTGCTTATGTTAATCTAGACCAACAGTGATGAATGTGAAATTTTGTGAGTGTGTTGGTGTGTGTTGAAAACTTTTTTAAGATCCAGTGCATTTTATTCATACTAGGCAATAGACTCTAATAAAGAAGTGAAAACAGGACTCTATAGATGTATAATTTATAGCTTGTTCCATCATGAATTATACATTTTTTCCATTACACTGTTTGGACCCCAGAGAAATTGATGCATGTAAATCCATTTTGTTCTCTGCACAGGTTATGGTACAGGGATTATAGTTAAGGGGTCAGACATACTATTTGCTGTCACGTTTTATCCAAGTAAAATCTAAGTATGTCTCTAAGTAGGCTACAGCACAATCTGTTTCCTTCCTTTAAGTCTAATCTGATTCTTGTATCACAGTCATCTTTATCATATTATAACTTTCATTATCACTACCCAAAGCATATTTCTATCTCTGTGAGTCTTTAATTTCTGATCTGTTTTCATGCTCTGTTTCTTGGCCTAACAGCTGATGGCTAAATTTCTGTAAGTGGATGTATTAAACCTTATTATTATTATTATTTTGGTTGAGTAACCTCTACAGATTATGCCCAGAAAATGTCATATTCATGTTGTTCTATTCAATTAGTTACTTTTCAAAAGTTATCCCAGCTGGCAAGTTATTGTATGACTTGCACACTGCATATATCCATCCATCTAAGACCAGCAAACCACCAGTGCTGGCTGGGTAGTAACAGATTACATGTATAATAATCTGGATTACATAATCAGATTACAAAAATGGAGTGCTTGCAATTGGATTACATTACATTTTATAATTACAGTTACTTTCTCATGAAAATATGATGAGGTACAAATCTCTATATCATATCTAGAGACATTCTCATTGTCTTCAAAGCTGGATAATTAAAAAGTGGGTCTTAAAGTGGGAATATGGGTCATAAATTTGAGGTCAAGAAGATAAGGACGAGACTGTTTTATTGTACGAGTATTTTATTTGACTTAGAATAGAGAGGAAAAAAATGTATTAAGTTAGACCAACGTTTTATATATGTAACATTATATGACAAGTAGAAGTAAAATAAATATATATTACCATAGAGTGTAATGTTTTGCAGGCGAGGCATCATGTATGGCAGCAGAGAAAACTCATCGTCGTCAACAGATGAAAAGAAAATCAATTAGAAAATCAATTGTAACTAATACATCTAATTTGATTGATTACAAGAAATTTGCCTACTGAGGCTTTAATGTTTGATGTTTTGAGATTGTGAGCAAGAACATACCACTAAAGGGTCTTCTGTCCAGGTTGTAAGTATTTTTTTAAGATGCTTATAATTTAGTCCAGATTCGACTTACTTTACCTAACCTGAGAATAATAAAAATAAGGTAAAAGATGTTAAGATATGCACTGCATAACACACTCTAAAGGCCAATTCACACTGCCCCAACAAACCTCAACACTCTAAAGTTGGCTGTTGGATTTGAGAATGTTGAGAAGTATAACTATAATTGTCAAACTGCCCCAACAAACACCAACAGGGTGAACAAAGTGACAGTGTACGTGTTTGTCGGAGTCAAAGGTTAAAGCAGAAGCAGGATACAAATGCAGAGTAAAAAACCAAAAGGATTTATTAATACAGAAATAAACAAAAACAACAAAACTACCCCATATGGGACAAACATGAAGTCCAGCGCTGAAAGCCGACTGAAGCTGGGTTGGGGCAGACGTATGGGAAGCAGGACCGACCGGATCGGCAAGGGACGGGAACCAGAGACGAGACTGACATGAACATGAATCAAGACGAACTGGCACTGGACAGCACACACGAGGAGACCAAAATAGGGAGAGAAATCAAATGGGTTAACAAGCAGGGCAGGTGTGACTAATGAACTAATAATAAGCAAACAAGGAGGCGGGGTATGACGCAAGACTGAGAGACATGAGGGAATGCAGAAACAAAACAAAGCCATGTGCTCTCAAAAGACACAAACACTCGAATGGCATGAGTGCACATCGCCAAGACAATAAGGCAATATACGCTCATGCCAACCGACAGACAAAATGAGAGAATGCATGGCAATGCCAAACAAAGCAATGCCACACATTCCCACACTAGACAAAGCCTGAGCATACATCGCGAGGCAAACATCACGTGATGCATGCAACAGGCAACAAAACGAGACTGGACACCTATGCGAGAGTTCGGCCACACACAAACCTAACACCTCAGACTGAAATGACCGAACCTTAGCACAACGTGAAGACAGCTCGTGACCAGGGCACACAGCGCAATGCAAGCGCAATGCAAAGCGCACCCGTGGTCGCGAGAGACAGACATAAACGATTGACGTGAGGGCATGCCGCCAAGATGACATAAGCGCAATGCACTCAGGAACATGAGTGTCCGAATCCCGAAACCAACTGAAATCGAACCAGACAGGGAAATCAGGATCTAGACACCATGCTCCGGACATGAAATACAAGACAGACCGAAGAGCACACGGCAGGAAAACCACAACCGAAGCCATGCGCTCACAAACACAGAAGACAGAACACAAAACAATGATGTCAAGGTCCTGCCACACAAAAACTCAGACTGACAGAATGACAGGACCGTGATATTACCCCCCCCCCCAAAGGGATGCCTCCTGGTGTCCCAAAAAGGAAACATTAAACAATAGACAAGACAAACAGAACGAGCACTAACACAGAACAGAAAATACAACAGAAAAGGAGGGAAAACAGGGAGGGAGTTTAAGGAAAGGGGCCAGGGCCGGGGCCAGCAGCCTGGAGGGAGGCGTCAGGGCAGAGGTGGGGTCTGGTGTCCTGGGAGGAGGTCTGAGGGCAGAGGTGTGGTCTGGCAGCCTGGGAAGAGGCCTCAGGGCAGAGGCAGTGTCCAGTGGCCTGAGAGGAGGTCTTAGGGCAGAGGTGGGGTCTGGCAGCCTGGGAGGAGGCCTCAGGGCAGAGGCAGGGTCGGGCGGCCTGGGAGGCCTCCGTGGCTGTGGGTGCTGGCAGAGTCATGGGAATAGTCTCCATGGCCGTGGGTGCTGGCAGCGGCAGGAGAATGGCCTTCGTGCCCGTGGATGCTGGCAGTGGCAGGGGAACAGCCTTCGAGGCTGGGGAAGCTGGCAGCAGCAGGGGAAAGGCCTCTATGGCCGTGAGCGCTGGCAGTGGCAGGGGAATGGTCTCCGTGGCCATGGACGCTGGCCGCGACTCAGCACAACATGAAGACAGCTTACGACCCGGGCAGCAGTGCAACAGGAGCGCAACGCAAAGCGTGCCCGTGGTCACGAGAGACACACATAAACACTTGACGTGAGTGCATGCCGCCAAGATAACATAAGCACAATGCACTCAGACATTAACAGACAGACAGAACATGGAGCATGAGTGTCCGAATCCCGACACCAACCGAAACCAAACCAGACAGGGAAGTCAGGATCCAGACACCATGCTTCGGACATGAAACACAAGACAGACCAAAGAGCGCACGGCAGGATAACCACAACCGAAGCCGTGTGCTCACAAAAACAGAAGACAGAACACAAAACGATGATGTCACGGTCCTGTCACACAAAACCTGCCACACAAAAACCCAGACTGACAGAATGACAGGACCGTGACAGTTGGGGCAGTGTGAATTGGCCTTAAAGGGATAGTTCACTCAAAAATTAAAATTCAGTCATTAGCCCCTTTCACACATGCACCAGGTAAATTACAGGAAAATCCTTAGGTTACCTTTATGGGCAAATGTATCACATGTGCTATTCACACATGCAAGGACTTTTTTCCATTTTGATAGTACCATTCACACATCAGAACCAAATGCCGTTAAACTCTGTGACATCCTTTGCCGGGAATGACATCTATTCAGCCGTGCCAGAATTGTAAACTTCTTGTTTGAAAACATGGCGGGGTATTATTTTGTATCTAAACGTATGTGGTGGTAATGTTGGTGATTTTTAAAAAATGTTGGCAAATGTTTAGCAGTTGCTTGAGACTCAACAACGTTGTATGCGACAACTTCAAATAAGACTGATGAAATACAGAGAACAAAATGTTGTCGCTAGCATCTGAATGCGGAGACGCTATCTGCGGCTGAAAAGCACAGTAATGTGTACGTATATCGCTACAAAGAGGTCTGCACGTTCCTGAAGGAGGCTGTAGATTTTATAATATATAACGGAATTGCTTACTGTATTTTACTGTAATTTACCAGTTTTTTCAAAAGGGTCGTGGTCACACACTACATTTACATTTATGCATTTGCAGATGCTTTTATCCAATGCGACTAACAGTGCACTTATTACAGGGACAATCCCCCCGGAGCAACATGGATTTAAGTGCCTTGCTCAAAGACACAATGGTGGTGGCTGTGGGGATTGAACCAGCAACCTTCTGCTTGACCTCTAACCTGAAAATTGCAGTACATTTTCTGGAAAAGGCTGTGTGTGTGAAAGGGGCTACATTTTACTCACCCCTGTGTTGTTATAACCCCATATGACTTACTTTCTTTTTCTTAACACAAAGGGATAAATTGTAAAAAAGGTTGTGCTCAGTGTTGTCATACAATGGCAGTTTATGGTGACCACATCTTCATGTTTCAAACAGATGCAAAAGTATAATTCAGAAGTCCAATAAATGATTGCATGCTTTTATTGCGTGTCTAACTTTTATTGCATGTCGTTTGGTGTCTGGTTAGGACATGGTGTGACTAGCTGCCTTTAGGCTCTTCTATCTCTCTCTGTTTGATTGAGGACTCAATTAAGGTTCAAATAAATATCTAGAAATCTACTTTTCGATTACAAACTCTTCAGAGATGTTTTGTAATTTCTGATCTCTGGTTTGTGTGCAGCTGTGTTGTGTTTTTTGTTGTTAATATCACTGGTGGTCCTGTTGAAGCAAAATAAAACCAGTTTTCACTTGAAAGCCCCATCTCATGAGCAGGGGCGCAGCTAACCGTTCACAAGAATGTATGAGATATCAACACTGGCATCCAGACCCGGGGTTATGGGGTTGGGGGCAAGGGCGTAGAATTGGCTTGAACAATGGGGTGTTACGGGTGGGAGGGGGGGGGGGGTTGTACTTGCTTGTTTGACCCATCCCCCCTGGAATCTACGCCCCTGATTGGGGGGTATAGTAGCTCCCTTAGCTGCACTATATGGTACCTAGAAATGGCCCTGGTGTATTGCATACATTGCATATATAGATTTTGCTTGCGGGCGGCTGCAGCGTAAACACCGCTCTCATGCACTCTCATGAACGTGCACGAGATTAACGGTCGGTGAAGAGTTTAACTAAATAATAAATTAGATTTCAGTTTATTAACTCATCAAACCTTATCATATTCCTTCAGAACAAGGCATGAGGCGAATTTTTTTTTAAAAATTTAGACTTCTGAATGCTACTTTTGTGTCCTTTTGAAGCTCGAAGAGGTGGTCACCATAAACTGCCATTGTATGACATCACTGAGGATTTTTTTGTGTTAAGAAAAAGAAAGATAGTCAAATGGGATAATAACAACACAGGGGTGAGTAAACAATGACTGGTTAATCTATCCATTTAAGTGTTGCTCGTCATTCGATTTTTCTCTTCTCCTAAGCGATCATAAGCGATTGCTCTGGTCTGGACTAGTCACATGTTTTGACAAGTAAACATGGCGGATGAGGATCCAAACACGAAAGTTGGTGAAGACGCTCCTACGAAAGAAGAAGATCTGGAGGCAACGGAACCTGAACAAGATGCTGTGGTTAACAATAGCGACGAGGTCCAGAAAGACAAACCGGCAGACAGCTCTTGGTCGGCGCCGATTTTGTCTTTTGCTCGTAAAGCGACGGAGACGTTGAGCAGTGTGAACAACTACAGCGCTGGATTAAAGGCATCTGACTCACAACAACACTCCTGTGACAGCTCTGACACTATTAAACCCGCAGGTATGACACCTATTTAACAGTCTGACATAAGGAAAATTAATGCGAGCAGTTTCACTGGCTAAACTTATTAAAACGTCAAATACAGCATTAAAAGAATATTCCGGGTTAAATACAAGTTAAGCTCAATTGACAGCATCTGTGCCATAATGTTGATTACCACAAAAAACAATGTCTACTTGTCCCTCCTTTTCATTAAAAAAAAAGCAAAAATCGAGATGAGAGTGAGGGATATTTAAATGAAAGTGAATGTGGGCCAATCCGTAAACGTTGAAATATTATTCCAAACCCTGATAGCACACGTACATCATCCAGACGACTGTTTGATGTGTGTGTTTACATCTGGAAGACGTAGTTTTTAGATTGTCTGCTCATCTGCAATATGTCTATAAGACGAATGTCAATAAGTCTCAGATGTCAATAAGACATTCATCAGATGTCTTAGAGATGTTTATGATTTAGAATGTTTGTAAATCTGATCTTTTTAATATGTTTAGCAGATGTCTGGATGATGTACGTGTGCTATCATGGAACGGGGCTAAAGGCATACCTTAAGGAAAATTAGATTTTTTCTGGTCACAAAATGTATGAAAATCAAAACAAATAATTTCTTTTTATTGAACATTGATGGTGCAACATTATTTGTGTGAAAATAAATAATAAAAAAAAGTTACAGAGGGAGCCTTTTACCCCACACTTGGGGTAAAAGGCCCCCAGGGGTAGTGATATTATGTAAATCTATGGAATAAGATAAATTACAAAAAGATTTGAGTTTGAATTTTAGACGTGGCATTTGACAAAAGTGAATTTTCCATGGCGTATTTTATAGTTTTGAGTTTCAATTTCGTAAATTTGAATTCTAGACATGTGGCATTTAACAAAATGTAATTGTTTTTGTAGCATATTTTATAGATTTGTATTTTTAAAAAGCAGATTTTGTGTTCTGAATTTATTTGTGTGATTTCTGTTACCATTATGATTTAAAAAGGAGCCAAACAACTATGTGATAATAAATGGCTTCATATGATCACTATCCTTAAATAAAAGACAGTTGTTTTTTTGTTTTTTTTGCATGATCAGTCATATTTTCAAAATCAATGCAAAATTTCACACCTGCGTGAAGTTGGCCCCCCACCCAACGCAAAACGTCGGCAAAATAGTCTCAATCGTTTGTGCTTCGTTTGTGCTGGTTTGTGCTGTAAAAATTTTCGTTTGTGCTGCTTCGGTTTTTTAGATATTAAAATAATATTTATAGGTCATTCTGAGGTCACTCAGCGGTCACTCAGCCCCCCCACATGCTCCAAATTCACCCCAAATAGTCTTGTTTGTTTGTGCTTCGTTTGTGCTGGTTTGTGCTGATAAAAGTTTCGTTTGTGCTGCTTCGGATTTTTAAATATTAGACATTGAATTATAGGCGATGACGTCACCAGCCCCCCCACATGCTCCAAATTCACCCCAAACAGTCTCGTTTGTTTGTGCTTCGTTTGTGCTGCTTCGGATTTTTAAATATTAGACATTGAATTGTCTATGTATTATAATAAAATAAAATAATACATAATGTACTATGTACTATATATATATATATATATATATATATATCTATATCTATATCACTTACCCCAAACCTTTGAATGGTTGTGTATCATGGTTTCCATGAAAAAAAAAAAAAGCAGCACAACTGTTTTCAGCTGATAATAATAATGAATGTTTCTTGAGCAGCAAATCAGCATATTAGAATGATTTCTGAAGGATCGTGTGACACCGAAGACTGAAGTAATGATGCTGAAAATTCAGCTTTGATCACAGGAATAAATTACAGTTTACTATATATTCAGATAGAAAACAACTGTTTTACATTGGAATAATATTTCACAATATTACTGTTTTACTGTATTTTTGATCCAATAAATGCAGCCTTGGTGAGCAGAAGAGACTTCTTTCAGAAACATTAAAAAATCTTTATGTTTTCAAACTTTTGACTAGAACTATATATACATATATATATATATATATATATATAGTATGTGTGTGTGTGTGTGTGTGTGTGTGTGTGTGTGGAAACTCATGACTCAATGAATTAAGAATTAAGCCAAAATGATTTTTGAAATTTAATTACTGTTTACTATCGAACATCCATTAACACAAATAATGGACCTTTAAAAACTTAAACTTAAAAACGTGATGATTTATCACATGAGTCCAGATGCCTGGCTTAAAATTGTGTATTCCCTTTTTTGTGTTTTAGAGAACTTGTTGTATTTAACCGTTTCAGGCATGAATTCAGTCCATTTCTGAAAAGGAACTTCAAGATCAAAAGTCCAGTAATCTTTTGGTCTGGGTGAAAGGGACCCTGTGTCATCACTACTGCCATTTGTTTCATGATCACATTCATGAGTAAACCCTAAAGCAGTCCAGATGTTGTGTCTATTTAATTTAACAAAAGTGTATAGTGCCTTTGCAGTGATCTTGTTTTCTAGCTGCTTACTAAGCTCTGTCCAGATGCTCTGATTAGGAGTAGCTATGTTGCCATTTTGGACTATGGCCTCTTTTGATGAACACAGGACAGTGAAAATGGAATCTCTGTCGACTGCTGGTTTCTTGGGCATCTGGCATAAGCAAAACATAATTACCCACTTAAATAATCCTGACTCAAAAAAATGTCATGTTCAGTATAAACTTGTTTTCATGTATTACTGTATTGGTCCGAATATAAGGATAATATAATATAGTAATAATATATAAGGATAATATATCTTATATTAGGACCAATATGGTAATGTTGACCCCTAGATGCACAATGTATTCAAAAAACATGGGTCACATGTGCAACCGTAATTAGCATATATTAGTATTAGCAATGAGTTTTCTGTTCAATAAACATTGACAATCTTAGCTCTCTTGAATGTTGTACCATTATTCTTGAAGTTAACAAATAATATTGTAACTGACAGTGTTAAAACATTGTTCTTACATTGGCCAGAAATTTTATCAATATCGACTTTTTCTCTACTAACTCTACACTAATTTGCACAAGAGCATCTTGAACAGAAGTGTCACTTGCGCCTAGTGATGGCAGTGAAGTGTAGCAGATGATACTCCATGTAAATAAATACAAAGTTCAATCAGGAAAGACCAGTGAATGAAGTAAAGATAATTGTTTATTGAACAAATGATGTGCTGATTAGTCTTGACAGAAAGTCTTCGGCAGTTCGACTCTAAAAGTGTGTTCACGTCGAGGAGATTTGCGCTTTTGTTCTCGTGCCCAGAGCTGAGCGAAAGTGAGTGACAGAAAAAGAGTCCGACAGCACCAGATGAATATTGAGCTGCTGCTGTCTGAACACCAATAAAGTTTTTAATAAACACCATAGCGTCTACAAAAACATTGATAAGGAGTTGTTGTTGTATTAAAACATCATCATCCAACATTTTGGTAAGAGATTGAAATGACAAACCCAAAATAAAATCCTCACTGCTCATAAATCGTACTGACTACACACAAAACAAGAGAGACCTATTTTAGAAATATATAATATAGTAGCCTAATATATAGTAATCAGAATGACCAAGACTGCTACTAAACTTACATTTTATTTTTGTGACCATTAATTGATCTATTTTATTCTGTCAGCATTGTATTCAATAAATATCAGCATTTATAATTCGTTTGTAATTCAGTGTCTAATATTTAAAAATCCGAAGCAGCACAAACGCAACTTTTATCGGCACAAATGAAGCACAAACGATTGAGCCTATATTGGGTGAATTTGGAGCATGTGGGGGGGCTGAGTGACCTCAGAATGACCTATAAATATTATTTTAATATCTAAAAAACCGAAGCAGCACAAACGATTAAGACTATTTTGCCGACGTTTTGCGTTGGGTGGGGGGCCAACTTCACGCAGGTAAATTTCACATTTTCTGGAAGGGTATGCAAACTTTTGAGCACAACTGTATGTATGTATATATATATATATATATATATATATATATATATATATATATATATATATATAAAATAATCATACTCAAAACTATAGTACTCTCTCCACGCCCCACCCCGGGAGCCCTCCAAAAACTCATTTGCCCCATTTCCCAACAAACAAATCTAAGTTACCCTGTCTTCCAAACGACACCTCTTCAAAAGCCGCCACCCTCCCCATCTCCGTGCACCACTCCCGAAATGAGGGTTCACCAGCTGACCTCCAACCCCTCACAGTAATCTTCCTGCCGATCATCGCACAGGTCAGAACCCAATTCTCTATGTGACTATTGCCCACATCGATGACTGACCCATCACCCAAAACACAGAGTCTGGGGTAAAACGAAACCTGAATGCCCACCACGTCACACACAAATCTCTGAACCTTTAATGAGAATTCCTGGATCTCAATACACCACCAAAAAACATGGGCCATGTCTCCATCCTCCGATTGGCATCGCCAGCAGGTGGTTGCGTCTTTAAGACCAAGCCTATACAATCTAGAGCGGGTCCAATAGAATCGATGTAAAATCTTGAATTACATAAGGCGAACCCTTGCATCTCTAGATGCAGACTTGACGTTTTTTAAAATCCTAGCCCACACTCCTTCCTCCAATACCAAGTTTAAATCTTTCTCCCATAATCTCTTGATAGAAGTTAAAGCTTCGTCCCCCAGACTCTGAATTAGCAGGGAGTAATACACTGATGCCTCATGACCTTTTCCAAAAGCAGTAATTACTAGGGATGGGCATTCATCAATAATTTGGCATTCGAATATTTAAGCTAATAAAAAATGACTTTTCGAATATTCTGTTATTTAAATGAAGGTAATTAATGAGAAAGAGAGGTTGTAAAATTATTTTTTTAGTCATAAACGTTGCGTCATCATTAAAAAAAAAAAAACAAGCTTCTAATTATATCGAAAACAAGCTTATATCATGTCCTGTGTTTTTTTTATATATATATTTAAACAAGCAATGCGTGAAAACAAAAAAAATAATAGAATGAAAGCATTTAAGCTCAAGCAAAGTGAAGAAAAAGAAACCGCTAATGAAGTAGACTGACGCAGTTAACGTACAGGACGAATATAAACACTTGACATATAATAGTTATGTTTATAATGTATCTCATGTTTTTGTTGAGACAAACAAGCATATCCACATACTCAGTAAACTATACTCATTTATACAAACTAGTTTAAATGATGGAATGCCCCTTACCTCAGTTAGCATAGTCTTTCTTGGATGCCATGTTTGTTGTTTACAGAAGCGTCATGGGGATTAGGTTACTACGAGGACGCTGCTTTCTGACGAGCTGCACATATACGAGAGCAAAATGTACACCGCTTATCCAGTACATTTAAACATGAACCCAGCTTTCTCACAGTAAGCCACATTCTCACAATATCCCGCTTTTTTGGTGTCCATCTGAACGTACTGACAGAACCCTTTCCTCAAATGTGATCAACTTGTGTCCACACTCAACAGCGCCCCCCAGTGCATTCTGTTATAACTGCCAGTTTTAGTTTGTGTGTTCAGGATTTAACATGCACTGTATATATGACCGGCAAAGCAAAACTTTGCGAAATTCTAATAGTATTTTTACTATTTGAATAATTATTGCAGAACGAATATTCGAATATTCTACTACTTGTGCACATCCCTAGTAATTACCACTCCCAGAATATCTGCCGCTTTAGGGGGATGTTTGCTACTCCCAAAAATAGTACAGAGCAGGTGGCGCAGTTGTAAATACTTATAAAACTGAGATCTGGGAATCCCAAAATGCTGAACCAAATTTTCAAAAGATCTCAACACTCCACTCTCATATAGGTCACTATGTGTAGTAAATCCCCTCACAATCCACTCTGACCAGCAGAAAGGGGACTTATTATTAGATAATTTGGGTTCAGCCAAATGCTCGAGGCAACATTTAAATAAATGTCTGAGTTAAACACTCTGGACACTTTTGTCCATACCGCGTGCAAATGCGAGATAACGGGGTGTAACTTAACTTTTCCGATTAGTTTGATAGAAAGGTTTTGCAATGGTGAAATAGGGGCAAGAACTTCCTGTTCAATACAAAACCAGGGAGGGGTTCTCTCAGGTGGAAGCGACCAATGAGCCAAATGTCTGAGATTAAATGCATAATAATAAAACAAAATCTTGGGTAGGCCTAGCCCACCTTTGTCAATCGGCCTATGTAACTTACTGAAATGTAATCTGGGACGCTTACCATTCCAAATGAAGGACTTTGCAATATTATCAAATTGCTTGAAATAAGAGAGGGGGATATCTATAGGGAGAGACTGTTGCAGGTAGTTGAATTTTGGAATACAATTCATTTTAATAACATTAACCTTCCCAATCATAGATAAATGTAATGAAGCCCACCTGCCCACATTGCTCGAAAATCTTTTTATTAAGGAGTCTAAATTAACTCTAACTAAATCACACAATTTGCTGGGAATAAAATGCCCAATTACTTAATGCCTTGTTTGGGCGACTGGGAGATGCCCGGCTGAAAAGCCATTACTGGGCAGTACGCTGTCAGAGCCATAGCTTCAGATTTAGACCAGTTGAGTGTATCCCGAGAACTTAGAAAAGGAATTTATAATTCTGTGGAGGCCAGGCATAGATCTAGTGGGGTCGGAGATGAATAATAAAATATCATCTGCGTAAAGCAAAAGCTTATGCACCATACCTCCCGCCACCACCACCCCTAGAAAATCATCCTCCTTTCTTATCGGTGGTTCCAGGGCAAGACAGAACAATAATGGCGAAAGAGGGCAACCCATGTCATAACTTAATCGGTTATTCAAATATTTTTTTTCTCCCCTTTTTCTCCCAATTTGGAATGCCGAATTCCCAATGTGCTCTATGTCCTCGTGGTGGCGTAGTGACTCACCTCAATCCGGGTGGCGGAGGACGAATCTCAGCTGCCTCCGTGTCTGAGATTGTCAACCGCATCTTATCATGTGGCTTGTTGAGCGCGTTACCATGGAGATATAACGTGTGTGGAGGCTTCACCCATCCACCGCGGCATCCACGCACAACTCGCCATGCGCCCCGAGAGCGAACCACATTATAGCGATCACGAGGAGGTTACCCTGTGTGACTCTACCCTCTCTAGCCAATTTGGTTGCTTAGGAGACCTAGCTGGAGTAACTCAGCACGCCCTGGGATTCGAACTTGCGAACTCCAGGGGTGGTAGCCAGCGTCTTTACCACTGAGCTACCCAGGCCCCATTTTTGAAAATATTTTAACGTCTGGCTGGATCAGGGAAATTGGACGGTAACTCTCACACTCGCTTGGATCTTTGTCCTTTTTAAGAATCAGACTAATCCGGGCTTGTGCCATGGTTGGCGGAAGCTTTCCATTCTTTAATGATTCCGTATAAACTTCTAGCAAAAGTGGGGACAGTTCTGTAGCATAAGATCTAAAAAAATTCCACTGCAAAGCCGTCTGGCCCCAGAGCCTTGCCTGTAGGCAAGGCCTTGATAACCTTGGAGGAGCTTGACGAGGTAATCTCAGAATCAAGAGAATTTTTTTGCTCAGTTGTCAGTTTAGGGAGTTCTAATGGTTCCACAAAATTTCTAATATCTTCATCAGTAGACGAAGACGTGGAACTGTAAAGATCAAGATAGAATTCTTTAAAAGTATTATTAATATCAAAGGCCAAGGTAAAAATTTCACCACCTGCAGATTTCACTGAGGGAATGGTAGAAAAAGACTCTCTCTGCTTTATATATCTAGCCAGAAGTCCCCCAACTGAAAGTATGACTGTCTTGCCCTGAATAGCCAAAACTCCACCTTCTGCAACAAAATAGTATTATATCTGTATTTCAGTCGGGTCAATTCTCTGAGTCCATCAGACGACATTCGGGGCTTCAGCTCTGCCTCGGCACTTTTAATATTCCCTTCCAACTCCATGAGTTCTCATGCTTTGGATTTTTTAGTGAATGAGGCATACTGTATGATCCGACCCCTAAGAACTGCCTTAATTGCCTCCCAAGCCACGCCCACTGAGGATACTGAGGACCAGTTGGTCTCCATATAAACATTGATTTCAGCCTTTAACATTTGTTGGAAATCAGGATTTTGCAAAAGGGACACATTAAAGCGCCAACTATAAGATTTATTTTTCTCCATATGTGGCAACACCTCTAAACACACCAGGGCGTGATCTGAGACTAAGATGTTTCCAATTGAGCAATCAACAACAGATGAAATGAGGGACCTGGATATATATAAAAAATAGATAAATAGAATAACTCTTATGAACTGATGAAAAGAATGTATAGTCCCTACCTGATGGGTTCAAAAGGCTCCAAATATCTGTAAGACCAAGATTTTTACACATCCTATGAAGTGTCAGTGTTGCTCTGGAGGGCTTACGCACTTTTGCTTCACTGTGATCAAGGACTGAGTCCATCAAAAGTTTAAAGTCTCCTCCCAATATTATATCATGAGGGGTGCCAGCAGCCTGCAACATCCCTTCAAGATCTATAAAAAAGCCCTGATCATCAGCGTTAGGTGCGTAAATATTAGCCAAAATCAACCTTTGTCCCTGAATTTCTGCTAAAACAAAAATGACTCTTCCTAATTTATCTTTAATCTGTTTGAGACATTTGAATTGTAGATGTTTATCAATGTAATGACTCCCCTGCTCTTACTTGAGCCAACACTAAAGAAAACATGTCCAACCCATATCTTCCCAAATTTTTCAGCTTCCTGTGGGGAAAGATGCGTTTCTTGAAGAAACACTATCATATTTCTTATGTTTAAGAAAATAAATAACCTTCCTTTTTTTTATTGGGGTGCCCCAACCCATTCACATTCCATGTGGAGAGAGACAATCCACTCATATTAACATTTGACATTTTGACCTATTAGAAAAAATTGATTGTGTGTCAAAAATAAAATTATAAAACCACATTCTCCATTAATGCAACAAACAACCCCCAAACTTCCCCTGGAACAAACAAAAAAAAAACAGAAAAAAGAAAAACATGCACATTAACCCTGCGCACGACAGCGCCAACCGGCGTCCATCCTTTTAAACTCAAACAGTCCATGTACGCCTACGAGAGCCCCCGCGACAACTTTGCCATTGGATTGCTCAAGACCGGTGCTTTAATACAAATTTTGTGAGACAGAATTACACAGCAAAAAATAGTCTATAAAACAAACTCCAGCCAATAAACGGAATAAACACATAAAAAGTTTAGTGGACATTGTGGCATCCTAGCGGAACCAGCACAAAAAAAAAAAAAAAAAAAGGGAATGGAATGGAAGGGGCTGTTCAGTTATTTGGGCAGTCAAACGAATGTTCAGTAAACCGGCCCATTTGGCCAATGCATGAGTACAACAAAAGACACAAACACTCCAATGTCCTGCAAGAGATATTCCACAAAACAAACTCCAGGCCACAGGAGGCAAAAGCACCAAAAATGTGCAGATTTATCCACAAGCTGTCCCGAGGAAATTATATTACAAAAAACAAACTCTTGCCGCTAGGCGGAACAGCACAAAAAGAGACGGAAAAAGGTGCCCAGCTTCCTCGGACAGTCAAGTGAATATTCAGTGAGTCAGGCCCACTAAATGGCAACATGAGTCACCAAATGGCTTACTCACTCCAATGTTTTTATGAAGGACAGTGCTTGCTGTGGGCATGTAAGTTCTCTACGTCCATCCTTAGTATCTATTCTCAGTTTGGCCGGTAACATCAGAGCAAAAGCGACCTTCTGTTGATGTAAGAGTTTCTTTCATTCCTTGAATCGATCACATTTCTCTCTTGTCGAATTCGCAAAGTCTGGGAACAAGAAAATGCTGTGGTTCTTCCAAGAAAGCTTTCCTTTACTCCTCACCTTGCATATCACAAGATCTTTATCGGATGATCTCAGAAATTTGGCCAGAATTGATTGGGCCTGTCTCCCTCAGGCTCTCCGAGCCGGGACTCTGTGAGCTCGCTCGACTTCCAGCTTATGGCCTGTTATGTCGAGCAGACTTGGGAAGAGCTCGTCTAGGAATTTCACCATATCTCGGCCTTCCTCGTGCCCAGGAATTCCAAAAATTTGGACGTTGTTTCGTCAATTACGATTCTCTAGATCCTCCAGTTTTTCCCAAACGCATCGCAAATCCACTTTGGTAGCTAGCGGGTTAGCAGCTAATTCCCTCTCCGATAACTCCAGATAATCAATCCGTTTCTCGACGTCCCCGATTCTTGTAACCAACTCAGTGAATTTCGACTCCATTGCTGTAATCGATCGACGTATTACAGCAAGATCCTCCAAGTCCGCAACGACCTTCGTCAACTTCACCGACATGCTGGACAGTTGCTGCTGGATTTTTCCTGCCACACCGTCCAAACTGAGTCCCTGGTCTGTGGCCTTGTCTGGGGTATCAGCTTGAGCACGTAAGTGTCTTTTAATATCTCCAGAGCTCGAGGATTTTGAATTCTTTGACATATTGTCTTCATAGAACATTAAAGAATCAGGGTGTATCGAATCTCACCAGTTTCTGACACAAATAGTATTAAAACTAGCAAAGTGCACAGAGCTCGCCGTTCACACGTACGCTCCTTGCATGGTGCCACCGGAACTCCTTGGCAGTTAATGTTTAAAATATTTGTTTGAAATTTCAGCGCAGTGTTTGAAAACATTTTAGGGGCCGTTCACATGCGGGAATATGTTGTTGTGTTAAAATTAGATGCAGCGCCATGAAAAGAGCAAAACTTTTAACAGTTTAGGTTCTTTTTAACTTGACATGGCGTCTAAAAGCACGAACAAACCGTCAAAGACGTCCATCTAGCGCATGTTTACATTGAAAAACAATGATAAAACAGCGCAAACAGACACAAAAATGGGTTCAGTGTGAACGGCCCCTCAATCTAAGAATAGAACAGGGCGTGAACATGCCGTTTGTTTGTTTGTGTTATTCTACATCACTGAATCAAAGTAAGCCTACCACATTTATTATTGGCAGATACTTAATCTTTCGCCCCGTCAAACTCCAAATGCAACAACGTAAATTGTCAGATTTGGAAATATCTGATATTTCAACTCTAATTAACTCCTACCAACTCCGACAGATGCAGGGGAGGAGCAACAGGAAATGGAGAGCTAAAAAGAAATGAGCATAGTTTATTGAATTATTTTCATATTGGGCAAAGCTCTGTCTGATCAGAAACATATTCAACAAATATTTTAATAACAAGTGAAAGGGATGTATTACTGCTTCAACAATTTATGGTGTCTTATGGTCTTGGAGACCTTAAAACTCATTAACTCTTGTGGAGACAATATAGTTATTCTAGATTTATCTACAGCAAGAGCAAGATACAAGGAAATGAATAAATAGTAAAAGTTAGTAAATAAATAAAATTAATTAAAAAAAAACATAAATATAAACTAAATATAGCCTTCACAGTCTGGACACTGACTAAGTTTGTTTCTCATAAGCTTAAAACCTGGTGATAAAGGCTTATGTTCAAATGTTTGGGATTAATCCTGTACATAAAAAATAAATTGTGCTAATTATAGATGTCTATACAAACCCTTAAAAAAATAGCCAACAAGTGTCCAGCATTCACATGAAATCATTCAGTAATGTTTAAAAAGCAACCCAGGATGCACCTCATGATGTTGCTTAAGAGAGAGAACAGAGTGTGCAGAGCTGTAATCTAGACAAAAGGTTACAATGAAGAAGCTTAAATAAAATATGGCTCTGATTTAATTTGTTTTGGTCACTGCATAATTTCCATACTTCCATTTGTGTTACTTATTAGTTTTGGTTGTACTCAAAATTCTAAAATGTGCAGGAATCAATAATAAAGAATAGGAAGTTGACCAAAATTTTAAAAACAGGTGCTGTATGGAAGTAATATTGTAACAGTTACTGTACTGTATCGGCCTGAACTGCCCGATTCAGGCCAGGGCACCGGTCTGACTACCCCTCCCCACCAGCCGTTCTGTCAGCTGGTGCTCCACCCCGCCTCCTGCGAACCTGGGGGAGAGACGAGGGGAGGTGTGGGGAGAGAGAAAGAGGGAGCGGAGAGAGAGAGAGAGAGAGAGAGAGAGAGAGAAGAACTTGCTCGCTGGCTCCCGAACGCGCTGTCGCCTGGTCCTCATCCACTCCTCCGCCCTCTGGCGTACGCCAGCACACTCCTCCCTCGGCAGAGTCCTCCGGTCTCTGGTGGATGGAACCGCTACTCCCCTTGTTGGCAGACAGCCGCAGTTCCTCCAGAACACGGCGGCCGGCAGCAACCCCTCCATCCCTAGGCATCGGCCATGGCTCCTCCCTCCCGGGTTTCGGCACCACTGTAACAGTTTAAGGTCGGGCAAGGAGGAGGCGGGAACCGGCTGAACGGTAAACCAAAGTTTCATGAGAAACTCAACTTACACAGACACATATGCAACGCGGCCGCGTGCGTCTCTCTCTCTCTCTCTCCAGAACCAGCGTCTCCGGCTGCCCTTTTCCTCGCTCTGCCGCTGATCAGCTGATTCAGCACTGGCCGTGCTCCATCTAGTTCACAGATGTTTGCTCTCTGCTCATGCCAGGCTGAGTGACGTACTCTTACAGTATTTATTACTAAGGGTTTTCTGAAAGGGTTTTTTGCATCTGGGCACATGACCTCAGTCTCACCTTTTTAAATTGTAGTAAGAACAAGTTACAATCCCTCTATCGCAACAAATTAAGAAACATTCCCTGCTGTTTATTACTTAACCTTCCACTTTGTAATCTTGCATGTTCATGTACAACCCCCCCACCCCACAATACTTATACCATGAACAGTGGAAACATATAAATGCTTGAAGCTGCAATCCCCCCAATGTTCAAGACAAATCTACGCACTTGGGTGAAAGATTAAGTCTTTGCCAATAATACATGCTTTATTGATACCAAACACAGCACAAACGATGAAGTGATTGACATGGGGTGTAGCCGACCTCAAGGCTTTTGTAAAATACAAAGGAAAATGTTATGATGTTTCTTTTCACAACACAAATGAAAGACACTGGTTTGGAGCGATTTGGATGACATGGGGTGGAAAGTGACCTCACGCAGCCAAACAAAATAATGTCTAATATCTCAAACACCAATCCAGCACAAATGTTCGCTTTTGCTGCACAAATCAGCACAAACGAATGGGTTGGTAATTATCTATTGGGGTGCCAACTTCACGGAGTTCAGAAACCTGTAGCAGCTCTGTGATTGGCCAAAATGCTCCATTCAACTTTTCTGAAACCCTCTACTTTTCCCTGTAGAACCCAGAAACTTGACCTCTGGCCTACTTTCTGTAAGACCTGAATTTCTGCATTTTTAATTTTACAATATTGAATTCTTTATTGTATTTTAGAATATTGAATTTCTTCTTCAGCTGTAATTTTATGATCTGAATATTTACAACTAATTTCACCTCTAATAAATTCAGAACACGAAATCTGCTTTTTAAAAATACAAATCTATAAAATATGCTACAAAAACAATTACATTTTGTGAAATGCCACATGTCTAGAATTCAAATTTACGAAATTCACTTATTCATTTATCTGGCTCCATATAAATATAGGGACAGTAGCTCTAGGACAAAATGTATCAACATTAAGATTCTTTTTTTGAGGAACATATTAAGATAATGCTGACTCAAAATAACCACTTCAGAAAAGGGTGCACAGTTTCCTGTTAATTTCAAACACATTTGGCATTTTATAACGTCTCAAGTATTCTATAAGCAAATTAATCTCCATTGTGATTGGAACAGTCAATGTGAGCCCACTTTGAACATATTTCATGTCAAATCTTCACCCCCCATACCCCCCCCCCCCCACACACACACACTTAAAATAAAAACAGTGTGTTTTATATGTGCCTTTAGCCCCCTGCAACAGGGGGGCTTTTTACCCCAATTACTAATTGGACAGTTATTAAAAACGTTTGATTTAATGTACATGAACAAAACTGAAAATGATAAAGAAGTATTTTTTCTTCAAATAAATGTGTTAATTTCAGGGATTTTCACTAGCCACATAAATTTGCAACATTTTAAAAAATTTGATCAAATTATGTTACATCTTTAGACGTTACATGCAAAGATCTCATGGAACAGTGCATAGTTACAAACAGGTGTTTACTGTGGTAGTTTTTGTAGCTATTTAGTGTTTTGGGAGAAAATAAAATCAAAGGAGAGGAGCCCGTGGAGCATTTAGACTCATTGTACCCTAAATGTTTTAAAAATGTGTTAGATGATGGGAACCTTTCAGTTAACGTACCCTCTGTGTATGCCATAATTGTATTGTAGACCATTACATCTTAAAGCATATGAAGAATGTGCACCTGCTTCCTGTAAAAAAAAAAAAATTTATTTTCTCCTGCAGGAACTTCCACTTCCCTTCAAGTTCCATTTATGGTTCTTTTGTTGTTCTAAGTTACTGTAATTGTTGAGTCACTGTTTTATATATGCACGCAGTTACACTGACTAAGCATAGTGTAATTCAGTCCACTGGCCTGATTAGTGTTTCAGATGCCACAGGAAGTGTTTGCACATGTGTAATGGTAGTTGTGTTGTGATGGCGTCTTGGATCTATTCAGGTATGAAGGATCCTGCAGCAGTGGAGAGGTCAAATCTCCTCAGCATGATGAAGCTCAGCATCAAGGTTCTGATCCAGTCGTCTCTCAGTCTCGGCCGGACGCTTGACTCTGAGTATCCTCCTCTGCAGCAGTTCTTTGTGGTTCTGGAGCACTGCCTTAAACATGGACTAAAAGGTGAGATGCAACATAAATGTAGAATTGGAAGATGTTACTGTCCTCTATATATTTTACAAGATGTTTGCTATATTAATAGTGGTTGAATCTGATCCATAAAAAGTTAATAAATAAAAAAAACATTAATAAATGGGTGAATCTCACGAAAATCAGGTCACATTTCATCCCAAATTCAAAAGAAACAATAACAAACCATATTTTGCATAAAGAAGATGAAGCCAATTTTATGACCGTTAAGCATTGTGACAATATTTTCTCAACATTTAAGCATTTTGTTGAGTGTGCATTTTGTTCACTCGTGAATATTGCCTAAATCCTGATGGTTCTTTTCCCTACTTGTTTCCAACTCTCCTCTTTGACAGTGAAGAAATCTTTCATTGGTCAGAATAAATCTATCTGGGCACCACTGGAGTTGATAGAAAAACTGTGCCCTGAGTCAGCTGACATTGCCACCAGTGTGCGTGATATGCCAGGACTCAAGTAGGTGCCCATCTCAGAAGTGTCTGGTTTGGTACAGGGTAAGAGAGACCATGTATTTGTTCTTTATGATCATGAAGTTTTATGTGTCTTTTCAGGACAGGGCTTGGGCGAGCTAGAGCGTGGCTGCATTTGGCCCTTATGCAGAAAAAAATCGCAGACTACATGAAAGTCCTTATAAACAGGCGAGACCTTCTTGGGTAAGAGCAGTCCGGAATCGGAGTCCGTGGCCGCATTACCACCTCGGGGTGTGCATTATTCTTCTGTAATTCAACGGTTCTACGTCAGTTATTCCTTACATAATAAATATAGACTTAAGTGCCAATTTTGGAAAAGTTGAGGAAAAGTTGAGAAAATTACCAGAATTGCCAAATTTGAAAGAACAGATCAGTTGGGGGATAAGTAATTTCATTACTAAGTACTTGTTAATTTGTAGGTATGGCATTTGCAGACTTACAGAACTCAGATTTAGTTTGTGTCCGCCATTTAAATTTTTTGAAAAACCTGCTTTTTCGAACTCTTCCTAGACCATTGGTGCATGTGTCATCTAGAGAATCTCATGACAAAAACTTCTCAAAAGCATTTATAAGATATAAGCCAATTTTGTTTTGTTTTTTGCTGTGGCCCAAATTCACTAATCAACCTATTTCTATGATTTGATGAGCCCAGCGTCCCCTAGCATTGTAAACTGATGAAATTTGGGGTGTGTTTTCAGATTGTCCTGCTGCCTATGTGTACCAAGTGTTGTGACGTTTGGACTTTGCACTGTCAAGATACGGGCCAACTAGTCCTAACACTAAACCTAAACCCAACCCTAATGTGATTTTTATTTAATTATAGTGGACTGTATTATTGGAAATGGATGAAATTTGGTATGCGTCCTTGGACTGTTCTGGTTACAATTTGTACCAAGTTTTGCGAAGTTTGGACACTGCACTCAAAAGATACAGGCAATCAGACATTATGGGCCACGCCCATATTATTGTATCTGCTTACATCTGCTAAACAAATTGACAAATCAGAAATCAGAAAACAACTTTTTGCCTTGAGGATCTCTAGATGGCATATACCAAATTTCATACAAATTGGACAAACGGCCTAGGACGAGTTTGAAAAGAAGCTTTTTTTTTTAGAAAATTTTAAATGACAATGTTGTCATAGGCCTTGATCAGACTGCCACTAAAAATCCGATTTTTTTTGCATGTCCAGATTGTATCCAGATGAGTTTTTGATTGTCTGCACAGCAATGAAATGAAATCTTATTTTTTTCAAACTACATCGGGAGGTGGTTTCAAATGCGATTGAAATCAGATTTTTTTCAGATGCGTCTCAGTCCGGACTCTCTGGCTGCTCAAATCGGATTTCAAATGGTCTTTTGCGTCACTCTTAACGCGACACACAACGATGACGTCAAAAATCGGTGCCACCTGTTATCATCAAAGGTCCCAAGGACTACATGTTCCCACCACTCAGTACTTTGCAGAAAACACTGCACCCCTCGCTGCACAGCGAAGCCGGCCATGACTGCAGCACGGAACATCACAATATTTACCAGAACCAGGAGTTCTGCACCGCGACTGGACAGAGCGCTTATTTGGAGAGCGAGATGATGCACCTCCATTTTTCCCGCATCTGTTTTGAAAGCATCGTCACATGGGTACACCTACGTCGTTACCAAAGCAACCCATGCAGATAGGTTGGTTATGTCTGAATGCGCAAATCTGATTCGATCACTTGCAATTAATGGTGCGGACAGTCTGCCTGAAAAGATCTGATTTGAGAAAAAATCCAATTTTCCTGCAGTCTGAACATAGCCATAGTCAGTATTGGAGAAACACATGAGCTATAGATTTTGGACATTTGAGAGATTTAGACGAATCAATAATTTTTTGTCTAGCCTATAAGGTTCACGAGATATAAGCTCAAATGTATAGCCAGTCATTATAGCGCCACATTGTGGCTGAAATTTTGTGTGCATCCTCAGAATGTCCTGTTGTTAAAGAGAAGTGGACAAACGGCCTAGGATGAGTTTGAAAAGTAGATTCTTTTTTTTTAAATTTAAAATGACAATGTTGTCATAGTCAGTATTGGACAAACACATGAACTATAGCTTTGGGGAGATTGAGAGGAATCAAAAATTTTTATTCTAGCCTATAAGGTTCCTGAGATATAAGCTAAAACGTATATTCGGCCATAATAGTGCCACATTGTGGCTGAAATTTTGTGTGCATCCTCAGAATGTCCTGTTGTTAAGAAAATCAGTACAAATACAATAGGGTTCTAGCAGCTTTGTTGCTATAACCCCTAAATACTCAAAACAGAACTGTTCAGAACATTTAGCACCTGATTAAATTGAATTGGGGGTGGTTTGCGAATAAGACGCAGGATTGTGCCTTGAAATACCACTGTTTAGTGAATTCTACTGTTTAATACATTTTTGTTCAGAATTTATGTAATATGATACCAATCTGACCATTTGTAGTGTTTAAGTGCTCTCTCTTTCTGTCTCAGGGAGTTTTATGAGCCCGGGTCTCTTATATTGGAGGAGGAAGGGGCTGTTATCGTGGGCATGCTGGTGGGCCTGAATGTGATCGATGCTAATTTGTGTGTGAAAGGAGAGGATCTGGATTCTCAGGTGAAACATACAGCCGTCAAAATCATGCTAGACCAGATATCCACTTTGACAGGCTCTGTAAATACCTTGTCCTCTTGTTTACACAGGTGTGTGTTATTGACTTCTCATTATATTTAAAGGATCCACAGACAACTGAAACCACACAAGAGTGAGTGAACACTGATCCATCCTTTTGACCACTGAAGAACTATTGTTTGTTATATGCAATAATGTAGCAAATTGGTAATTATACTGTTAGTAAGCAGTATTAGAAGAGAGGTATTCTATTAAAACTCAATGCAAATATGTTTATCGATTTTGATTAAAGGTAAAGTGTGTCATTTCTGCGACACTAGTGTCATTTCATGAACATTTCACCTGCCTTCCGTTGGTTAGACAAACAGATAGTTCCACCCCAAACACACAGTTGAAGTTGACACTCCTCTTTACTGCTAACAGTGATTCAAAAATGACAGCCATCCTTGACCAGAAGCACTATATAGAGGAACTGAACCGCCATCTTAGCTGCACAGTGACGGATCTTCAGGCCAAGATGGACTCGCTGGAGAAGACCAATGGCAAACTCATTGAGGAGGTCAAGATCTTCAAACTCTGGACTTAGAACACCTGTTGAATTACTTTAGTTTTTCAGACTATATTGTTCTATATCCTCCTATAAAACAAATACAGTGTAATCTGTAACATCAGTTGTAAATGTTGTTTATACAACATTATCGTGGGAAAATGTAAAATATGATTTATTTATTTGATGTCGTTTGTACAGCTGACAGCAGCTACAGACAGAATCAACGCACTGCGTGAAGAGCAGGAACAACTTAAACAGGAAAATGCAAATATTCTCCAAACTAGTCAGAGAAAAGAGGAGGTGAGACTTCTCAAAACACACACTCATGCTGTTGTGCATGCTGATTCTTTCTTTTATAGTGCTTTTTTCAAGCTAAATAATTTTTAATTGCACATTTCAATAAAAAGGCCTATTTTTGTTAAAAACTAGTGATCAGTACATCGGCCAGGTCATTATCAGCTCATAAATGGCCATTTTGAAATGATCTGTATCTGCTGAAAATTGTACCTGATTGTCCGATTCACAAAAGTGATCATTCTACCTAGTGTCAGTTCCAGTAAATATTGTGTGAAATGAAGCTTATGATTGTAAGTCGGCTAGTTGGATGCTGCCTTTAAAGGGATAGTTCACCCAAAAATGAAAATGCTCTCATCATTTACTCACCCTCGTGCCATCCCAGATGTGTGACTTTTTTTCTTCAGCAGAACACAAATGAAGATTTTTGGAAGAATACTTCAGCTCTGTAGGTCCATAGAATAAAAGTGAATGGTGATCAGACCTTTTGAAATTTCAAAAAGCATATAAAGTCAGCATAAAAGTAATTCATATGACTCCATTGGTTTAATCTACGTATATGTTCAGAAGCGATATGATTTATTTTGTCCCGATGTCAGTGGAATTATTTAGCTGTTTTTCCCTTGTATCCTTCGCAACAAACGTTACCTTGCACAAAACCTCGAGACCCTTCGTGATTTTGTTCTGCATGTTTTTCGTTTAGTGGGCTCAATGCTAGAAATCTGTCACAACATCGAGTTTTTTGGAGTTACAACAGTAAAACAATAAAAACAAATTATTAGCTAAATATAAATGTTAATCATTGGTACATTTTCCACTGAGGTCAAAGAATAGGGGCACCAGACATCTTGCCATTTTTTTATGTACTCAAAGTAAAATCCTTTTTTTGGCAATTGGGTGTTTCTTCAACTTTGGGCACATTTGTGTCCCAGGGGTTGATTTTTATTCAAACAAAATCTTTTTGTTGTATGAAAGTATCATTAAAACTGACCTAGAAACATTTTACCAGGTCTTTATTTTTGGTACTTTTAAATGCCTTTTATGTACAGATTTTACTGTTTTATCATTGTCCCAGACTCAGTCTTTCAATATTTCACTTTAAAAATCAGTTGTAAAAATACTAATTATTACATGTTTAAAACTATGATAATCTAAACAGAGAGTGAAATAAACTTAAACCATTTTAATATTTATTGTGTGAAAAACGTGTCTATCAATTTTTCAAAAATTGTGATCATCAAACTGTTGTAGCGTCATTTCCACCACCCCAAACAAAGTTGCCCCTAATAAAGTTTTCTCAAAGGTTAGTGTACCTGTTAACCAAGTCAACAAAACTGTCAGTGATGAGCATGCTTGAGATAGAATATGAGACAAGTGATGTTTGAAGAAAGCAATGTAAATTCAAGGTAAATGTCACATGTGAGCAGAATATTTTTATTGGGCATCATTTCCAATTAGGGTTGCCAACCGTCCTGTATTTGAGGGAACAAAGTTGCGTTCCATATGAAATCCATATAGGACGCCGTTTGTCCTGTATTTTAGTGTCTCACACCCAAACTGCCAAGAATGTTTTATAAATCAGGAAAATGGACATGAAACAAACACCTTTCAAGTGAGTTGTGTGAGTTATCAACTGTTAGAAGTTACACAAACGCTACACTTGACAGAAGCGGTTGGGGAAAAGATCAGTGAAAACCAGTGCATGTCTTCTGTC
Organism: Myxocyprinus asiaticus; assembly: GCF_019703515.2. Lineage (NCBI taxonomy): Eukaryota > Metazoa > Chordata > Actinopteri > Cypriniformes > Catostomidae > Myxocyprinus > Myxocyprinus asiaticus. The sequence goes on along the minus strand of NC_059365.1, from coordinate 38,403,697 downwards.
GAGTTTTCAGTCAGAAGCAGGAGAATTTTGTCAAACGGATAGCATTCGAGTGCATGATAATTGTTTCTCACCATTGTTATTTCAAAAACACCAGTAATTCATGACATTACATAAAATTGCAAAATACTGCGAAATACCTCTAATTTTGTATTTCACTTGCGCTCCATTTTCCGAGCTGCTCTCTTGAGAGCATGTATGTGATCATTGTACCATGGTGCGGGGCTTTTTTCTTTAATTTTCTTTAATCGAAGGGGGTCGACGCTATCAAGAGTGCGATAGAAGACTGTATATTTTCTGGTATTGCATCAAGTTCTTCTAGACTTTTTGGCTTACTGAGTATGTGAGACAATTCTGGAACATTATTAGTGAAGCAATCTTTAGTGGTTGAAAGAATAGTTCTACCTGAACAATAGCGTGGTGTGGATTGAGTTACATTAGCTGATCGCAGCATACAAGAGACGAGGTAATGATCACTTTGCGGTAAATCCATTATAATGAATGGTTACTATTAAGACTTAGACTAATAATTTTTTAGTGATAAAAAAAAATAGTATTTACTAAATAGTAAATAATATTTTTGACACATTAGTCATATAGCCAACAGTCTACAAACTGATGACCCACATTTTTAACAGGAAACCAGTTCTTTGTGCTTTAAAAATTAAAAAGACTAAAGTTAATTATGGGGAAGAAAATACTGGACAGAAAATATTGTCTTTCTCTATTGATTGCAGCTTCATTCTTTTGACAAAAAGTAGTGTTTATTAAAACATTATTATTGATAGAAATTATTTTTTTCCTGGAGATTGTTTTAAAGCAGTTTTCATTTTAAGCGTATTAGGGGCTGTTCACACCGAACTTTTTTTCTGTCCGTCAGCCCTGTTTTTCAATTGTTTTCTATGTGAACAAGCTTTAGGTGGACCTCTTTAACCTTTGCTCAGCATCTTATGCTGGAGCCCCGCTGGAAAAAAGTGTTCCGTATTTAAAGCTGAAATGTCCCATGTTTGGCTGGTAGAAAGTTGGCAACCCTATTTCCAATCAAGCTGTAATTTTGCCAAATTAAGTGTGAAAAATTATTTAATTGTGTATTGAGGATACATAAAATGTTAGCAATGAAATCAGCATTAGCAAGACAAATGAGGTGCTAACTTTTTTTATTTCAAAAACATTAATATTTGATTTTTTTTTTTTTTAAAACATAAAGTCCACAGAGCAAAAAGTGCCCAAAGCTGAAGAAACATCCATCTTTTCATTTTAAACGCTGCCTGTTCTTTTAGGTGACTCTTCAGGACAGCCAGGTGGAGTTGGAAACGTATCGGCAGACACGTCAGGGTTTGGATGAATTGTACAATGTAGTTTGGAAGCAGTATAAAGAGGAGAAACGAATCCGGCAGGTAAAAATTTGCTGTCTGCTAAACTCTGGATGAATTCTTTTTGATTTTGAGGCAGTGTTCTATAGAACCAATCATAGAGGCTAAGTTAACCTTTTGGCCAATCAGGAGCTGCAAAAAGAGCTGGAGCTGCAGATAGGACTGAAGCAGGAAATGGAGGTGGCCATGAAACTCCTGGAAAAGGACACTCACGAGAAACAGGACACACTGGGCGCATTACGACAACAACTGGACCAGGTCAAGAATCTCAACCTGCAGATGTTCAACAAAGCACAGGTATTACACTTTGTGGTTCTTACTGTACGTTATTTGGAATATGCATACTTGTAGCCAATTGAAACGCATGTATTTTTGTCTAAACCAATAAGGAGTCTGACCGAGTAGCCCAGAGAAAAGTGGAGGAGATGCTACAGCTTGAAAAGAAAATGATTCAGATGGAGGCATCCATGAAAGAACTAGAGCAGAGGTGAGATCAGGATGATGGCACATTTTAAAGGAACAGTTCACATAAACAAGAAACTTCTGTTATAATTTACTCACCCGCATGTTGTTCCAAATGACAGTTGATTGCTGATGCGTGTAAAGGACCAGAAAACACCATTAACTAACCATTAATGTGGTCCGTGTGACTCGTGGAATATTTTAATTACGTCAATTTTTACATCTGTTTGCATTTTGTGACAGCTGAAGGGTATGAGTCAATGAACAAGGAGAAAACTGACAATATTTTGAATTCACTGAGCTGAAAAACAAAAACTGTTCAATGAAATGTGTTTTAGAAAGTAACTTATTTATTTTGTATAGTGCTTTTCACAACACACATCATTTCAAAGCAGCTTTACAGAAAATAAAACGGTAATATCTATAAAGTCTTAGAGTCATTATTGTGTAATCGTAAATTGTGTATAAAAATAAATAATTAAATAGTTAAATAATAATTGTATTTAGAACCCCAGTGAGCAAGCCGAAGGCGACTGTGGCAAGGAACACAAAACTCCATAAGATGTTGGTTAATGGAGAAAAATAACCTTGGGAGAAACCAGGCTCACTGTGGGGGCCAGTTCCCCTCTGGCTAAACAGCATATAATGCCAGTATTAGTTATTTGTGTGCAGTGCAAGTCATGGTTTAAAATTAGGTCATTTCTGTGAGGTTCGGTGGGGTCCATCCTAAGTCCAATGTTCAGGCAGTGGCATATGAAGTATCCGATGTCTTATAGTTGGCATCAGTTCATCCTCTGAAGTCCATCGTAAAAGACTGAAGTAATGTCTGGCTAGCACCGGCTGTAGTTTGTCATCATCATTCAGCGACAAGTAGCAGTGGAGTCCAACACCAAGCAGGAACAGAGCTGGATCTGGACAGCTCTGGTTACCTCAGAATATAAATCCCGAGGATGAGACAGGGAAACAAATAGAATAATATTAGCGTAGATGCCATTCAGTTTATTGCAGAGTTATATATTATGAGAATTGTTTCTGAGAAATGTTTCTGGTTCCGGCAGACCTAACTAAAGCAGCCTAATTGTGAGTTGATGGATACATTAGGTGTATGCCTGGCTAAATTGATGAGTCTTTAGTCTAGACTTAAACTGAGTGAGTGTGTCTGTGTCCCGAACAGTGTTAGGGAGACCATTCCATAGTTTAGGAGCCAAAAATGAAAAGGATCTACCTCCTTTTGTGGATTTTGATATTCTAGGAACTATTAACAGGCTAGAATTTTGTGATCGTAATGAACGTGATGGAATATAGCGTGGTAGAAGGTCACTTAAGTACTGTGGATCTAGACCATTCAAAGCTTTGTATGTAGTTAACAGAATTTTAAAATTAAAATGAAATTTAACAGGTAGCCAATGTAATGATGATAAAATTGGGCTAATATCATGTTTCTTGGTTCTAGTCAGCACTCTGTCTGCTGCATTTTGAACCAATTGATGTTTTTTTTATTGAACTTGCTGGACATCCTCACAGTAATGCATTACAATAATCTAGTCTTGAGGTGATGAACACATGAATTCGTTTTTAGAATTAGCTGTTCTACAAACATTGGAAATTAGATTTTCAAAGGACAGATTGGTATCAAATATAACACCTAAGTTCTTCGCTGTAGAAGACGATGGAACAGTACATCCATCGAGAGTCAAATTATATTTTAGCGGCTTATTTTTAGAGGTTTTTGGTCCAATAATTAGTACCTCTGTTTTGTCGGAATTGAGTAGAAGGAAATTTCTGGCCATCCAATCTTTGATTTCATTGATACACTCTGCTAATTTGGAGAATTGTGAAATTTAATTGGGTTTAGAAGAAATGTAAAGTTGGGTACCGTCGGCATAACAGTGGAAACTTATTCCACGATTCCTGATAATATCTCCCAGGGTAAGCATATAAAAGGAGAAAAGCAGAGGCCCTAAAACTGATCCCTGTGGCACTCCATATTTAACTTTTGTTTGATTTGGCAATTCCTTGTTTACACATACAAAGTGGTTGCAGTCTGAAAAATAGGACCTGAACCATGCTAATACAAGTCCACTAATGCCAATATAATTCTCCTGCCTGTTCAAGAGAATGTCATGATCTATGGTGTCGAAGGCAGCTCTAAGATCTAAAAGCACCAGAAGAGAAATGCAGCCGTGATCAGATGATAAGTGCAGTCTCTGTATTGTGATGGGGCCTTTTCTCTGTAGAAATGAACATAGTTGGGAGGACTCTACCATTTCTAGTATTTTTGACATAAATGGGAGATTTGAAATCGATCTATAATTAGCCAATTCGCCAGGATCAAGCTGTGGCTTCTTAATAAGCGGTTTGATAACTGCCATTTTAAAGTTTCTTGGGACATGTCCTAAGGATAGCGAGGAGTTAATAATATTAAGAAGAGGTTCTGAGATTACAGGGAATACCTCTTTTAAGAGCTTAGTTGGTATTGGATCTAACATACATGTTGTGGCTTTTGATTTTTTGAAAAGATTTGTTAGCTCTTCATGATCTATGACAGCGAAGGATTGAAGTTGTTCGTAAGGAAAATTATGAGACACTGTTTTCTGAGGTGCTGTGACAGTTGATTGCATAATTCCAATTTTATTTCTGATTATTTCAATTTTATCAGTAAAGAAATTCGTGAAGTCATTACTCTTGTGCTGCGACGGAATATCTGGTTCTGTTGAGGCTTTATTCCTAACAAATTTAGCCACAGTACTGAATAAACACCTAAGATTGTTGTGGTTATTTTCTATGAGTTTGCTAAAATATGTTGACCTGGCAGCTTTTAGTGCCTGTCTGTAGCTGCAGACACTATCCTTCCGAGCACCGCAAAATACCTCATTCGCAAAATACGAAATAATTTTGTATTCTTCCACTTGCGCTCCATTTTCCGAGCTGCTCTCTTATGAGCATGAGTGTGATCATTGTACCATGGTGCGGGGCTTTTTTCTTTAATCGAAGGGGGGCAACACTATCAAGAGTGCTAGAGAAGACTGTATTTATATTTTCTATTACATCAAGTTCTTCTAGACTTTTTCGCTTACTGAGTATGTGAGACAATTCTGGAAGATTATTAGTGAAACTGTCTTCAGTGGTCGAAAGAATAGTTCTACCTAAACGATAGCATGGTATAGATTGAGTTACATTAGCTGATCGCAGCAAATGATGAGTTTCTCTGGCCCTTCAAGATTGGGCTCACCAATATGTTCGTCTACCCACCCAGGGGTAGGCCACACACACCAAGGAGAGATTTTGCAGAGACTCTGGCATGCCTAGTATTTTTGGCTGTATTGAGGGTACTCATGCGCATCCAGGCACCACCTAAAAACAAGTACCTTTTTTGTAAACAGGTAAGGCTTTCACTCAATTAATGTTCAGGTTGTGTGCGATGCAGACATGAAATTAATTTATGTGGTGGCGCGGTGGTATGGGTCTGCCCATGACGCATGCATCTTGAGGGAGAGCGCACTGGCAAGAGTGTGTGAGGAGGGACGGCTCTCTGGCATAATGCTTGGCGACAGTGTCTACCCTTTAAAGGAGTGGCTGATGACACATGTCATGGTACCCCGGACGGAGCAGGAAAGGCAATACAACTATGTGCACTCACAGACGAGGTCGATCATTGAGCGCTGCATTGGAGTTCTCAAGTGCTGGTGTGTGTGGCTTATGTTTAGGTTAAATATGAAACATGTCCACCCCCTGTTTATTTTAGCCTACACTTATTGGTTATTAGGGAGAATTGTTTTTTTTTTTTTGATTCCACTGCTTGCATAGTGAAATCAGGAAGGAGCCAGAGAGGGCATGCACCATCATGTGTGCAGCAGCTGTGCTGCACAACATTTGCATAGCTATGAGAGTGCCTCTCCCATTGGAGGATTTGGGACCAGTGGAGGCAGAGGTGGAACATATCAGAGAACAAGCCGCAGAGGAGAATGTAACTGCTCGTCTCATCAGAAGCAATATCATTCGGCTGATCAGCCTGTATAAGAATTGTAGCTGTTTTAATGCAAGAAAAATATTATCTTTAGTAATTTTTTTACATCAACATTTCAAATTTTTGTATTATCGCAAAACATAAGCAAAGTGAATAACAAAGTCAAGCTGTGCAAAATGATTGCTGGCATAATGTTTTTATTCATTATGTGATGAATGTTATTTATGTAGCCAGCTTGTAAATAAATTATTTATTGATTAAATTGTTTATTCAGGGATTTACAGTATATTTATTTAGATTAATGGGGTGTATGGGATTATTTAGATGTTCATAAAAACACAGTCATTCTCGATTGTGTAGCTGGCCCTTTACTGTAATAGCTGGATTTCTAAGACAAGTTTCCATTTCTTGAGCTCAAGCTTCTCCTTTTCCACCCTTAACATCTCCGTCTCCATCTCCACTCTCATCATTTCTTTCTCCAGTAACACAGCAACATTTTAACGTCCAGCTGGTGCAACTAGCCCCTAATGTTAAGTAGCCCCCTTTACATGATGTTTTTCTTCAATTTATTATTTTTTTTATTTTATTTTTTAAAGTTTTACCTTAATCATATTTTTTTCTAAATGATTTAGTAAGGGGTTTGTGTTTAGTAGGTCTGGGAACAGACACAGACTCTATATGATATCTAGGTGATACAGTCTCTATGTGTTGTAGTTTATGTGACCTGTGTGACGTCTCAAGGCAGCTAGCAGATGTTCGGATTAACCAGTTTGTCTGCTTCCTGACCTGGGTCCCAGTTAGTCAGATACTATCATTATTAACACTATGAGCAAAATTACTTGAGGAGAGCAGCACCTTCCCTGGAGGGATGGAGTCGTCTCGCTTTAGCAGGTCATGTCTACCCCAAAAACTCTTCCAACTGTCTATAAATCCTATGCTATTCTCTGGACACCACTCAGACATCCAGCCATTCAGTGACACTAAGCTACTATAAACCTATATACCAGAGCTTATTACAGTGTCTGACATTGTTTCCCGCACCTCTTTAACATTATCTTTAGTGATCTCTGACTGGCAAAGCCAGACATCGTTAGTGCCGACATGAATAACAATTTTAGAAAATCTACATTTAGCATTAGCCAGCACTTGGAAATTTGATCTGATGTCAGATGCCCGAGCCCCCGAAATGCATTTAACAATAGTGGCTGGAGTCTCTATTTCCACATTCCTTAAAATAGAATCACCTATTTCTATGGCTCTTTCAACATGATTCTCATTGGGTGCATCACTGAGTGGGGAGAATCGATTGGAAACCCTAACAGGAAAGGGAGAGTGGTGTCGCTTTGCGGAGCGAGTATGCCGCAGAGACGTCACCCAAATGCCCTGCGGCGGGGGCTCTACAGCCGGAACCAAAGTGTGTGTGTTGCTCGCTGTTCTAACCGCATCTGAAACGGAGTCTCTATCTCATTAACCTTCTCCATCAGCCTGACTAATTCCTTAGATTTATCACATGTAAATCCCTCACTGCTGACGGAAGAAGCTATAGTAAACATGTGGCATACAGTGCAGGAAGAAATAACATGAGGGGATGCCATGACTTACCGCAATTGTTTGTTGTTGTTGTTGTTGTTGTTGTTGTTGTGGTTGTTCTTGAGCGGCGAGGGTTTGAGATCGATGCGGTTCAATGTGGATCCTGATCAGCAGATGTTTGAGATTGATGCAATAATCCGTGTAAATCACAAAGGAGAAAACTAATTCACGCAGTTGAGACGCGAGATGTAGACAAGTGGGAAAAAAAGAGAAACGGGTGCACACGGTAAAATGCACGCAGTTGTAACGAAGCACGCAGTAAAATGGAGAAAAGTGACTTAAAACTTCCGCCATTTTTTAATCTCATAGCGTGGGAAAGATTATCAGTGAATAATGACTTAAATTTCATTCTTTTCCTCAAACAAATCTGTCGTTTGGCTTTAGAAAACTTGAAATATAGCGAGTCATATGGACTACTTTTCTAGTGTTTTGTTTTTCTTTGTGGTGCTTGACAGGTGTGGTCAATATGTATTGTCATTGAATGAAAAAATGCATATGTTGTATGGCTAAAGATTATTTACAATTTCTATGTTCAAGGAAAATAAATAACAGCATACAGGTTTCGAACAACCAGGGTAAATACAGACAGAATTTTCATTTCTGAAATAACTTTTCCTTTAAATCCTTTTTTTTAATATATATATATATATATACAGGTGCATCTCAATAAATTAGAATGTCATGGAAAAGTTCACTTATTTCAGTAATTCAACTCAAATTGTGAAACTCGTGTATTAAATAAATTCAATGCACACAGACTGAAGTAGTTCAAGTCTTTGGTTCTTTTAATTGTGATGATTTTGGCTCACATTTAACAAAAACCCACCAATTCACTATCTCAAAAAATTAGAATACATCATAAGACCAATAAAAAAAACATTTTTAGTGAATTGTTGGCCTTCTGGAAAGTATGTTCATTTACTGTATATGTACTCAATACTTGGTAGGGGCTCCTTTTGCTTTAATTACTGCCTCAAATTCGGCGTGGCATGGAGGTGATCAGTTTGTGGCACTGCTGAGGTGGTATGGAAGCCCAGGTTTCTTTGACAGTGGCCTTCAGCTCATCTGCATTTTTTGGTCTCTTGTTTCTCATTTTCCTCTTGACAATACCCCATAGATTCTCTATGGGGTTCAGGTCTGGTGAGTTTGCTGGTCAGTCAAGCACACCAACACCATGGTCATTTAACCAACTTTTGGTGCTTTTGGCAGTGTGGGCAGGTGCCAAATCCTGCTGGAAAATGAAATCAGCATCTTTAAAAAGCTGGTCAGCAGAAGGAAGCATGAAGTGCTCCAAAATTTCTTGGTAAATGGGTGCAGTGACTTTGGTTTTCAAAAAACACAATGGACCAACACCAGCAGATGACATTGCACCCCAAATCATCACAGACTGTGGAAACTTAACACTGGACTTCAAGCAGCTTGGGCTATGAGCTTCTCCACCCTTCCTCCAGACTCTAGGACCTTGGTTTCCAAATGAAATACAAAACTTGCTCTCATCTGAAAAGAGGACTTTGGACCACTGGGCAACAGTCCAGTTCTTCTTCTCCTTAGCCCAGGTAAGACGCCTCTGACATTGTCTGTGGTTCAGGAGTGGCTTAACAAGAGGAATACGACAACTGTAGCCAAATTCCTTGACACGTCTGTGTGTGGTGGCTCTTGATGCCTTGACCCCAGCCTCAGTCCATTCCTTGTGAAGTTCACCCAAATTCTTGAATCGATTTTGCTTGACAATCCTCATAAGGCTGCGGTTCTCTCGGTTGGTTGTGCATCTTTTTCTTCCACACTTTTTCTTCCACTCAACTTTCTGTTAACATGCTTGGATACAGCACTCTGTGAACAGCCAGCTTCTTTGGCAATGAATGTTTGTGGCTTACCCTCCTTGTGAAGGGTGTCAGTGATTGTCTTCTGGACAACTGTCAGATCAGCAGTCTTCCCCATGATTGTGTAGCCTAGTGAACCAAACTGAGAGACCATTTTGAAGGCTCAGGAAACCTTTGCAGGTGTTTTGAGTTGATTAGCTGATTGGCATGTCACCATATTCTAATTTTTTGAGATAGTGAATTGGTGGGTTTTTGTTAAATGTGAGCCAAAATCACCACAATTAAAAGAACCAAAGACTTAAACTACTTCAGTCTGTGTGCACTGAATTTATTTAATACACGAGTTTCACAATTTGAGTTGAATTACTGAAATAAATGAACTTTTCCACGACATTCTAATTTATTGAGATGCACCTGTGTATAAATCTTTTAAACAGTAGTGTTTTCTTTGCAGGCTTCAGAATTCAGAGAATTTGTGCAAGAACACGGATGAAAGCCAAAATGAGCTGCGATCAGAGATGAAAGGGAAAGTGAACGCTCTGCAGAAGCGTCTGGCTGACCTGGACACACTCAGGTATTGCAAATCAGGCTTTCATAAACATGCTAACTTTTCACTTTGCAGTCATAATTTCACCCCACAAGACCCTTGATCCGTGCTGCTCAATGTCAATGTTGTTGCCATTCTTTCTTTTGGCAGGGCAGGCTTGGAGTCAGAGCTCAGCACAGAGAAAGAACAGCGGCAGAACCTGCAGAGAGAGCTGCAGAGAGAGCAGGACAACAGCACTGAGCTGTGCACACAACTGCAACAGCTGCAAGGCCTGCAGACGGTCAGACATGCTGCCATGCATGCACTAATAATTTTGAAATATTCAATTTCTTGTGAAGTAATTCATACATAGTTTATATTTGTCTCCAAAACTAATTTCAAGCGTTAAAGCTTAAGCCTAGATCAAAAGTTTTTTAAGATCTTGTCCAAGTGTGTCCAAACTTTTGACTGGTCATGTAGGTTAAATCTAAAGAAGAGCAAACTTGTTCATCATGACATCTTACATTGTTGGTGGATTACTATGTTCACCTGGTACAGCTTTGATTTAGCATGCCACAGTGTTTCCTAAGGGTGGAAACTTTGTTTCTGCAGGAATTGCTTGAACTGCGACATGAGAAGAAACAGCTCCAGCAGCTGTGTGAGGAACAGGAAAAGGCTCTACAGGAGATGGGTCTTCATCTCAGCCAGTAAGAGAACTCTTGCCTGTCGTACCTTCTTTCTGAAGTTCTAGAATAAATCAAGATTTCATATACTGGGCCTCTAATGCTGAAATCCTGCTTTCAGGTCCAAACTCAAGATGGAGGACTTCAAAGAGGTCAACAAAGCATTGAAGGTAAAAGAGCTTCATATAAAAACATATTTGATGTGATTTATTTATATTTTTGTAAAGTGAAAGACCCCTTTCATTTTTTTTTAAAGAACTAAATAATTTTCAGGACTTTCGGTTCCATTTACGATTATGCATTCTTTTGCCGATGCAGACCAAATACCGTGCTGAAATGCTCTGACAGTGTTGCCTGCACTACTGAATCAGCAGGGTGTATAGTGTAGCCTGATACCCGAACTAATGACTCTTATGAACCGGTTCTTTTGAATCTGTAGTGCAAAACATACAGTGTGACCAGTGAAGCCTGATTCCCAAACTAATGACTCTTATGAACCGGTTCTTTTGAATCTATAGTGCAAAACATACAGCATGACCAGTGAAGCCTGATTCCCAAACTAATGATTCTTAAGAACCGGTTCCTTTGAATCAACAGTGTGAAACATACAGCATGACCAGTGAAGCCTGATTCCCAAACTAATGACTCTTATGAACCAGTTCTTTTGAATCTATAGTGTAAAACATACAGCGTGACCAGTGAAGCCTGATTCCTGAACTAATGACTTTCATGAGCTGGTTCATTTGATCTATAGCACGATCAGTGTAGTCCGATTTCCAAACTAATGATTCTTATGAATTGGTTCTTTTGAATCTATAGTGTAAAACATACAGCATGACCAGTGAAGCCTGATTCCCGAGCTAATGATTCTTATGATCCAGTTCTTATGAATCTATAGTGCAAAACGTACAGCGTGACTCCCGAACTAAGGATTCTTATGAACCAGTTCTTTTGAATCTATACTGCAAAACATACAGCGTGACCAGTGAAGCCTGATTCCTGAACTAATGACTCTTATGAATCGGTTCTTTTGAATCTATAGTGCAAAACATACAGCGTGACCAGTGAAGCCTGATTCCTGAACTAATGACTCTTATGAACCGGTTCCTTTGAATCAACAGTGTGAAACATACAGCGTGACCAGTGAAACCTGAATCCCGAACTAATGATTCTTATGAACCAGTTCTTTTGAATCTATAGTGCAAAACATACAGCGTGACCAGTGAAGCCTGATTCCTGAACTAATGATTCTTAAGAATCGGTTCTTTTGAATCTATAGTGTAAAACATACAGCGTGACCAGTGAAGCCTGATTCCCGAACTAATGATTCTTAAGAATCGGTTCTTTTGAATCTATAGTGTAAAACATACAGCGTGACCAGTGAAGCCTGATTCCTGAACTAATAAAATACTCAAAGTTCCACATTTAGGGTCAATTTGAAATGGGAAGGGTTCGAGTCACAGTCTTAATTTTTTAAGGGGGTACCTAGGTAAGTATAGTGTGCATGCAGAACATTTCAGGTTTGAGACTAATCTTATTTTTTTATGGGGGTGAGAAAGTGAATTTTTTTTAGAATTCCCCTCACTATCGGGTTGAATATCTCTGGTTGGGGACCAGATAGGAACCTCTATAAGTCCACTATAGTACCATTCTACTGTAAAAATTTTGAGATTGAGATTCCACTGGTTACAGGGCTAGTAGAAATCTGCCATGGCCAGCGAAGAGCCCAGATCTCAATCCCATTGAGCACGTCTGGGACCTGTTGTATCGGAGGGTGAGGCCTTGGGCCATTCCCCCCAGAAATGTCCAGGAACTTGCAAGTGTCTTGGTGGAAGAGTGGGGTAACATCTCACAGCAAGAACTGGCAAATCTGGTGCAGTCCATGAGGAGGAGATGCACTGCAGTACTTAATGCAGCTGGTGGCCACACCAGATACTGACTGTTACTTGTGATTTTGACCCCCCCTTTGTTCAGGGACACATTATTCCATTTCTGTTAGTCACATGTCTGTGAAACTTGTTCAGTTTATGTCTTAGTTGCTGAATCTTTTTATGTTCATACAAATATTTACACGTTAAGTTTGCTGAAAATAAAAGCAGTTGAAAGTGAGAAGACGTTTTGCTGAGTTTATATTACATAAAATGTAAAAAGATGCACCGTTAAAAATGTTTTGCATTTACCTAGCTTTTCATTTCTGTCCAGTTTTCTGTAATACTAGAGTCAGGATAATTGTAACTGATTTGTTCATCTGTTTTCCAGGGCCATGCCTGGCTAAAAGATGATGAAGCCACACAGTGCAAACAATGCCAAAAAGAGTTCTCAATATCTCGGAGGAAAGTAAGTAATACTTCATGCTCAGTGAGTGTATTTCTCTCTGTAATGTGTGTAACCCCACTCTTGTTGTTTCCATTGAAGCACCATTGCAGAAACTGTGGAGACATCTACTGCAACAGCTGCTCCAGTAATGAGCTGGCTCTACCTTCATATCCCAGACCTGTCCGCGTATGTGACGTCTGCCATTCCCTCCTGCTCCAGAGGAGTACCACTGGCTCTTGACAACACTTACAATACCATCATGTTTGTATAAAACTACAGGCCAACTCACAAAATATTTTTTTTTGGCATTTTAAGACCAACAGTAACACTTATGCATTAATGCTGTCATTTCTTGTGGCACCATTGGCTTCTGGTTGAAACATCATATGCAAAGTTTCTTTGACAGTAAGATAATTAACCACAATAGTGACATTAAGATAAATGATTGTATTTTTACTAATAGTCTCCAATTTAGGGAGAAAACTAACACATTTAAGCCTTTCAGGTGTTCACCAAGAGTGGATGCTGAGGATTTTTGATTAAAGCATACTGAACAGCAGTACGCAAAAGTTTTTTTTTTTTTTACACATAGCTGAATTCTAATCTTGTATCATTTTAAGTGTAAATGCCTGTACTATAACAGTTTAAGCCACAGATTGTGCATGTCAGAGGTATCAAAAATGGTGACCAATACCAATTGGAAGTCAGTAGGTTAATCACATATTTTGGAAGTTGTGTAGCCAAGTGCACAAATAAATTTTTCCTCAAGTGCAAAACTAGAGGCAATGTTAAATTTACAGTATTGACAGTTTGCAAGAAGATTAAAGAGCAAGTGCATTGTATTTTCTCCAATTTAACGTTCATTCGCTCATACTAATCCAATAAAAATGTGGTTATTTTACACAGCTTTTTAAACTTCTATGAATAAAATGTATATTTTAGATTGTATGAAAATGTGTTGTACCTTGTGAGAATACTTTTAGTCTTCTGTTCTGCTCATAAAGCTGTAATGAAGTTTGAAAATTCTGGAGATTTTATAGAATTGTGTACTGTTTAATAAACACTGCCTCAGAAGTATTAATCCATGTGTGAAGAAATGAGGAATCAGACAAATGTCCACTTCGTGCACTTACACTGACATCACAGGTTTGGTACATTACTTGGAAAAATGCAAATGCTGGTAAACACAACAGTAACATGCATGCATGGAATTATCACCTCTTCACTATAAAAACAGATTTGCAAGCACCTCTCTAGTTTGGTAAATGGGCTGTCATATTTCAGCAAGAATTTCTCTTTACCATAAATTACTAAATCTTTTTACAAAAAAAAAAAAAAAAGGGTAGTTTCACAAGTATCCCCAGTCTTGTCAACAGGGCAAAGGAAGTTTGCATGTGTACAATACAAAGAACAGCTCTAAACACAACCAACATTATAGTAGAAAGGAACAAAGAAAAAAAAAAAAAAAGATGACACTTTAACTTAAGGTTTGTTGTAGGTTATAAACCAGCTATGAAAAGCCCCTTAATCCAAAGGCTACATGCCCCAACCTCCCCCTATGCTGCTGTTGAGACCGTTCATGCCCAGCGATCCACGGCTGCCTCCGCCATAGTAACTGCTGCCCATTCCACCCTGATTACCTGACAGGAGGGAGAAATACAGATTTCAGGACCAGGGAGTTCTTAGTGCGCCACAAATGAGCTGAATGAAATCACAGCTTCAACTACAACTCTCCCTTTCACACACAGGGCGTACCTTTCGAAAAAAGTCACATGCCGCTTTGACCTGCACATGAAAAGTGTCAGAATAAGGTGTTTTTACGAGGTTACTAGATAGCAAGAAAGCGGAGAATTAAAAATTGTGGATACAACAAAAGAAAGAGGTAACATACTTTAGTTTAGAACACAAAAGCATCCTGCCTACTGCTCTGATACATTACAAAAAAAGAAATGACTTGTTGAACGTTGGTTCTCGGGATGCTCAGAACTCAATTTTATCTAGGTTTAGGTTTTCGTGCCGGCACTGTCTACGTAATGATACATCATGTTTGGCAATTACTGGCTGTGTTTCAAAAAATCTGCGGCAAACGGGTTTAAGTAAAAAAAAAAAAAATGTTCCATGAAACGTTGTGCCGCTATGGAGCCCCTTAAAGGACAGGGAGGGAATTTATTTTCTGAAATAGTTTTGCATTCCCTTGCAATAGATTTGCGTTCAACCACAATACGTGGTGTCCGTTTCCCTGTAATGTTTTGCATTCCATTCCCGCGCAATTGTTCTCCTTTCTCTTCTAACAGTTTTCTGTTCCCCCAGAATAAGTTTTGTATTTCATGCCCACGCAATAGTTTTCTGTTCCCCCGCAATAAGTTTTGTGTTCCCTCGCAATAGTTTTCCGTTCCCCCGCAATAAGTTTTGTGTTCCATCGCAATGTTTTGCATTCCGTTCCCCCGCAATATTTTGCATAACATTCCATCGCAATAAGTTTTGCTTAACGTTTCCTCGCAATAAGTTTTGCTTTTCCACATAATAAGTAGTGTCCGTTTCCCTGCAACATTTTGCGTTACATTCTCTCGCAATAAGTTTTGCATTGTGTTCCCTCGCAATAAGGTTTGCTTTCCCACATAATAAGTGGTGTCCGTTTCCCCGCAATATTTTGCGTTACGTTCCCGTGCAATAAGTTTTGCGTTCTCACGTAATAAGCGGTGTCCGTTTAACCGCAATATTTTTGTTGCGTTCCCTCTCAATATGTTTTGTATTCCACCGCAATAAATTTTCAGTTTTCCTGAAATATTTTGCTTTGCATTCCATTGCAAATGAGTTTTGCGATCCCTCACAATTATTTTGGGTTCCCTCGCAATACATTTATCCAAATAGTTGAACTATAGTTACTGTAGTAAAACCATGGTTAATACTGGTAAGGAATAGATAATGATATTGTGAGGAAATGCAGAATGTATAATGAGGGAATGCAAAATTACTTCAGAAAATAAATTCCCTCCCTATCCTGTAAGGGGCTCTGTATGTTTGACCTATGCAAAACACAGCGCAGCGGTTTATTGCTCAAGCTTGACGCTTTGCTTCATAGAAATCAATGCACTGATTGGTGAATGTTGATGCGAGTCATGCGAAAGGGCCTTCAGTGATGCGTCAAATTCTACCCACTTGGACCCCTAAATGATTATACTAGCTGGAACAACTTCCTTTGGGTATTCTATTAAGTGCCCAATGAGAAATCCCCAAATACAGGTATTTTCATATATATATATATATATATATATATATATATATATATATATATATATATATATTTACATTTGGTTAAATTTTTTTATATTTATAAGGTACAACTGATCAAATTAAACATTTATGTTTACGAGTTTCCAGTCAGCAAGCTAAACGGTTAGCCAGCACAGCCTATGCAGGTTACTTCACAATCATAACAAATCCTTGTAGAATTTTGTGTTCTGTGTTAGATTTGGTAAAACCCTGTTTTCTTATTTAATCATTTAAAATAATTATTATGAATTGCATAATAATGTTGACTCAAAGGGTACACATTATTATTGTTTAGATATCACAACATAAAGATACTGCTATCGTCAATGTAAAATCCAGACAAACTTTATTAAAAATAATATTATTGGTATTGAAGTAGTTTAATTATGATTGTATTTACCTGATCAGCTACAACAGGATAACACGAAAGGCTTTTTAATCAGGCATTACAAACTGCTACCCCTAGGGGTCCAAGGACGATAGGATTTGGCATGGCACCGGCTAGGAGAGCTACGGAAGAGCTGACACTCACTGTAGTCACTGTAGCCCCCCATGCCACTCTGGTTACCATAACCACTGCTGTAGCCAGAGCCCATCTGTTGGCTGCTGTGTCCGTAAGACGACTGGTTGCCTAAAGAGCAATAACAATGCATTCATGAAAAATGAGAGTTGGTCATTCTACTCACTGTATGATTTGTTAATCTCAAGAGGTCTTACCCATACTGCCCATCATTTGACCACTATATCCTCCACTTCCACCGCCTGCTGTTGAATTTAGGAACAGCTCCACATAACGGTGCTCTGCACAATAATTACGCATGGTAATCAGACTCCTGAATGCTCATCTATTGCAATCTAAGTGTAAACTGCTCCATGTAAGCAGCACTCTCATCTAATGTTTAAAGACATAGTTATGTAGCAGTACTATTACAAATTGCTGATGAAGTTACTGTTTTTAAACAGCTTTTAGTGTTTGATTTATTGAAATGAGCATAAATCATTTAATGCAGACAATAACAGTTAACTGTGATTAAATTCATATGGTTCCAGTATTTTTTTTTTAAAAACCAAACTGCTTCTGAATAAGAACCAGGTCTCTGTTCCCAAACCTAACACTTACGCATATTGGCTTTGTCCTTCGACATGGCAGCCACAGCATCCTCATGCGTGGCAAACTCTACATCCGCCTCGCCTGTTACTCTCCCATCAGGGCCGATCTCCAGGTGAACACGCACCGGGTTCAGTGGAGAGAAGAACTAAAGAGAACATTGAGACAAGACAGTGAACAGACAGCAATATCTTCTGGGGCCAAACAAGGACACTGAAGGGGACGCCATTTAAACAAACAGTGGTGGAGATAAATCAATTAGAATCTTCAACAATCAAATGCCTCAACCCATGTTTTTTGGTGGTGTGTTAAGATCCAAGAATTTTGGTTGAAGGTTCAGAGTTTTATGTGTGACGTACTGGGCACTCAAATTTCATTTTGCCCCAGACTCTGTATTTTTAGAGATGGGGCAGTCATCAATATAGGAGATAAACACATAAAAAATTGGGTTCTAACCAGTGTCATGATCGGCAGACAAACTGTTTTAAGGGGATGGAAGTCGACTGGAGCACCCTCATTTCAAGAATGGTGCACGGAGATGGGCCAGCTATTTGCCGTTTTTGGAGGGCTCTTGGGGAGGGGCAGTGGAGAGAGCAGTTTAGTTTTAAATCTGTGTGATTTTATATATATATATATATATATATATTTTTTTTTTTTTTTTTTTTTTTGTGTGTGTGTGTGTGTCTATCTTTTGTGACCACAGGGATGTTTTTAAGGGTCACGGTGGGGTTAAACATTGCTTTTCTTTGTTATCTATAATCAATAAAATAAATGTTAATCAGAAAAAAAACAAATGCCTCGGGAGTCACGTGACGCCACGCGAGGTTCAGACATGTGAATGGCGAGCTCTGCGCACTTTGCTAGTTTTAACACTATTAATGACATAAACCGGTGAGATTTGATACACTCTGTTCCATAACTGTTCTAGGAGGACAATGTGTCAAAGAATTCAAAATCCTCGGGCTCTGGAGACATTAAAAGACACTTATGTGCTCAAGCTGACACCCCCGAGAAGGCCCCAAGCTTGGGAGTCGATTTGGTCGGAGAAATTAGGGAAATTTGATGAGAGATGTTAAACATGTCGGCAATGCTGACGAAGATTGTTGCTGACTTGGAGGATCTTGCTGTAATACGTAGATCAATCACTGCCACGGAGACTAAATGCTCTGAGGTGGTTACAAGAGTGGCGGATGTCGAGAAACGGATCGATTATCTGGAGTCATCGGAGAGGGAATTACCTGCTAATCCGCTAGCGACCAAGGTGGATTTGGAACGTGTCTGGGAGAAGTTGGAGGACATGGTGAACCATAGCCGGTGGAATAACGTCCGAATTGTCGGAATTCCTGAGGCCGAAGTGGGTCAGGAGATGGTGAAATTCCTGGAAGGGCTGTTTCCGAATCTGCTTGACATAACAGGCTATAAGCTGGAAATCGAGCGAGCTCACAGGGTTCCGTCTCGGTGATCTGCTGAGGGAGACAAGCCCGATCAATTCTGGCCAAATTTCTGAGATCATCCAATAAAGATTTTGTGTTACACAGGGCTAGGAGTAAAGGAAGGCTTTCTTGGAAGAACAATAGCATTTTCTTGTTCCCAGACTTTGCAAATTTGACAAGAGAGAAACGTGATCGATTCAAGGAATGTAAGAAACTCTTACATCAAAGGAAGGTCGCTTCTGCACTAATATCCCCGGCAAAATTGAGAATAGATGCTAAGGATGGCCGTAAAACATACAGCAAGCGATGTCCTATATAAAGTCAATGGAGTAATTATTTTGTGGTACTCACGTTGCAGCTGAGTGGTCCGACTAACTGAAAATTCACTTGACTGTTCGAGGAAACTGAGCGCCTTTTTTTTTTTTTTTTTTGAGGACCAAGCACCGAAGGTGCACGAACCCTATTGTTTTTGTAGGAATTTTTATTATTATTATTATTCTGCCCTAAAACTGATCGTGCAGACCAAACCATAAGCTGTAGAGAACTGAAACTTTGAGGGTAGGTAGTACTCCCCCAGTCTACAACGCCGCAAAGTTTCGGCCCGACCGGCCAGATGGTGGCGCTATAACAAAGGAAAACGTGTTTTGGGCCATAACTCCTGAACCGATTGTCGTATTATCAAGTGTTTTATATCCGAATTCATTTCCGCCATGAAAATGTTTCCGCAATTTGCGATTATTTGAATTTTTTTTTTAAAATGAACTAGTCCTAGGCCGTTTGCCCCATCGGAACCAAACCAGTGCAGAAAGATTCAGCAGAGTCCCCTTATGAAAAGTTATCCAAAAAATGTTTTACATTGATTAATCTTCGCAACGGTATGCTAAAACGTACATAGCGCGAGTGGCGAGTTTTGCTTAAATGGTTATAACTCTTGAACGGAATGAGATATTCTCACCCAATTCGATAAAGTTAAGTATAGAGTCATTCTGAGGACACGTGAAAAAAATTACATGGCTCTGCCTCTTGGTGGCACTATAATAATTTTACATATTTAAACAGCTGTAACTATGGAACCGTTGGTCCGATCAACTTGAAATTTTGCATGCAGTGTCTCTGTCCAAGCTACTATCAAGGTCTATGAGGACAGTTGCATCTTGAAAAACATGGCCGCCATCGACCAATCAAATTTAAGCAGCTATTACACAGGGTTAACATAGGTCGATCAGAATGAACCTTGGTGGACCTATTTGACTCTTGGCCTAAGAGGTCTGTGCAAAGTTTTAAAAAAATCGGCCACTGGGTGGCGTTTTCATGATTTTTGTGCCTTTTAACAGTTGGATTTAACACAGTGTTTTAAAAAAACACAAGTAATTCATCTCATATGATAGCTCTCCTCGTTTTGCACAACTTTGCCTCAAGAACCATAAATGTCAATCAAACCGTTCATTAAATGTTTGAGTTTATTTTAAAAAACTACTTTTGCGAACTAGTCATAGGTTTTAAGTTCAATCAAAATTAAACCAGTTTAGAAAGATTCTTTGGAGTCCCTACATCAATAATTATTAAAAACATGTTGAGTTGTGTTTTGCATGGCTATAATAGACCAGTGAAATCTTGTGGGCTGAGCCAAAAACACTTACACATTTTCAAAAGGCTCTAAATATGGAACTGTTAGTCCAAATGACTTGAAATTTTGCATGCAATGTCTTTGTCCAATGTCCCAACAAGGTCTTTGAAGAAATCTGCATATCTTGAAAAACATGGCTACCACTGACCTATCAACATTCAGCAGCTATCAGACAAGGTCAACAAAGGCCGATTTGAATGAAACTTGATGGACATATTTGACTCTTGGTCTCAGTGGTGTGTGCAAAGTGTTCACAAGGCGCCCTTGCATTTTTCTTGCATGCAAAAAACTGTATATGGTCAGTTTTACTTAAATGGTTATGTAACATGATAATGTAACACCATCACAGTTTATACACATATGAAGAGGCATATTTTTATACATCATAAACTTGGCCACCATCAGGCAATAAAAAATCAGATGCTATTACTAGGCTTGCAACAGTATACTGTGATAACGGTTATACTCGGAAAGAGCGACAATACTCAGACACCTCATAAATGCATTGTGAAACCAATCTAGAATGATTTGTTTGGAGTCCCTAGATCACTAATTATGTAAAAACATGTTTATTTTTCCAATCAGGGTGGGTACAGCCAGCCAAAATGCATGTAGTGGACTGGACAGTTTTACTTAAATGGCTATAACTCTATTTTAGAAAAATTAAATGGAGATTGACCACTTGGTGGCGATACAATTGGAACTTTGGGGTGAAGGACGGATATGTTCACAGGTTCTCGTGTCTTTTGCTATAGCTTAAGTATGTAGTTATGCTTGGTTAGATCTGCTGGAATGGTGAATAGTGTTATTTCCTGAGGGACGGTGGAATATCTTAAACACAATGAGATATTTCAACAAAATGTTACGCTTTGATGTAAGGGCTTTTTCTGAGGACACCCATACAAAGAAATGGTGCTTGACTACTTAGTAGTGCTATCACAGTAAAGAAAATACATGAATTTGGTTCTACCCATCTATGGAACCATTGGTCTGAGTGATCTCTAAATTTGCATGCAGTGTCTTTATCTGAAGTGCCATCATTTTCTATGATGACAGTCACATATTCTGAGAAACATTGCTGCCATTGGCCAATCAACTTTCAGCAGCTATCAGACAAAGATCAGAACAAAATGTGGTAGACCTGTTTGTCTCTTGGCCCTAGAGGTCTGTAAACATTTAGAAAAAAAAAAAGTTAAAAGACTACTGAGAGGTACTATTATGTTTTACATGTGCATTAAAGGTTTTACATAATGCAATGTTTCACACAAGCACAAGTAATTCATATATTATAGATCTCATTCTGAACAACTTTTCCTCAAGAATTGGTGTCAGTACAATTGTGCGTTAAATATTTCAGTTAAAATCAGTACTTTTGTAAACCAGTTCTAGGTTTTAGGAGTAACAAATAAAGTGCAGGAATTAGTTGGAGTCTGTAAGCTGAACTTTCAATTTAGCATGGTCATATCATGGTATATGAAATGCAAAATTTGGTGGAGATTAAAGAATAGGTTATGTTATAAACATCAGATTTTTATCAAAATTAGCACATATATGCTAGGATGTGATGCTGAAGGAGCCTGCAATTATGTGGTGGACTATAAAAAAAAAATGGCTATATCTCAAAGGATCTTTGCTTAATTGTCTTGAAGTTTTTGATGCACTTTCTCTGTTTTAGGTGCCTCTTTTGAAATCCTTTTAAACATGCCCTATAAAGACTGAACCCTGATAATAGCTGCTTGCAGGTAAAAATCCCAAACAACTTGTCTGTTGCATGATGGAATAAGCACAATAGAAAAATCCTGGTTGTATTATAGAAAATATAAGCATAATAACTTAAACCACAATTTAAAAAAAAATGATTAGAGCTTGTATGGATTTCTCATAATAGCAGGTGAAATATGAAAATAGCTTGTGTTAAAACAGTTTGTGTTACTGTAATTAAATGTTTATTGTTTCCACTATGTTGTATTTGTAACGAATACACTTTGAACAGGGCTGTTAGGATGCTTATGCTGTGTATTCATTAAGCAGAGTTTGCAAAGAGCAACAAAACAGAACTAACCCATCAGACAGAACAAGAGCAAAACCAACCCAACTAAACAATCCAGTAACGAATGGAAAATACCTCAAAAAGGACACAGGAAAGGTTTGAAGGTTTAAAAGTAATGGCATAACAAAATACACCTGGAAATAATAAAGACAGGACACTATGAACTAAAACAAGACAGTAACACAAAACATGTTGTGAGTACTACATATGTAGTGAGTAAATACTGCTAGCAATCCCCAAGTAACCATAAAGGGGAATCACTGACCTCAATAAAGTATTTATAATTGATTACTTCTGCCTTTTATATGGCATGTGAAAATGTCAGGGATGGTTTGTACCATATCTCAAGAATTACTAATCATTATACTGTATATGGTATTGGATCAATTTATAAAAAAATATGAAAACACAAAATTTACACAACACATTTTAAGGTGGTAATTTCACAAAAACAAAATGTACACAATTACCAAGTTTTAATGCAGTCATTTCAAAGCAGTGATCACCAGCCTGTATTTGAATGAAGTAAAAGGAAGTTTGAGGAAATCTCTCAGGTAAACCATATACTACAAGCAAACACTGAAAAAATTGCACATTATCCTGTTAATGTATATTTGCCTATAGTGACTGATTTCAGATATAGCCACAGCATCAAGGACCTGACACTTTATCACCAGTACATTTACTGTGGAGTAGGTACTCAGAATACAAATTTCCCTTTAAAAAATCTAGTATTCATTTGAGGTGCATTTACTTCCAGGCAGACCTCACAAAACTATTGCAACAAATTAAAAAAATTCTCTACAGTGTTGTTTTATATCATAGCATCAAGATTTGTCCTCACAGAAACTCTCAAACACATTAACTACAAAGGGGTATTCAGATATTTTTGCCCACACAGTGTATATGTTGTATGATCTCTGTGTGCTTAGAAGCGCTTACAGCTTTTTAAATAATACTTAAAATCCCATGTTCTGCATTAAAATAACCTTTTTAAAGACAATGAGCAAACTGAATACAAAATGTCAACTTGATTGGAATTACTTTCCTTTGTTAAACTCATTTGACATTTTCTTGTTATTATACTGCCACCAAGTGGCCAACAGCCATTTATTTGTATGTCTCTCCTCAGAATGAGCCCTTACATAAGTGTCATATTTCATGACAATAGAGTTATAACTATTTAACTAAAAGTGGCCAAGCCAACTCTTTATATTTTGCATGTTGTCGACACATAAAATCAAATGTCAAAATGTTTTGATAATTATTTATACAAATACTCGACAGACTTTTGTGCCACTGCTGTCATTCAGATGGAACAAAAAAAAACCAGGACAGCTTTGCAAACGTACGTTTTTAACCTAATCTCAAATATTTAATGAGCAGTTTGACTAACACCAATGGTTCTTGAGGCAAAATTGTTTGTTTACTTAAATAGCTAAAATAGCTAACTTAAATAGACTGAACTCTTTGACACTTACAAACAAACTGATTTGATCATTATAGGCTGGTCCCAGCAGAAGCGTACAATCAAGCCGGTGTGATTAGAACGTTCAGTGCATGACGTAGTCAAATTCAGATATGTTTTAGCACTGTGACTGGCACTGAGCCAGAGAAGAACTCGTCCAGCGCTTGTCATGTATCACAACTGTTTAGTGTTTTCAACCATATAATGTTTATTTTATATATCAGACATTGAAATACAGAAATTCTATCAAAAACATTTATAGTTTGTAAAAATACACACCGATGTCTATGGAAGCAGCAATAACAAATGACAATATAACCTTTCAAATATAATTTCATGAAATTTTATTCACATCAAAAACATTGTGTAGGTATCTGTAAAGTTAACTCTGTTCTTCTCCCAATTCACCAGACACTCACTTTCATGTCTTTCGAATGAAGTGTATGAATATACCTGCTGTAAATCTGACAGACTCTAACTCCATGACCGCTCTGCAGCATAAACACACATGGCACCCACAGCCCGTTTGAACTAACACATCACCTAATATGAGCATTATAAAAGTATTTAAAACACATAATACATCTAATTACACATATTTCAAAACTGGAATATCAGATGTTTCACAATCTAGTTAACAAGTTCATAAATATATTGAATAAAACAAAAACAATAAATGAAATGAAACTGATACATCCCTCATACATTGCCATTATCACTATGTGACTGCGTAATCACTGCACATTATCACGTGACCCGCTTAATGTGTCGCCGTGGAAATAGGAATGTGATCCGTTTTAAAAAACTCACGCAGGGGGCTCAGTTAGAACATTCTAAACATGCGTGAAAGGGTTAACTCTTAAACAATGACATATTGTCACAAAATTTGACAGACATATGTAAGGGCTCATTCTGAGTACAAACATACAAAGAAATGTGCCTTGGTCACTTGGTTGCGCTATAACAATGTCAAAAAATAAAGTGCCTGTAACACCACCACTCTCTGATTGAGTTGACATTTTGTATGCAATGTGTGACTTGTCTTTACTGCATATTGTTTGACAAATGATTATAACGAAGAACATTATCTTAAAGGCCCTGTGGTGCTTGAACCCCGACCATCGCTGCTTGCAGCTATATTCTTATTATTTTTCTTCAAATTTTTTTTTTTTCTGCCCTAAAAGTGTCTGGGTGTCAGAGACCGTAAGTCGTAGAGATTCCAAACTTGGCAGGATGGTTCCAAATCACCCCCACTACTCAGGCACCCACACACCCATCCGTCAGACACTAGGTGGCGCTATAATAAGCACCTTTGCGTTTGTGTTCATAACTTTGGGCTAAGGGCTAGAATAAAAAATAAATTTCCTCTGATTCAGTCAAGCCCTACAAAATGTATATCTCCGATTTCATTTCAGTCTATAATCGTGTTCCGCCATTTTGAATTTTTGGAAAAAACTATTTTTTCCGAACTCCTCCTAGACCATTAGTCCGATCGACAAGAAATTTGGTATACATCATCTGCAGACCCCCCTGACAAAAAGTTATCAAAAGAATTCCAATACGTAAAATCTTTCCAAAGATATTAACGATAAAATTCCTTCGGTTAAACGCGATTTAAGTAATTTATCAATATCTGCTCAAAGCAAACTCCAAACATAACCAAACTCGGGACACACAGTCAACAGGACGTTTAGAAGATGTCAGCAAAGCTTTGTACAATTCCACCCCTAGGGGGTGCTACAACTAAAACTGTGATAACGTTGCAGCCATTTGAGTGACAACGTTAAAATTAAATATGGATCTTCTTTGGATCAAAT
This sequence comes from Myxocyprinus asiaticus, assembly GCF_019703515.2. NCBI lineage: Eukaryota > Metazoa > Chordata > Actinopteri > Cypriniformes > Catostomidae > Myxocyprinus > Myxocyprinus asiaticus. The sequence goes on along the minus strand of NC_059365.1, from coordinate 38,378,187 downwards.
ACTAACATATTCTTCAAAAATCGATTCGACAAATTAACAAAAATGGGCACCAGCAGCCAATCAAACTTCAGCACATAATAACTTGAATTGTGAATGGCTGGTGGTCCTGAAACTTATTATACACAAGGAGGGTCTCTACAGGAAGCTGTATATTACATTTTGTGAGAATCGGCCACATGGTGGCGCTATAATAAGCTAATTATATTTTTTGCTAATAACTTCGGAACTGTATAGGCTAGAATACATATTTTTTGTTTCTCCAAATCCGTTAGTGCCCTTAAAGGATGTAATCATATGGATTTTTATTTCCACATGAAATCTTTTCTACCAGAATTTAGATTTTTTTGAAAAACCTACTTTTTCGAACTCATCCTAGGCCGTCTGTCCTATTCGCACAAAAATTGGTATACATCATCTGCAGACCCTCCTGACAAAAAGTTAGCCAAAGAATTTTGATATGTCAAATCGTTTTAAAGATATAAGTGAATAAGTTTTTGGGTGTGGCCAATAATTACTAATTGGCCTGTATCTTGTGAGCAAAAAATTCAAACTTATCAAAACTTTCTGAGAACACTGAGGTAACATGCCAATTTTCATAAATTTGGCAGAGATATAACATAAGAAATAGCAATTTTTTACAACTGCAATAATGCTGTAATTGTACATAAATAGGCTGTTGTACTTTGTCTACCAGAGGGAGCCACATGACAAGAAATGTCTTCAAAGAGCACAAACAGTTAATACTGAAATATTTTGCCATTCAGCCACACCCTTGTAAATCAGACGAATAAATTATTAAATTAACAGCTTTTTTATTCTTACTTTCTCCTTTGGAAGAATAGCTTCTGTTTGTCAGTTGCTTTGGATAAATTGAATTTAGCTTTTCTAAATTTAAGGTCTGGAAAACCTGGAAAATCGCCTTGTTTTGTGGAAAAGTGCTTAAAAGTGTTTGACATTAAAAATGGAATGTGTATGTGATTTGTACAAATTATAAAAAAGTAATTGAAGTCTATAATGATATTTGTAATATTCCCTGCAGGCAGGACACAAACCGCCCTTGATTGGAATGGCTGTGTGACTGACAGTACAGCTGCCTTCTAGCTTGAATTTGTGTTAACAGTGGAGTCCCCCTGGCCCACCCTTTTACAATTACCACTGCGGTGGATGAATTCGATCAAATTTAGTTATTTTATTAGACATTTTTTAGACATTTTCACACTCAGATTCAGTTGATTTTGTGTGCTCGTTTTTGTTAATGGGCTAATTTGAACCTTAGTAATGGTCATGGTTTAGATAACTATCATGCCTGGTCAGTGTAAATTCAATCCAGCATAGCTGGACATTGACACTTTATTATGGTTGGCTCTTGCCAGACACAAGCAATGTACACAGAGCTCATCGTAAGTTATGCAAAAAAGACTTCAGGCTGTCAAGTATGGGGGAGGCCACTGAAGAGCCACATGAAGGGGGCGAAACATTTGGCGGCAGTTTCTCAAGTTGGATCGTCTTCAATTCGTGACTTTATACGGAGCAGTTAAGTTACTACTGTAGGTGCAGTAGTAGTGTGACACATCTATACTCTTAAAGTTGTGCAGTAGTGGAGTACCGTCAGTGTCAAATTACTACATCACGTTTAAGTGATATTAATATATAATGTGTTCCTAGTGACGGGTCGTTCATGAACGATTCGTTAATTTTAGTCACAGAGAGTTCATTATTTTGTAGCTGCACATGCGTAAAATACGTGCTAGTGTTTCTTTCATTTTAAAAACATTTGGGGGAAAAAAACATGGACTTCCATGTAGCTATTTATATTAATACATTAATATTATTTGTATGAATTCATCTCATGTTCACATGGATTGTTATTAAAAGTATTTGTAGTCTGTTTAAGTGCTCTTGTATTTTGCAATAATTTATTAATGTTCTTATGGATTATTAATATTAGTTGGAGTAAATTTTAAGTGCTCTTTTGTATTTTTCACTAATTCCATGTTGATATGAGGGAGGCAGATATAGCCAGGGAACTAATGGCGATCAGGTGCCACTCGTTGGCAGCAAGCTGGCATGTTCAGCGTTACTTTGGAAACAATCACGGCTTCTATGGAAATCCAGATTGCGCGAGTCAGCGACACATGAACTCAACAGGTCAACGTGGTGACAAACAAAAACAAACCAGCGGACTCACAGAGACCGTGACAATAGATTCCTCACATCTCATTTCTACGTCCCTTAATGATCATCATGGCATGTACTTAGCCACGCCCTAGCAACCATTTAGAGCACCCTAGCAACCAAACCCCATTGACTTCCATTCAAAATGGCTGAGAGTGATATCTTTGGATCAGAATGTCCTAGAGACATGACAGTTGGCTTGTTTTACTTGGGTGAGCAATCATTCTTCAAGTAGTATCATAGAAACTACTTAGCCATGCCCTAGCAACCATTTAGAGCACCCTAGTAACCAAACCCCATTGACTTCCATTCAAAATGGCTGAAAGTGATATCTTTGGATCAGAATGTCCTAGAGAAATGACAGTTGGCTTCTTTTACTTGGGTGAGCAATCATTCTTCAAGTAGTATCATAGAAACTACTTAGCCATGCCCTAGCAACCATTTAGAGCACCCTAGTAACCAAACCCCATTGACTTCCATTCAAAATGGCTGAAAGTGATATCTTTGGATCAGAATGTCCTAGAGAAATGACAGTTGGCTTCTTTTACTTGGGTGAGCAATCAGACTTCAGGCATCATCATAGAAACTACTTAGCCATGCCCTGGCAACCATTTAGAGCACCCTAGCAACCAAACCCCATTGACTTCCATTCAAAATGGTTGAGAGTATTATCTTTGGATCAGAATGTCCTAGAGACACGACAGTTCGCTTGTTTTACTTGGGTAAGCAATCATTCTTCAAGTAGTATCATAGAAACTACTTAGCCATGCCCTAGCAACCATTTAGAGCACCCTAGTAACCAAACCCCATTGACTTCCATTCAAAATGCTTAGATGGGGATCTCAGGATCAGAATGTTGTAAAGACTTCTAGTTTTGTTCATTGGACTCAGGGTAGCAAGGAGCCTTTTGAGTATCACCTTGGTAACTGCCTAGCAACCAGATGGGGTTACCCTAGCAACCAAGTAAAAAAAAAAAAATCACATATCTCTGCACCAGAACATCGTAGAGACTTCTGGTTTCGTTCATTTGACTCAGGGTAGCAAGGAGCTTATTGAGTATCACCTTGGTAACTGCCTAGCAACCAGATGGAGTTATCCTAGCAACCATGTAACAAATCACATATCTCTGCACCAGAACATAGAAACTTCCGGTTTTGTTCATTTGACTCAGGATAGCAAGGAGCCTTTTGAGTATTACCTTGGTAACTGCCTAGAAACCAGATGGGGTTACCCTAGCAACCATGTAACAAATCATATATCTCTGCACCAGAATATCGTAGAGACTTCCCGCTTCGTTCATTTGACTCAGGATAGCAAGGAGCCTTTTGAGTATCACCTTGGTAACTGCCTAGCAACCAGATGGGGTTACCCTAGCAACCAAGTAACAAAACATATATCTCTGCACCAGAACATAGTAGAGACTTCCAGTTTCGTTCATTTGACTCAGACAAACAAAAATCACATTTTGGGCCATAACTCATATGGATTTAACCACTGGAGTCGTATGGATTAATTTTATGCTGCCTTTATGTGCATTTTACAGCTTTAAAATTTTGGTACCCAATTTTCAACAAATTTAGTTTAGGCAGGATCTATTCTGTCAATTTGTATTATTTGGCATCCACTGGATCATTTCTGTCAATTCTGATGGTTTTGTTTATTTATTCACATGTGCTTGGACCCCAATGATTGCCGCTTGCGGCTATATTTTCTTTTTGTGCTGGTTCCGCCTAGCGGCTGGAGTTTGTTTTGTGGAATATCACACCTTCGGGACAGTTTTGTGGATGAAACTACATGCTCTTTGTGTTTATTCCGCCTATTGGCTGGAGTTTGTTTTATAGATTATCTTTTGTTGTGTAATTCTGTCTCATAAAATTTGTATAGAAACACCAGACTTTTCCGACAATCCAATGGCAAAGTTGTCTCAGGGGCTCTCGTAGGTGTATATGGACTGTTTGAGTTTACAGGGACGGATGCCAGTTGGCGCTGTCGTGCGCGGGGTTAATGAACACTTTTTTTTTTCTGTTTGTCTGGTTCTGGGGGAAGTTCGGGGTTTGACTGTTGCACTAATGTTGGAATGTGGTCTTTATAATTTTATTTTTGACACACAATCTATTTTTTCTCATATGTCAAAATGTCAAATGTTAATATGAGTGAATTGTCTCTCTCCAGGTGGAATGTAAATGGGTTGGGGCACCCCATAAAAAGAAGGAAAGTTATGTCTCTTCTTAAGCATAAGAAATATGATATAGTGTTTCTTCAAAACGCATCTTTCCCCGCAGGAAGCTGAAAAATTTGGGAAGATATGGGGTGGACATGTTTTCTTTAGTGCTGGCTCAAGTAAGAGAAGGGGAGTCATTACACTGATAAACTGATAAGCATCTACAATTCAAATGTCTCAAACATATTAAAGATAAATTAAGAAGAGTCATTATTGTTTTAGCAGAAATTCAGGGGCAAAGTCTTATTTTGGCTAATATTTACACACCTAACGTTGATGATCAGGGCTTTTTTATAGATATTGAAAGGGTGTTGCAAGCCGCTGGCACCCCTCATGGTATAATATTGGGAGGAGACTTTAATTTTTTGATGGACTCAGTCCTTGATTATAGTGAAGCAAAAGTGTGCAAGCCCCCTAGTGCAACATTAACGCTTCACAGGATGTGTAAAAATCTTGGAGACTTTTGAATCTGGTAGGGACTATACATTTTTTTCATCAGTCCATAAGATTTATTCTAGAAAATATATATATATTTTTTTATTATATCGAAGTCCCTCATTTCATCTGTTGTTGATTGCTCAATTGGAAACATTTTAGTCTCAGACCACGCCCTGGTGTGTTTAGAGGTGTTGCCACATATAGAGAAAAAGAAATCATATAGTTGGTGCCTTAATGTATCCCTTTTGCAAAATCCTGAATTCCAACAAATGTTAAAAGCTGAAATCAATGTTTATATGGAGACCAACTGGTCCTCAGTATCCTCTGTGTGGGTGGCTTGGGAGGCACTTAAGGCGGTTCTTAGGGGTCAGATCATACAGTATGCCTCATTCACCAAAGAATCTAAAAGCACAAGAACTCGTGGAGTTGAACGGGAATATTAAAAGTGCCGAGCCAGAGCTGAAGCGCCGAATGTTGTCTGATGGCCTCAGAGAATTGACCCGGTTGAAATAGATATAATACTATTTTGTCATGGAAGGTGGAGTTTTGGCTATTCAGGGCAAGACAGTCATACTTTGAGTCAGGGGACAAAGCAGGAAAACTTCTGGCTAGATATATAAAACAGAGAGCGTCTTTTTCTATCATTCCCTCAGTGAAATCTGCTGGTGGTGAAATATTTACCTCAGCCATTGATATTAATAATGCTTTTAAAAATTCTATCTTGATCTCTATAGATCCACATCTTCATCTACTGATGAGGAATTTAGAAACTTTGTGGAACCATTAGAACTTCCTAAACTGATGGTTGAGCAAAAAAAATTCTCTTGATTCTGAGATAACCTTGGAGGAGCTTGGTAAGGTAAATAAGGCCTTGCCTACAGGCAAGGCTCCGGGGCCAGATGGCTTTGCTGCTGAGTTTTTCAGATCTTATGCTACAGAATTGGCTCCACTTTTGCTAGAAGTTTATACGGAATCATTAAAGAATGGAAAGCTTCCGCCAACCATGACACAAGCCCGGATCATTCTGATTATTAAAAAGGACAAAGATCCAAGCGAGTGTAAGAGTTACCATCCAATTTCCCTGATCCAGCTAGACGTTAAAATATTGTCAAAAATTCTGGCTAACCGATTAAGTTATGACATCTCTTACACATATAGATCAGGTGGGGTTTACTCAGGGCCGTAGCTCTTCTGATAACATTAGGCGTTTCATCAATATCATGCGGTCAGTGGAGAATGATCAGACTCCGGTCACTTGACGCCGAAAAGGTGTTTGATATGGTAGAATGGGATTATCTTATTAAGATTTTGGAAATGCAAGGGTTCGGAAATACTTTTATTGGTTGGATTAAGTTACTTTATAGACATATGTATTAATGAATGGATTAATTTCTGATTACTTTACTCTGGATAGGGGCACCCGGCAGGGTTGCCCTCTTTCCCCATTATTGTTCTGTCTTGCCCTAGAACCATTAGCAGCCGCGATAAGAAAGGAGGAGGATTTTCCAGGGGTGGTGGTGAGAGGTGTGGCTCATAAGCTTTTGCTTTACACAGATGATATTTTATTATTCGTCTCCAACCCTACTAGATCTATGCCTTGCCTCCACAGAATTATTAATTCCTTTTCTAAGTTCTCGGAGAGTACAGAGTTAATACGTCTAAATCCAAAGCTTTTGCTCTGACACCGTACTGCCGGTAACGACTTTTCAGCCGGGCGCCTTCCAGTGGTCCAAATAGGGCATTAAGTATTTGGGTGTTTTATTCCCAGCAAATTTGTGTGATTTAGTTAGAGTTCATTTTGACCCTTTAATAAAAAGGTTTTCGAGTGATGTGTGCAGGTGGGCTTCATTACATTTATCTATGATTGGGAAGGTTAATGTTATTAATATGAATTGTATTCCAAAATTCAACTACCTGCTACAGTCTCTCCCTATAGATGTCCCCCTCTCTTATTTCAAGCAATTTGATAGCAAAGCGAAGTCCTTTATTTGGAATGGTAAATGTCCCAGATTACATTTCAGTAAATGTATAAGCCGATTGACAAAGGTGGGCTAGGCCTACCCAAGATTTTGTTTTATTATTATGCATTCGGTCTCAGACATTTGGCTCTTAGGTCACTTCCATCTGTGAGAGCCCCTCCCTGGTTTTGTATTGAACAGGAAGCTCTTGCCCCTATTTCGCCATTTCTATCAAACTAAACGGAGAAATTAAGTTACACCCTGTTATCTCGCATTTGCACTCGGTATGGACAAAAGTGTCCAGAGTTAATTCGGACATTTATTTAAATGTTGCCTCGAGCATATGCCTGACCCCAAAATTATGTACTAATAAGTTCCCTTTCTGCTGGTCAGAGTGGATTGTGAGGGAGGTTAATACATTCAGTGACCTATATGAGAGTGGAGTGTTGAAATCTTTTGAAATTTTGGTTCAACATTTTGGGATTCCCAGATCTCAGTTTTATAGGTATTTACAGCTCCGCCACCTGCTCTGTTCTATTTTTGTACTATACACCCCCCTAAAGCGGCAGGTACTCTGGGAGTGGTAATTACTGCTTTTGGAAAAGGTCATGAGGCATCTGTGTATTACTCCCTGCTAATTCAGAGTCTGGGGGACGGAGCTTCAACTTCTCTCAAGAGATTATGGGAGAAAGATTTAAACTTGGTATTGGAGGTGTGAGTGTGGGCTAGGATTCTAAAAAATGTCAAGTCTGCATCTAGAGATGCAAGGGTGTACAATTCAAGATTTTACATCGATTCTATTGGACCCCCTCTAGATTGTATGGGCTTGATCTTAAGACACACCCATCTGCTGGCGATGCCAATCAGAAGATGGAGACCCAACCCATGTTTTTTGGTGGTGTGTTAAGATCCAAGAATTTTGGTTGAAGGTTCAGAGCTTTGTGTGTGATGTATTGGACACTCAAATTACATTTTGCCCCAGACTCTGTATTTTAGGCGATGGGGCGGTCATCAATATAGGGGATAAACACATAAAAAATTGGCTCCTAACCAGTGATATGATTGGCAGACAGATTGTTCTAAGGGGATGGAAGTCGGCTGGAGAGCCCTCATTTCAAAAGTGGTGCACAGAGATCGGGAGGGTGGCAGCATTCGAGGAAATGTCATGTAGAAGGCTGGGGAACTTAGATTAATTTGATAGGAAATGGGGAAGCTATTCGCCGTTCTTGGAGGGCTCTCGGGGAGGGGCAGTGGAGAGAGAAGTATAGTATTGTGTGTGATTATTATTATTTTTTTGTGTGTGTGAACACAGGGATGTTTGTTGAGGGTCAAGTTGAGGTTGGGGATTGGGAGGGGTAATAGTGGGGGTTAAATGTAAATTTTTTGAATATATGTTTAGCTTTTCTTTGTTAATTGTATGAATCAAAAAACGGTTCATCAGAAAAAACAATCAAATGCCTCAACAGACAAATGAACGAATCAATGAAATATTCTGAATGTATAAGGACTCACATTGTATATGTCAGTCTCCGTGGCTCTGTATGGAAGGCCTCTCATGTGCACACAGTGACCCGTTGTGCTCTGAAAGGAGCTGCCACCATCTGCATAACGCCCATCTCAAAGCAAATAAGAGCAAAAACAAGTTAAAACAATCATTCTGCCTGATTTACTTCACTTACAGTGGCAAGAAAAAGTTTGCTGAACCTTTTGAAATTAGCTGGTTTTCTGCATTAATTGGTCATGAAATGTGATCTCATCTTCAAAGTCACAATATAGACAAACACAATGTACATCATTTAACAACACACACAAAATTACAATCTTTTATGCCTTTATTGAAACATCCCATTATACATACACAGTGCTCTGGAAAAAGTAAGTGAACCCTTGGATTTGATAACTTGTCGATCCTCTTTTGGCAGCAATAACGTCAACCAAGTGTTTCCGGTAGCTGCGGATTAGACCTGCAAAACATTCAGAAGGAATTTTGGAACATTCTTCCTTACAAAACTGCTTCAGCTCAGCCATATTCTAAGTCTGGTGTGAATGGCCCTCTTGAGGTCATTCCACAGCATCTCTATTGGGTTAAGGTCTGGGCTGTGACTGGGCCACTCCAAAAGGTGTATTTACGTTAAGCAATTCTGTAGTGGATTTACTTCTATGTTTTATTGTCCTGCTGCATCACCCAACTTTTATTGAGCTTCAGCTGGCGCACAACCACCCTGACATTATCCTGTAGGATCTCTTGATAAACTTGGGAATTCATTTTTCCCCTCAGTGATGGCAAGCAGTCCAGGCCCCGATTCAGCCCCAAATCATGATGCTCTCTCCAGTGTTGAAATTATGTTTTCATGTTGGTATGCGGTGCCCATATGTAGTGCTGCGTGTTCTTCCCAAACAATTCAACCTTAGTTTCATCAGTCCACAAAAAATTTCCCAGAAGCGTTGTGGAGTGTCAAGGTGGTCTTTGGTAAACTTCAGGCACGCAGAAATGTTTTTGTTGGAAAGCAGCAGCTTCTTTTGTGGTGTCCTGCCATGGACACCATGCCTGTTTAATGTTTTCCATATAGTAAACTCATGAACAGAGATGTCAACCAGTTCCAATGATTCCTTCAAGTCTTTAGCTCTTTTAGTTCTTTTTTACCCTAATGAGCATTCTGCGGTGTGCTATTTGAGTCATCTTGGCTGGACGGCCACTTTTAAAGAGAGTAGCCACAGTTCTAAATCGCCTCCATTTATAGAAAATTTGTCTAACTGTGGATGGATGAATATCTAAGCTCTGAGAGATAACTTTGTAACCCTTTCCAGCTTTATGCAAAGCAACAATTCTTGATTGCTGGTCTTCTAAGATCTTTTTTTTTGTGAGGCATGATCCACGTCAGCAGATGCTTCTCATGAATCGCAAACTGAAAATGTTTGAGTGCTTTTTATAAGTCAAAGTAGCTCTAACCCACATCTCCAATCTCATTTCATTCATTGGATTCCAAGTCTGCCAACTCCTGACTCGAAAAAGCATTTGTTGACATCATTAGCCTAGGGGTTCACATACCTTTTCCAACGTACACTGTAAATGTTCAATATGTACAATGTCAATTTATTTATAAAACACAATTAAAAACAGTAAACTGTTGACCAATGTACTGTACAATAATCAAGTATGAAATAAGACATAAAAATAAAGGAAAACAAAACAGAAAAGGAAATACAGCAGGAAAACTATTAATAATACTAATAATTATTGAAACTCTGTTTGACCAAATGCCAGAGAAAAGGTGGGTTTTAAGCTGAGATTTAAAAATGGATAAAGAAGGAGAAGTTCTTATGTTCAGGTGTAATCTTTTCCAAAGCTTGGGGGCAGCTACTGCAAAAGCACGGTCATCCCTTAGCTTTAACCTGGACCTGGGAACAGAAAACTTCTCTGTTCAGAGAACCTAAGAGACCTTGAGGGCTTGTGTATATGCAGGAGGTCAGAGAGGTAGGACGACGCTAACCCATTCGGTGATTTAAAAACAAACAATAAGAGCTTAAAGTCGATTCTGTAGCGGACCGGCAGCCAATGAAGAGAGACTAACATGAGGGAAATATGATCTCGCTTGCATGTACCTGTCAAGAGCCTAGCAGCAGCATTCTGAAACATTTGCAGATGAGACAATGACGACTGGCTGACTCCCACGTAAAGAGAATTACAGTTGTCCAGTCGCGAGGAAACAAAGGCGTGAATCACTTTTTCAAAATCAATAAATGAAAGGGTTTAAATTTGATCAGTAATCTTAAATAAAAAAAAGCTAGATTTGACAACTGAATTTATCTCTTTGTCAAACATCAAACAGTATACCTAGGTTCTTCACCACCGGTTTACAAAAAGGGGCCAAAGTGCCCAAGTTTGAGGAATCAAGGTTATTAGAATACCCCAAACCAAACAATATCAGTTTTACTTTCATTGAGATTTAGAAAGTTCACGTTAATATCATCCAAGCAGGCCAGTTAGGGCTCTAAAGCACTCATACAATTTTTTCTAAGTGGCAAATAAATTCGCATGCCGTCTGCATAACAATGAAAAGAGATGCCATGCTTATTAAAAACAGACCTTATGGGCAGCATGTACAACTAAAACAAAATGGGATCAAAAATGGACCCTTGGGGAACCCCACAGGTGAGAGGGACTGAAGAGGATGAAACCTGACCAAAGTTAACTGAAAAACTTCTATTGGGCAAATAAGACAAACCATTTAAAAGCAGTTCCTTAGATACCCACCAACTGCTCGAGGTGGGAGATAAGGATACTGTGATCTATGGTATCAAATGCTGCACTGAGGCCCAATAACACAAGGACCACAAAATCTCCAGAATCAACAGATAATAAGATATCATTAAGAACTTTTAAATGTGCACCAATCCAAAAACAGCATTTTTATCCAAACAATTGTACAAGAACAATACAATAATGTGTGTGTTATTAGTTAAAACAGATTGTGTTTGTTCATTATTGTAACTTTGACAAAGACTGAACCAGATTTTAAGACAAATTTATACATAAATGCAGATAATTCCAAAGGGTTCACAAACATTTTCTTGCCACTGTACCTGAACAGTTTTTTTTTTTTTGCTTAATTTATCGTCCAACATGCAACAAAATCATAAGTCTGACTACTAGAGAAGTAATAGAACACTTCTGCTCAACCAGCAGGACAGGTTACATGCAAAAGTTGAATACTTCGGATTAGGGATTTGATCAAACCTTTAAGTATGATCAGTGGTCTTAAGTGTTGCTTGTTAGTGATTCATCTGAACAGCACAAAGGGCATTGTTTAATTCTTCATTTAGCAGATGCTTTCATATCCAAAATGACTTGTAGTATATTTTACTATGGTTTTACTACTGGGACAATCCTTCCTGAGGGTTGCCTTGTTCATGAATTGCCCCTTCTGGGGTTTGAACCTACAACAGATATTTTAACAATTAGGCCTCAACACACCACTTCTTACCTCCACCATATCCTCCACGCCTCACTCTTTCAAAGGACACTCCTCGGCCCATGCTGTTGTACCCCCGGCCTCCTCCCGGCCTGTCGTAGGGGCCTGGTCTCTGCATCCCTATGACCTTACGCTGCGGTTCATAGTGTGTGCGCACCTCTGCGCGACTGCTCTTGAAGATCTCTATGTACCTAAGAACATAAACGCAGAGTGATGGCACCAGGATCTATCGGCAAGAGACGAGAGTATTCCTTGCGTGCAGCATAAATAAGGGCTGTCTCAACTGGTGTAGACAGAAAAACTCTGGACACAATTTTACTGTCAGCGTCTCCATTCAATGACTTATTATAACAGTTTCCGAAAGGAGACACAGAGAGAGACAGAGAATAAAAGAACCCTTACATATTTAGTTTCATTCAACCCTTCTTTATGAAAAACTTTTCTTATGGTCACCTGAAAGGCTGTTTTTTTATTGTGGTCTGGTCTTACTGGACTACCACACTGCTAGCAGAGAGTAAAGCACTCAGTATTACCTGTTTTTCTGGGTCCTCGCGATCTGAAGTCTTCACAATGGTAGAAACACTGGCAGATTCCTATTGCATTACGCTTAGTGCTGAGTGGCCATGTGGCAAGGTTCTAGACAAAGGGTTAGCATTTTAAGAAAGAAGTCCTGAGTCATCTTTGAGAATCTCCAGGCTAGTGCGGATGTTGCGGTTTTGGTATATTCTGATTAAATCAAGATGTTATCTGCGATGATAACCTTAAAACACTAGGTTCTCATTGATAATGTAAACTGATAAAGTGAAATCCATGTCTTTTCACATTCAGTCATCTAGACCAGTGTTCCCCAACCATTTTGTAGTATGTACCCCACAGCCCAATAGATGAAGTTTACAAACAAACGTTCAATGGCGGAACTTCAACGTTCTTTTAGCACCTCAGTAAAGAACTGCTTTTAATTGGCTCTCTATTCAAATTTAGATAAAAATCCTAAAAAAGTGCTGTTTGTAGGGTTGAAACAGAGACTGTTTAGCTGAGATGGAGCACTGAATGGGTGAAGTTGGAAAGCCCGATATGGCGGATGTAGAAAATGGTAAAAGAGCCAATCACCTTTTAGATACAGACATTGCCTGTTAGTCAACTCAAGAACACACATGCACATTAGCAGAACCAGCCTGAAAAATAGCATTTTTTTTTTTTTTTGGTGTAATCTGAGCTAAAGAAGCACAATTTATGATAGCACTGTTGTCAGATTTTACTGCCGATTTGAAATATGTTACTTGATCGTAATCCTGACCAACTATTTTGGAGAATTCGATCTTTACCCATTCAAGTAGATAGGAGCTGTACTTTTTTTCATTGTGCTTGTACCATAGTAAATAGCTGCCTGGGAGCATTCCCAAGATGGCCGCGAGTGGACTGACTTGCCTTCAAAGGGACTTTAGGTTGAAAAATATTTTATTTTTATTTTATATTTTTATTTTCTCCCCAATTTTGGCATGCCCAATTCCCAATGCGCTCTAGGTCCTCGTGGTGGCATAGTGACTTGCCTCAATCTGGTTGGCGGAGGACGAATCTCAGTTGCCTCCGCATCTGAGAGAGTCAATCCGCGCATCTTATCATGTTGCTTGTTGTGCGCGTTACCGCGGAGACCTTGTGTGTGAAGGCTTCACGCTATTCTCCGTGGCATCCACTCACAACATGCCCCACTGAGAGCGAGAACCACATTATAGTGACCACGAGGAGGTTAACCCAACGTGACTCTACCCACCCTAGCAACCGGGCCAATTGGTTGCTTAGGAAGCCTGACTGGAGTCACTCAACACGCCCTGGATTTGAACTTGCGACTCCAGGCCCCCCTTCAAAAAGATTAATAAAGAAAAGGGCATCTTTAGATTTCCATCAGGATCAGCAGATCAGGACAAACTTGGATTTAAAATAATTTATGACATTTCACAGATCACCGTTACTGTGATTGCATCTGCTCCAATAAGACCCCTTTGCAGAATAAGTCACATTGCCTATTACTAACTGTATTTTGACCAATAATTTATGTAAAGATACATATTCCATGTCTGATGGTATTCTCCATTTTATATGCCACATTTTTAAATGCCACAAGTGTTAAATGCTTGTATATATATCAGAAACATTAACCTGTTACATGTCCAACAAAATATTGTTCCTATGCAACTTAAAACCGGCTTTGTCGATAGTTCAAGAAGAGCTTACATACATTTCTTCACCATAAGCCATAGATACCCCTTAATCTCTCACCCCACACCCACTCTGACCTTCACTTCACACAAACACCAACACCTCCCGCAACCCCCCTCCTCCCCCCTCCTGCTACTCAACCTGCAATTAAGGTCTGTGAAGATGATGTGAGATGATGTTTGTCTTTCAGAAGCAAAAGATGAGGAAAACTTCAGGCCCAGATGGTGTCTCACCAGCGTGTCTTCGATCCTGTGCTAACCAGCTGGCCCCCAACTTCACACAGATCTTCAATAGATCACTGGAGCAGTGTGAAGTCCCATGCTGCTTCAAACACACAATCATTATTCCTGTCCCAAAGACACCAAAAATCACAGGACTTAATGACTACAGACCTGTCGCCCTGACGTCTGTGGTCATGAAATCATTTGAGAGACTGGTGTTGGCCAACCTGAAGAACATCACTGGACCCTTTCTAGATCCCCTTCAATTTGCTTATCGAGCAAACAGGTCTGTGGATGATGCAGTCAACATGGGATTGCATCATATCCTGCAACATCTGGACAGACCAGGGACATATGCAAGGATCCTTTTTGTGGACTTCAGTTCGGCTTTCAACACCATCATCCCAGCTATACTCCAGAATAAATTACACCAACTCTCTGTTCCCATGTCTATCTGTCAGTGGATTACCAGCTTTCTGACAGACAGGCAGCAGCTTGTGAGATAGGGGAAACTCACTTCCAGCACCTGTACGATCAGCACTGGTGCCCCCCAGGGATGTGTGCTCTCCCCACTACTCTTCTCCCTCTACACCAACGACTGCATCACCAAGGACCCCTCGGTCAAGCTCCTGAAGTTTGCAGACGACACCACTGTCATCGGCCTCATCCGAGATGATGATGAAGCTGCATACAGAAGGGAGGTTGAACAGCTGGCTGTCTGGTGCAGTCAAAACAACCTTGAGCTGAACACGCTCAAAACGGTGGAGATGATTGTGGACTTTAGGAAGAACACCCCAACACTGACACCCCCACCCCCACCATTCTAAACAGCACTGTGGCAGCAGTGGAGTCATTCAGGTTCCTGGGCACTACCATCTCACAGGACCTGAAGTGGGAGACACACATTGACTCCATTGTGAAAAAGGCCCAGCAGAGGTTGTACTTCCTTCGCCAGCTGAGGAAGTTCAACCTGCCACAGGCGCTGCTGATACAGTTCTACTCAGCAGTCATTGAGTCTGTCCTCTGCACTTCAATAACTGTTTGGTTTGGTTCAGCTATCAGACATCAGACATCAGAAGACTACAAAGGACAGTTCGGACTGCTGAGAGGATTATTGGTTGCCCCCTGCCCCCCTTCAAGAACTATACACTTCGAGAGTGAGGAAAAAGGATGGAAAAATCACTCTGGACCCCACTCACCCTGCCCACTACCTTTTTGAACTGTTGCCATCTGGCCAATGCTTCAGAGCTCTGAGCACCAGAACCGTCAGGCACAGGAACAGTTTTTTCCCTCAGTCTATCCATCTCTTGAACAGTTAAATTGCCCCATTGAGCAATAACTATGTGCAATACACAGTTTAGTCTTTTTTATATTTATCCAACACATCCAACCTCTTCTGCCATTTCATTCCTCTGAAAAAAACAAAAAAACATTTGCACTGTACATAACAGATTTGTATTTGCACTGTACATAACAGATAACAGATTTGTATTAGATTGCACTACATATGTGTATGTGTGTATGTATGTATGTGTGTGTCTGTGTGTGTATGTACATATGTGTATAACTATTTTTTATTTTTTATTATTATCTATGTCTTGCTGCTGTTTTTGTATTGTTTTTGTATGGTTATACACTGGAAGCTCCTGTCACCAAGACAAATTCCTTGTATGTGTAAGCATACTTGGCAATAAAGCTGATTCTGATTCTGATTATAATAACCTTTGACAACATTAAAATATATTATAAGATTATACAACGCTTATAAACACCGCAGTGCTGCTCATATTGTCACAGTAACTGTATCTATTAGTGAGGCTCATGTACCCCTTTATTGACACCAAACCAGAAATGTGTCCCTTTTAACTGATATGATTTAGAATTATCATTACTATCCTTAACGTGACTGTTTTTACACTAAAATTAACCATACACTAATTATGGTTATTAATTGTGGGTATGTAGGTTCCTCTCTTTAAAACACCTGAACTTACTGTACAGATATGCTCATATATTCCGCTACGAGTGTCACCCACTCAAATAGACAACACTTACACAAGTAGAGTGGTCACGCTAAAATAATCATTATTCGTCACTCTGACAGACTATTAGTTACTTTTGCATTTAAACCCTGTATTTCTTAGCTCAGAGAGCAAACAGTGTGCACAGAGAAAGAGAGAGAAGTCATGTAAAGATGGTTAAAACTAAAAATTTTGCGCTAGGTTTAAATGGCATTCTTGTTTTTGTTTTTTTATCAGTCAAGATGATGAAAAGCATTTGGAATAATCCAGCAATATTTTAAAAAATTCAGTAAATGACAAAAAATCTCTGGTCAACTCAACCTCAGCACAAGTCGTTTATTACTGTATTATATGTTTACAAAATATCAAAATCTTGGTAATCATCCCCTGGAACCTGCATAAGTAACCTGGGGAATGCATAACCCAGGATGGGAATCACTGATCTAGACCAAAAGGGATGAGAATTGAAAGGAATTTAATGACTCTAATTCCTTAATGATTATGTTAGTACTTTTGAGGAAGGAATATCTGGAAAAGAGAATGGCAATGTTATTTACTGCCCGCAGCAGTTTGTTGCCAAATGATGAGAGAATGACTTTTCACGGACTTCTAAAGGTGATACACCTGCAATCGAATAATTGCTTCCAACTATACATTACAAAAAATATCTGTGAACAACTAGTCAGTAACTACACCGATTTACGTTGCACATGCATTTTATGACCTAACGTCATGAAAATCCATTGGTTCCGCTATTTTTTTCTTTTTTTTAATGGAACCGGGCCTTAAAGGGATAGTTCACCTAAAAATGAAAAATATCTCATTTTCTCACCCTCATGCCTTCCCAGATGTGTATGACTTGCTTTCTTCAGCAGAATACAAATAAAGATTTTAAGAAGATTATTTCAGCTCTGTAGGCCCAAACAGTGCAAGTGAATGCTGACCAAAACTTTAAAGGTCCAAAAAGCACATAAAGGCAGCATAAAATTAATCCATAAGTCTCCAGTGGTTTAATCAATGTTTTCTATAGCAATCTAATCAGTTTTGGGTGAGAACAGACCAAAATGTAACTCCTTTTTCGCCACAAATCTTAACATCTGCAGTCTCCTAGGCGATCATTATTTTAAGCTCGATTACACTTCCTAGCACCATCTAGCGCTCTGCGTATGTGTCAAGGGAGTGCAATCAGGAAGTGTAACTGAGTTTGAAATCATGAATGTGCCTGAAAGCATGAACCACTGGAACTTGTGGATTACATTTATGATGCTTTTATGTGCTTTTTGGACCTTCAAAGTTTTAGTCACCATTCACTTGCGTTGTATAGACCTACAGAGCTGAAATAATCTTCTTAAAATCATCATTCTGCAGAAGAACGAAAGTCATACACATCTGGGATGACATGAGGGTGAGTAAATGATGAGAGAATTTTCATTTTTGGGTGAACTACCCCTTTAAGAAGAACTCATTACTGGTTCCCAACCCTATAGACCAAGCTTTGTTGCATTTTTCCTCTCAACATCTATGGCTCACTCAGCACTAATGATGGTCTACACATAATCTTTGAACTGTATGGCATAAAGCTTCATCTTCCTCAATTTTTTTTTTTTTTATATGTCATCAAATTATCTATGGTCAGTATCGCTATTGGCTGCTATGCAGTCATGTCTTGTCATTTCTGCAGTGGATGATTTTGTGAGGTGAACACCATAAGAAAAGCAACGTATCCAGGCAACCAACCAGCCATCCCCACCTGTGCCCTATTCTTTCCTTGTGTTTCTTTAGAGCCTTTTCGGCTATATCCTGTGAAGCAAACTGCACGAAGGCCTCCCCCGTACTCCTCCCCTGGAAGTCCACCGGCAATGTTATCCCATTTGGCACGATTTCCAACCCTTCAACCCAAGGACAGATAACCCCAGTGGGGGACAAATTAAGTCACAAGCCCATTAACAAGACTTTATATTTCTCTATGGGTTTCTCTTTGTCAAATGAGAAATCATACTATATAAACATACCAAATGGGGCTGTAATATACTTGAACCTTTTCTGACACAACAAAGATACTTTTTTGCAAGAGAAAGTTAAAAAAGGGTCACTTAAATCAAACTGCAACCCATTTCTGTTTGCTTAGTGAGCCCCAATAAGCGCATAATATTGTGTACCTTTCTAAGGTATTTTGAGTCAGTATAATTAAAAAGATTCAATCTAAATTTTTAACATATTTATTGAGACAAAAACAGGACAAAAAAATGACCCCATCTTGGTCCTCCAAGTTGGTTCAATATCAAAGCTTCAGTATAATTTCACCTAATCCTAATTCACTTGAGATCAAGCTCATTTGGAAAAATTCAATTTGCAACTAATAGTCCACAATAACTACTATAAACCTTAGACGTTTGTATATTATTTGAGGAAGGGGGAATTCAAACTACCTGCAAAAAACTGGACAATCTCCTCCTTGCTGCATCCGAAGGGAAGACCACGAAGCCTAACCAGACCATCTCCTCCTGTGTCTGGGCAGTTCGGTCCAGTGTGCTTCAGAACCCAGTCCATCTCAACATTATTGGATTTGAATACTGAAACCACAAATCAATTTATTAGTGTTTGTGAATTAATAAAGAATGTCTAATTACCTGCTGTAACTCAAGCAAACCCTGCTGTCTACCTTCCACGTAGCGGTGACCCATGGTTTCACGATCTTTCTTCACAGCAATTTTAAGATCTTCCTCCGAGTCAAACTCAACAAACGCCTCTCCACTCGGGCGCCCTTCCCTCGTGTACGTAAAATGTATACTTGTCCCATTGTTTGCAATTTTGCACTCTGTAATTAAATTGAGAGGGAATGAATAAAAACTGAGAAATTAGACTTTCGTGAGAAATATGGAGATTTATGCAGGTGGTCTTATACCCGAGAAAAACCTCTGAACTTCATCAACAGAGCAGGACCAGGGCAGTCCTCTGACTCGGACCACAAACCCCTCTCCATCTGCCATCCTGGTGATGATCCTGTTCAGAGGAAAATATAGGATAAGTTAATCAATGTTTGAGTAATACACTATAGAGTATTTAGACTGCAAGTTAATGTCGTATTCTTTTTTATCTAAAGTAATCTGCAGATGATTGTATCTGAAATTAAGCATCACACCAAACACTCAGTACATGCAGTGAAATGTTCAGCCAACACTTCCCATGAGTTTTAGTGTCTAGACGTGAGCTCAGTAAGTTTTACACTGCAATGTGTGATAAAACTACACCTACAAACATTTAAAAACCATACAATCTACGATTAGCTAAGCTTTTCCTATTCATGCGTCAAAACAAAATCCTAACAAAAAGTGTCAATCATTATGGGCTTTAATGTGCAAAGGTTCGATATGCAAAGTAAATAAGTATGTTTACATAAAAAATGGGGGGAAACTGTTATGTGCATAACTGAGAAAATTAAACAGTTTTGAAGCCGTTAGCATAGCCAGCTAGCTGACTCACGTACCTTCTGACAAAACCCCTCAAAGACGCTTCGTTAAATCAACCGAAGCAAAAATGACGTGATGTATCAGCGCCCTAACAAGATGTGTCACGATATTACTAGACTTGTTGGCAAAACTGTTTATAGTATGTCAATGAATAGCAGAATACGCCAAGCTATACTCGTCCCAACTGACACGATCGCTGATTTAAGGCGGACACAAAAGCTCAAAATGCGTGTGGTGCTACGTGCTGTTCGGGGTGGGAAACTGCAGCGCCCTATATCTAATTCAGGGGTTTTTATTTATTTTAATTTTTATTTATTTTTTATTAAAGGGATAGTTCACCCATAAATGAAAATTATCTCATCATTTACTCACCCTCATGCCATCCCAGATGTGTATGACTTTCTTTCTTCTGCTGAACACAAATGAAGATTTTTAGAAGAATATTTCAGCTCTTTAGGTCCATACAATGCAAGTGAATGTTGGCCAGAACATTGTAGCTCCAAAAAACACATAAAGGAAACATAAAAGAAATCCATAAGACTCCAGTGGTTAAATACATATCTTCACAAGCAATATGATTAGTGTGGGTGAGAAACAGATCGATATTTAAGTCCCTTTTTACCCTAAATCTCCACTTTCACTTTTACATCTGAAGGTCACATGTGGTGCCTGAAAGTGCATTGTATGGAACTACAGAGCTGAAATATTCTTCTAAAAATCTTTTTATTTGTGTTCAGCAAGTGCTGGTACACTGTAAAAAATGTAGATTTTGAAAAATTGAGAGAATTGATAATTAAATGTTGGCTCAATTAAAGACATGCAAATAATTGTTCCAAAACATAAATACACAGATCAGCCACAACATTAAAAGCACCTGCCTAATATTGTGTAGGTCCCCCTCGTGCTGCCAAAATAGCTCCAACCCGCATCTCAGAATAGCATTCTGAAATTATATTCTTCTCACCACAGTTGTACAGAGTGGTTATCTGAGTTACCGTAGACTTTGTCAGTTCAAACCAGTCTGGCCATTCTCTGTTGACCTCTCTCATCAACAACATTTCCATCCACAAAATTGTTGCTCACTGAATGTTTTTTGGTTTTAGCACCATTCTGAGTAAATTCTAGAGACTGTTGTGTGTAAAAATCCCAGAAGATCAGCAGTTACAGAAATATTCAAACCAGCCCATCTGACACCAACAATCATCCATGCGATTATCTAATCAGCCAATCATGTGGCAGCAGTGTAATTTATAAAATCATGCAGATATGGGACAGGAGCTTCAATTAATGTTCACATCAACCATCAGAATGGGGAAAAATGTTATTTCAGTGATTTGGACTGTGGCATGATTGTTGGTGCCAGATGGGCTGGTTTGAGTATTTCTGTAACTGCTGATCTCCTGGGGTTTTCACATACAACAGTCTCTAGAATTTACTCAGAATGGTGCCAAAAACAAAAAAACATCCAGTGAGCGGCAGTTCTGTGGATGGAAACACCTTGTTGATGAGAGAGGTCAGACTGGTTTGAACTGACAAAGTCTACGGTAACTCAGATAACCACTCTGTTCAGGGCCGGAGTGGGACCCATTTTCAGCCTGGGAGTCTAATGCCCAAGACCAGCCCATTTGCCTTAATTTGAACAAAGTTTTTAGGGTCCAGACAAGCAAAATCTGAGAAAAGTTTTGCATTTGCTGAAAACCTTCTATGTATGCTACCTGTCACAGTGTCCAGAATGACATTGTGTACATTGACCTTAAAGTCAGCATCTGGCGATGCCAGAGGGTTACAAACTCATCAGCTGCTACTTGCACTCCCTCAAAGTCTCTTAAAAAATTAATTTATTAAGCTGTCCTTTGTCCCCTCAACCAGATGCTGAGCTGCTAGAATATTCATAGCTTTTATCTGTAGATACTTGAAGAGGGGGGATGTATGCTTAAAAATTCAGAGAAAGGTTTGAGCAATGTGGATTGTTTCATATTTTAGAAGGGCTTCAATGTATCCCTTTTCTTTGATCCTCACTGTTGGCTTCATACTCCTATCTCCCTCAATTGAAGTGAGAGTCAGCAGCAGGTCAACATACAGAGCATCCCGAGGCTTACCAAAACACCAAAAGACCTTTGTGAGATCCCGGTCCTTAGCTCACCACCTGGTTTCCCCTATTGGGCACAGTCTCCTGTGACGTTTGTCACCACTTGTCTCTTCCCACCTCTGCATATGCTTATATGATTCTCTGAGGAAAACTACAACATCGTTAAGCAATGAAAAGAATGATGAACTTTCTACAACACTGCCTGTTGTGTCTGCTAGTACCAGATTCAGAATATGTGCATAACACCAGACATGAATCTGTATAGGAGACTGCTCTCAGAGAAATGCAGAGAACCCTTGATATTGTCCCTGCATGTTAGCTGCATCATCAGTGGAGTTGCTCACACATGTGCCAATGTCAATACCCAGCTTGTGTAATGTCTGTTTGAGTATCTCTGTGAAATATTTTCCAGTTGATGCTTCACAATCTACCACAGCAACCAATCGCTCATGAATGGCATCTGTAACATATCTCAAAGTGACTGCACATTGGTCTTTTGAGGTGATATCTTGGGTGGTGTCTATTTGGACTGAAAACATGCCTGTCTGTTTAACCTCATCTGCAATTGTGCCCTTTATAATTTGGCTGATGACATCCACAACTTTAAAGATGATGTCTTTTGAAAGGAAAGTCACAAGAGAGCCTCTGCCCTTTACTCCAGTGTCATGGTGCTTCTTGCTTTGTTCAGTACAAGTGTTCAAGTGCTGTTGAAGACACATACTGTATCATACTTGCTCAAGTGTATTATCAACTCTAGGAAGTTGCCATGATTGACTGCAGTGGTTTCCAATGTATAAGCAGCCTCTGCTTTATCTCCTCTGTAACTAAGTCCACATTTTCCAATGACTTTTGTGACATCTACTATGCGCTCCATTAACTGGCGCTTTTTCTTTACTTGTTCATAATGTAAAGACAATAGACTTTTCACATCTGCCTTTTTATCCATTAGAAAGTAAGCATCTGCACTATCTCTGTGGACATGACTTTTACTCTTGCTCCTCGATCCTCTGATGAACATGTTTCCATGCATTCATACCTCCCTTTATGAAAGGACTCTCACCTGCAACAGGTGCAAATGCCAAACACACAGAACAGTACAGAGAATTAGTTTTTTCATTGTATGTCAACCAGTTGCGGTTGGTTCCATCCTTTCTGTGATAAACTTTTGCTATGTGATGTTTTGGTGGCTGTTGAGGATGATAACTGAAAAACATGTCAAAGTCTTTTGACTGAGGATGAGCAAAATAATCAAACTTATCAGTCTCCTCATCTACACTACTAGCATTTGCTTGTGGCTCAGGGACCTTCTGCCTGGCTGCTGTTGTCTCACTGAAGATCAATGGCTCTGTCCCTGGACCTGTCTCTTTCTTTTTCTCACTTCCCTCAGCATTAGGCTTATCTGTATTAAACCACAATCACATTAAAAATAAGTCAAAAGGCTAAAAGCACTGGAATTTCATTGAAAGAGATAATAAAAAAAATAAAAAAAACAGAAAAACTTAAATGATGAAACTGAACTAAAAAAATAAAAAAATTATTCCTTCAATGTAAGTCACTTTGAGTAAAAGCGTTTGCCAAATGCATATATGTAAATGCACTAGACTAGTCAGTGTACCTTGAGTCGCCAGTTCCTGTGTGCTCGTTTGTCTTCTTGAAAAAATATCTGTCAGTTTGGCAGATTTGGCCACGTCATCCTCCAATGCCTTTCATTTTTTAAATTTGGCTTTTTCAGCTCCTCCTGGCATCTTTTTACCATCCATTTATCCTTCCTGTGATTAGCTCACCCGCTACTTCATGCCACGGCATGTAACGATGGTTTGTGTGTGTGTGGGCAGGTTTAAGTGGTTTACGAGGACTTTTTTTTAGGTTACAAACTGGTAATTACAAGGGTATTATTCTATAAATGTGGTTTATGAGGACATTTCTAGTGTCCCTATAATCAAATCACTTAAAAAACATACTAAACAATGTTTTATTGAAAATGTAAAAATGCAGAAAGTTTTTTTGTGAGGGTTAGGTTTAGGGGTAGGGTTAGGGGATAGAATCTATAGTTCATACAGTATAAAAATCATTATGTCTATTGAGAGTCCTCATAATGATACAGACCCGTCGCCCTGACGTCTGTGGTCATGAAATCATTTGAGAGACTGGTGTTGGCCCACATGAAGGACATCACTGGACCCTTTCTAGATCCCCTTCAATTTGCTTATCGAGCAAACAGGTCTGTGGAGGATGCAGTCAACATGGGATTGCATCATATCGTGCAACATCTGGACAGACCAGGGACATATGCAAGGATCCTTTTTGCGGACTTCAGTTCAGCTTTCAACACCATCATTCCAGTTATACTAAATTACACCAACTCTCTGTTCCCATGTCTGTCTGTCAATGGATCACCAGCTTCTGACGGACAGGCAGCAGCTAGTGAAACAGGGGAAATTCACTTCCAGCACCTGTACAATCAGCACTGGTGCCCCCCAGGGATGTATGCTCTCCCCACTCCTCTTCTCCCTGTATACAAATGACTGCACCGCCAAGGACCACTCTGTCAAGCTCCTGAAGTTTGCAGACGACACTACTGTCATCGACCTCATCCAAGATGACGATGAGTCTGTATACAGAAGGGAGGTTGAACGGATGGCTCACTGGTGTAGTCAAAACAACCTGGAGCTGAACACGCTCAAAAAAAATGGAGATGATTCTAGACTGAACACCCCAACACTGACCCCCCCTCACCATTCTAAACAGCACTGTGGCAGCAGTGGAGTTATTCAGGTTCCTGGACACTACCATCTCAAAGGACCTGAAGTGGGAGATCCACATTGACTCCATTGTGAAAAAGGCCCAGCAGAGGTTGTACTTCCTTCAACAGTTGAGGAAGTTCAACTTGCCACAGGCGCTGCTAATCTAGTTTTATTCAGCAGTCATTGAGCCTGTCCTCTGCACTTCTATAACTGTCTGGTTTGGTGCAGCTACGAAACCGGATATCAGAAGACTACAAAGGACAGTTCGGACTGCTGAGAGGATTATTGGTTGCCCCCTGCCCTCCCTTCAAGAACTGTACACTTCCAGAGTAAGGAAAAAGCCTGGAAAAATCACTCTGGACCCCACTCACCCAGCCTCCCCCAACCTTTTTGAACTGTTGCCTTCTGGCAGGCACTACAGAGCACTGAGCACCAGAACCATCAGGCACAGGAACAGTTTTTTCCCTCAGCTATCCATCTCATGAACAGTTAAAATTGCCCCATTGAGCAATAATTAATGTGCAATACACAGCTTAGTCTATTTATATTTATCCAACATACCATACCTCTTCTGCCATTACATTCCCTTGCTTCTGTTTATAACTGATTGTATTTGTATATTGTATATTGTACATATTGATA
The DNA here is from genome assembly GCF_019703515.2 of Myxocyprinus asiaticus. Classification (NCBI taxonomy): domain Eukaryota; kingdom Metazoa; phylum Chordata; class Actinopteri; order Cypriniformes; family Catostomidae; genus Myxocyprinus; species Myxocyprinus asiaticus. The sequence continues at coordinate 38,353,018 of NC_059365.1, read as the reverse complement.
TTGTCCTATTGTGTATTTCTATATATACTTTTTATATTTCTAAGCATACTTGGCAATAAAGCTGATTCTGATTCTGATTATGTATCCTGGATTGCATTTTTTCCCCCAATTATATTGTATAAATTATTTACATTAGGACAATGAGCAATAAACAATTAAACTTCTAAAACTCAAAATTTGATAGTGACTTGTTACATTTAAATTTTTCAATTGGCACAATTAAAATTCTGTGAATTGAATATTCTCTGTGGCAACAGTCTTTTAACATTTGCTCAATTAGAAATTATCTGTTGAGCCAATGCTAAAAGACTGTTGCTGCAACAGAGAATATACAATTTTAATTGTGCACATGCCAAAGCAGCTCTCATGGGGACAGACTGTCCTCACTGGACATGAGGACATGAGTCTCAAGACGCTCCGCTCTAGGGTTGCCCTCGTTCTGAGGGATGATTCCGCTTCCCGCGCCCTCCCGATCACTTCCTCTGTGTTAAGTCTTGAGGACCACATGTGGAAGCATGGTGGGGCTGCGAGGTAGAGATGGAAGAATCAGAGGAGGCTCTCGTGCCAGCGCAAGCCACACGAGCCAGTGTTGTCGTATTCACAAAATGTGTCAATGCGGCGCTCACCCCTTTGAAGATGAATGGCGTGTGCATTCTGAATTACCTCGATGATTGGCTATTACTGGCCCAATCAGAGGCTCTGCTATGTGAGCACAGGGAATTGATACTTCACCATTTGAACAGCCTGGGTCTCAATGTCAACTGGGCAAAAAGGACACTTTCTCCCAGCCAACAAATCTCCTTTTTGGGGGTTCGACTTGACTCCATGAGCATGCATGCGCACCTCACGAGTGAGATCGTCCAGACCATTCACCGGTGTCTGTCTCCAATGAAGTCTTTTCAGAAAATGCTGGGTTTTATGGTAGCAGGATCCACCGTCATACCGTTAGGTCTTTTACACGAGACCTCTCCTGTGCTGGCTCAAACACCATGTATCGAGTCACGCCTGGCGTCGGGGGCTCATGCGCATCACCATGACTCACCACAGCCTGGCTGCTCTAGCACCATGGACAACTCAAAACTGAGATCAAAGGGTGATCGTGCCTTCTCTGTGGTAGATCCTAAACTTTGGAATATTCTCCCTTACCATGTTAGGTCAGCTTCTTCAATAGCCATTTTAAAATCCTCTTTGAAAATGCATTTATATTATTTAGCATTTGAACAATACATTTTAATGGGTTAAATTAGGTAAATACTTGATGCAGTTTTTAATTGTATTTATTTATTTATTATTATTATTTCTTTTTTTGTATGTATATAATTCTGTCATTGTATATTTATTTGATTGATTTGTAAAGCACTTTGTGTCAACTTCTGTTGTTTTTAAATGTGCTTTATAAATAAAGGTTGACTTGACTTGACAAACCTTTATCAGCAGGGTGTGATGCTGGGTCAGGTTTTCAGATGAAAAGTGGTGACCATGGATGCATCCAACACGGGTTGGGGCACGCTGTGTGATGGACACCCGGCTTTCAACACTTGGACAGGTGCAAAAGGGGCGTGGCAGATCAACTGCTTGGAAATGCTAGCTCTCTTCTTAGCAGTGAAAGCTTTCAATTCCAACATAGTGAATCATCATGTTCTGATTCGGTCAGACAATATGTCAGTGATAGTGCAAATAAATTGCAGTGTAAACCAGTGATGACCCTGGCACAACGCCTGCTCATGTGGACTGCAAACCATCTCCTCTCCCTGCACACGACATATGTTCCGAGCCATCTGAACTGCGGAGCGGACATGCTGTCGTACCAGGGACCGATGTTGGGGGAATGGAGACTTCATCTTCAGACAGTTCTGAGGATTTGTGAAATGTTCGTCAAAGTGAAAGTCGACCTGTTTGCCTCCGCAGAGATAGCCCACTGCCCTCTTTGGTACTCCATGTCCCAAGCTCACTGGGAGTGGATGCCTTGGCCCACAAGTGGCTGATGAAACGCAAATATGCGTTTCCCCCAGTATGTCTCCTCCACTCTGTCATCAGCAAAGTCAGAGAGGACAAGGAAACGGTTCTGTCTACAAGATGCCTCTATGCACTAAAATGGCGTGTGTTTGCGGATTGGTGCTCTTCATGCAGCAAAGACCCAGTGAATTTCTCCATAACGGAGATCCTTACATTCCTTCAAGAGCGG